>NC_063171.1:348750-697500 GCF_023159225.1 Perognathus longimembris pacificus
GACGAGAGGAATGTATATTCTGGTGTTGCTGGATGGAATATTCTGTAGATGTTCATTACATCTAAATGGTCTATGCAGTTGTTTAGTACTGAGGTTTCTTTGCTCAGTTTTTGGCATGTTGATCTATCCAGGGTGACAGTGGTGTGTTTAAAGTCTCCAACAATCAATGTGTTTGGATCTATGAGTGTTTTTAGTCAATAGTGTTTGTTTGATGAAGTTGGGTGCTCCTGTATTTTATGTGTAGATGTTTAGGATGATTATGTCCTCCTGTAGGAGAGATCCCTTTATTAGTATGTAGTAACCTTCTTTATCTCTTTTTACTAGTATTAATTTGAAGTCAATTTTATTCGATACTAAGATTGCTATACCAGCTTGCTTATGGGGGCTGTTTGCTTGATAGATTTTATTCCAGCCTTTCACCTTTAGAATGTGTTTGCTTTTGCTGGCAAGGTATGTGTCTTGGAGGCAGCAGAAACATGGATCTGGGTTTTTGATCCAACTTATCAATCTATGTAGTTTAATTGGAGAGTTATGTCCATTAATACTGAGTGTTAGGATTGAGAGGTGATTGTTTGTTCCTTTTATTGTATCTGTCCTTGTCGGGGTTTTGTCTTCCCTTTTTTGCTCTAATAATGTGGATTTTTATTTAGGGATCCTTTCTCTGTCGTGATCGTGGTCTTGGTGATTTTCAATGTGGAGGACATACTTGACGATATTCTGTAATGCTGGTTTAGTGGAGGTATATTGGTTCAATTTTTCCTTGCTATGGAAGACTTTTATTTGACCCTTGGGTGTGAATGAGAGTTTAGCTAGGTACAGAATTCTTGGTTGATATTTTTCTTTAGGATGTGGCATAACTCATTCCAGGCTCTCCTTGCTTTCATGGTCTCTGCTGAGAAATCTGGAGTAATTCTGATTGGCTTTCCTTTTTTTTTTTTCCTTTATTGTCAAAGTGTGATACAGAGGGGTTACAGATTCATATGAAAGGCAGTGAGTACATTTCTTGTTCTACTTGTTGCCTCCTTCCTCATTTCCCCCCCTCCTTCCCCTATCCCAATAGTTGTGCAGTTGGTTTAAACCGTATGGTTTTGTAAGTGTTGCTTTTTGAATGGTTTGTCTTTTTGTTCTTTGTCTTTCTATTCTGGTATTCTCTCTCCCTTCCCCAGTTCCCATATAAACAGTATCCAGGGTACTCAGGTATAATACAGTGGTAGCAAGGGTACAGCCACAGGAAGAGAGTACAAGAGAAACAAAGCTAAACAAACAAATCAGTTAAACAAAAAGAGAAAAAAAAGAGTAGTATGAGTTCACATGGCATGTTGAAAATAATTACAACAGTGGTATAACTCTTGTTTCTGTAATGTAGAGTTCATTTCACTTAGCATCATCTTATGTGATCATATCGGTGTAGCTATTGGGTTATATTGGTCTTCTACCATGACTAGCCTATTCATGTACTAGCTATTCCCTATGAGGGAAATAATAGGGCTTATGTTTCTTTGGGTCTGGGTCATTTCACTTAGTATGATTTTTTCCCAAATCCTTCCATTTCCTTACAAATGGGGCAGTGTCATTCCTTCTGATGGAGGCATAGAATTCCATTGTGTATACATACCACATTTTTCTGATCCACTGTTCGGCTGAGGGGCATCTCAATTGGTTCCATGTTTTAGCAATGACGAGTTGTGCTGTGATGAACATAGTTGTGCTGGTGGCTTTAGTGTGGTCTCACTTGTAGCCTATTGGGTAGATGGCCACAAGTGGGGCTACTGAGTCAGAGGGGCACTCTATGTTTAGCCTTCTTAGGAACCTCCACACTGCTTTCCAGGGGGGTAAACAACTTTGCATTCCCACCAACAATGTAGTAGAGTTCCCTTTTGGCCACATCCTCTCCAGCATTTGTTATTATTAGATTTCCTGGTAATAGACATTCTTACTGGGGTGAGTTGGAAACTCAATGCTGTTTTGATTTGCATTTCTTTTATGGCCAGTGATGTAGAGCACTTTTTCATGTGTCTCTGGGCCATTCTTATTTCCTCTTCAGAGAAGAGGTCTTTAGCCCATTTTTGAGAGGGCTGTTGGTTCTTTATTTGTTCTGGAGTAAGTTAGCTTTTTGAGTTCTGTGTTTATTTTAGATATCAGGCCTTTGTCTTTTGCCCTGAATAATCTCTGAAGTTTGATGCAGTCCCATTTGTCCAACCTTTCTTTGATTTGTTGCCATTCTGGGCCTTTATTAAAGAAATTTCAATGTGGAGGACATCTTTGAGGATATTCTGTAATGCTGATTACGTGGAGATATATTGGTTCAATTTTTCCTTGCTATGGAAGACTTTTATTTGACCTTCAGCTATGAATGAGAGTTTAGCTGGATACAGAATTCTTGGTTGAAAGTTATTTTTCTTTTGGATATGGCAAAAGTCATTCTAGGCTCTCCTTGCTTTCATGGTCTCCGCTGAGAAATCTGGGGTAGTTCTGATTGGTTTTCTTTTATATGTGATTGTTTTCTTTCCCTTAGCAGCTTTAAGGATTCTTTCTTTAGTCTCTATTGATCCCATTTTGATTACAATGTGTTGATGGGAAGTCTTATTCTGGTTTGGTCTCTTTGGGGTCCTAAATGCTTCCTGTATCTGAATGGGCCTTTCCTTCTCAATGTTTGGGAAGTACTCAGTTAGTATTCTGTTAAGTAAATTGCCTATTATGTTAACTTCCTTCTCTAGGTTTTCTTCGATACTTATTAGCCTTATATTGGGTTTCCCAATTGTATCTTGGATCTCCTGAAGTGACCTGTCTTGTTTCTTGGATTGATTTTGTATTCTTTTTTGTTCTTTCTCCATAAAGTCTAGGCTGTCTTCAATTCCTGAAATTCAATCCTCTGCATCATCCAGTCTGTTCCCTAAACTTACAACTTGTTTTCTTGTCTCCCTTCCTTCTGATTAATCTCCCTTGATGGTTTCCATGCCTCTGCTGTAATTCTCTCTTAGGTCCTATATGAACTTCCTTACTTCATTAATTTGGTTCTGGATGCTGTCTCTAAGCTCTTTTAGCTAAGTAGCTATCTTTTCATAAGCCTCTTTTTCTTTCTGTTGGAGTCCGTATATCTTTCTGTTTGGGGAGACCATGAGGCCATGAGATCATCTATTAACTTACAGTTGGACTCATCACATTCACATATTATTCTTTGGCTTACCTCCTCACGCTCTAGATTACTTGTCTGGCGAGACTTGAACTTTTCATTTATCATTTTTATCAGCAGAGTTTGTAGAACATTTTGAGGGCTCTTCTCTAGGACTTTGATTGAATGCTCTTTTTCCTGTTTGATAAGATTCCCTGTCTTGCCCTACTTTTTGTGTTTCTTCTGCCCATTTAGATTTAGAATGCTAGTCTGCTAACCCCTTTTGGCACTGTTAAGGACCTGAACCAAACCTTACCAAGTCCTGCTGTGCTAATTTTACACAATCCTAGACAGGTAAATTCCCTTTCTCTTTTTTTTTTTTGTATGTAGCAGCAGATTTAGAATCCCCACAGATTGCAATTTGGAAGTAAAAACCAACCCTGAGCCCTGTATTCAGTAACTAGATTATATATAGTTACAATTGTGAATATGTTTGTTCCTGCTGTTATTTATTTTAGGGCTGATAAAACTGCTCGAAAAATCCCTTTGCCTCACTCAGATTGACCAAAGATGCCTTCTATCTTGCCTGCCAATAACTAGGGATCAATGGACTCTGGAGGTCCTGAGAGTATATTTAGGCGGGGAAGTTGGGAGAAGTGGAGTAAAGGGAATTATAGGAGAGGAGGGTGAAGATTTTTATTCAATTTCAGTGAGATAGAGAAGTGAAGAAGTGTAAAATAGAAAGAAAAAGCACGGCTGAGGGTCAACAAGAAAACAGCAAAGGTAATAACCAGTGGGGAGTGATTTTAAAGAGAAAATATATAGAAAGACAAAAAACGTAAAAGTGGAAGCAGCAAAAAAAAGAGTAAAAAATGAAACAAAAATGAAAGCGATCAGGAGATAATAACTTCAATGCCTATCTATCCATGGGAGAAATGAGGTATTCTTTGTTTGGTTTTGTCTATGTCTTGTAACACTGGAGCGGTTCCTCCCACCTGGGTCAAAAAACCTCCTGGGTGGTGTTGGCTGTGGTTCTCCGCAGTTTTCCCAAAGAAGTTGGGTGCCCTCAGTAATTGGGGGATTGTGGTCAGTCTGGGGAACCAGTCTGTTGCTACCAAGGCGTTGGCAGTGGCTGTGTTCTGCATCTCCGTAGGTGGGGCCTGTGGTGCCTGGCTGGACCTATTGAGCTGCTGGCTGTGGTGGTGGTGGTGGTGGTTGGCTCCAGCTGGAACTGCTGAGCCAACTATAGTGGCGAGGGTGGAGGATACCAACTGGTGCCACGGAGGTGAGGGCTGAGGCAGCGGGGGCAGTGGCAGGCACCAGTAGGGGCCCTTGAGGTGCTGGCAGTGTGGCAATGGCAGCGGTGGTTGGTAACAGCTGGGGCCACTGAAGTGCTGGCAGCAGGCGGGTGCTGACTGGTGCCATGTAGGTGCGGGGTGCAGCTGAAAGTTGCAGGTCTCTGGGAAGTTCCTCCCACCTGGGTGGGGCTGTCTTCTCCTGGGTGGAGCTGGCTATGTAGTTCGCTAGGGTTTGGGGGGAGAGGCTGGGTGTCCCCAGTCTCTGGTGGACAATGCTTGGACTGGGGAACCAGTCTGTTGCTGCTTTGGCAGCAGTGGCAGTGATGCCAACCTGGCGGTGCTCCTCTTGTTGTGTTTACCGCTGGTAGGAGGCCGCTGGCCCCTCGAAAAGTTCCTCCCACATGGGAAGGGAGTCCTTCCCCTGGGCGGAGCTGGGTCTCACTACTCAGTCATCTTTGCCCCTTTCAAAGATGGCCCTTTTGACCTGGCTTTATTTCTAGTCTGCTCTGGCCTGGTCTGTGCCAGAGTCAAAGATGGCTTTTCACTATGGTGGAGGGCTACTTTGCAAATGGTGTTCTGTGGGCACAGGCAGAAGTGAGACTGTCTTTTGTGGTGTACTCATGCTTCCTCTGGTTTTTTGGACTTTCCACTATCTGCTTGAGGACTGAACTGCATCTGCCTGATGCCCATCTGGTGGATTTCTCTCCTCATCGCAGGTGCATGCTGGAGGTGGGTGTGGATTTGGTTCCACCTGGAGCAAGTGGCGGGCTTGTGGCACCACTGCCTGGGGCTGAAATCTGGATTCTTAGATCTGCTGTCTTTTTTTCCCCTCCTGGCTTGAATCTCTCTACTGTTATACTGTAATATACTGTTATACTGTAATATACTATTATACTGTAATATACTGTAATAGTAAAACTGGGTTCTTGGAGAGAGCTTAGATAGGGATCTGTTGCTCCTTCACGATCTTCCTCCCGCTCCATATCTATGTATTCTTACACATGTACTGAAATATATATACACATATATCTAAAAATATACATCTATCAAACAAAAATTATATATACATATGTGTATATATACCAAAATCAAAATAAAATGCAAAACTATCATGCAGCAAAATTTGATCAGTATATATAGCAAAACGACAGAGTGATATTCTTCATAAATACAGACATAAAAGCTTTAAATGATGTATTACTAAATATAATAGAGAAATGTATAAAAAGCATTATGTGTTATGACAAGTACAGATTTTGTGTGGATACAAAGGCTATTTCAGTATTTGAATAATGCGCAACATACTAGCAAGTTAAAAAAGAAATATTACACATGTGTAATGAGCAATGCAGGAAAGCATAAAATTAAAAAGTATGGCAAGACACTTGTGGCTCACAGACACTCCTAGACAGTCAGGTGGCTGAAAGCTGAGAATTGTCATTCAAACTCAGCCAAGGCAAGAAAGTCCGTAAGGCTCTTATATACAATTAGCTACCAAAAGGTCAAAAGCAGAGCTGTGACTCAAATGGTAGAGCATTAGCCTATAGCCAAAAAGGTCAAGGACAGTGACCTGGTTCTGAATTTAAGCCCCAGGAGTGTCACAGTCACACACACATTGGCATGACTTGAACACACACACACACACACACATACACACACAAACACACATTATTAAAACTCAGAAAAATAGAAATAGAGAACTTTGTCGAATTGATAAAGAGAATATATGAGGAACCTGCAGCTGACATTATACTTGGTGATAAAAAGTGAATGTTGTCCCCCTAAAATCAGAAATGGGGAAAGGAGTCTTCTCCTTTGTTTTCAAGCCAGCACCGAAACTGTTAGCTAGTAAGAGGGCAAGCACATGGAATAGAAGGACACAGGCGAGATCCTAAAACCACAGCTATTCCTTTTTGCAAAGGACATAATTATTTTTCTCCTTCTGTTCTTCCTTTCCCCCTTCCTCCCTTTCTTTGTGCCAGTATTAGGGCTTGAGCTCAGGGCCTGGACACTGTCTCTTTTCACTCAAAGTTGGAACTCCATCACAGCTGTACTTCTGGCTTGGTTAGTCAGAGAGTCATACAGATTTTCCTGCCTAGGCTGGCTTCCAGTTTCAGTACTCAGAAATAAACCTCCTTAGTAGGTCCTGAGAGCAGTTTAGTAGAGTTAATGTTGAATTTTCAAGCGATGGTTCTGAAACAATTAAACACGTACAGGTAAAAACAAACAGCACTCAATATTCACCTGATAATAAAATGTAAATGTTCTATGTTGAAAGGGGTGACATTGATCAAAATATATTGTATTCATAAATTGCTTTGTTAAATGGCAACTCCTTTATACAACTACTTAAAGATAATAGTAATCTAAATGATAAAAATTCAATTTCTAAAATGAATACTAGGAAGCCAAAACACATTTTGTTATGGGAGGGGTGAAAGAGAGGTCAGACAAAAGTAGAGAAGAGGATGAACACAGTCATTATATTCAGTGTACCTGTGCAAAACTGTAACTATGTAACTGGAGGGTTCCAGTGGGGTTGGAGAGATGGGGGAGTACAATGCAAGAGGCAAAGAATTGCATTGCCATCACTGAGTTGAAACTTTTTATATACCTACTTACAGATAGTTCTATGTGGGTGGGGATGGGAAGGAAAAATTGGGAGACAAGGAAGAAATGACATTGTCCAAAAAGAAATGTACTCATTACCTGACTTATTAAACTGTAACACCTCTATATATCACCTTTATAGTTACAACCTAAAATATATATTTTTTAAAGTTCCAAAAGGATTTCAGGTGTAGGAGTAGGCAGACACTGTCATCCTTGATACCAAATCCCAGTCATTAAAAGGAAGTGTAGATGAATTTAATGTTATCAAAAGTGAACACTTTGATTCCATCAAAGCCCCTTATGAGAGAATGAAAAGAAAAGCTACGACCTTGTCAGAGAAAGCCATATACCTGACAAAGGACTAGCATGTAGGATATATAAAGAATTCTCAAAACTCAATGGTTAAAAAGGGTAGAATTCAATTAGCATTGTCAACAGAAGACATAGGAAACCATGGTCAATACCAGGAGATAACAGGGGAATTAAAATCCTCAGTAACACATCATTACACAACTATCAGAGTAGCCAAAATAAAGAACAATGACAACTGAGAATGCTGTCGAGTGGGCGATTCAAACAGAGCTGATGAGAATAGCACACAGTATAGCTCACTTGGAAAATAGTTTAGTAGTTCTTTAAAGAATTCAACATAAACTAGCATTTGGCATAGCAATTATATCAGTCGAAATTTTAACTAGAATAATTAAAGTTTATTTATATTCACATACAAATCTGTGTATGAATATTTGTAGTAGTCATTCATAATGGCTCCAGATTGAAATCTGGCTATGTGAATGACTGAACTTCAGTACATCCATCTATAGTGTAAAATATTACTATGTAACAAAAAGGAAGGAGCTGTTGATATGATAATCTGGCTGTATCCTCTAGAGAATTATGTTGACTGACAAATGCCAAAGCCAGTAGGTAATACATTATATACTTCCTTTGACATACGTTCTTGAAAACAACCACCACAACAACTACAGAAATGAATAATTCAGTGGTTTGAAACTTTTAACAATGAAATCAACTTTGGAAAAATCATCTGAATTTACCATGTTGAATTTGCACTGTACTGAAATTAAGAGCCATATTGGTCTAGAAACACAAACATATTTCATTGAATATATAAAGTCTTATCTATGTGGTTTTGCAGAAACTAATAAAATATTCTCGGAGTAACAGAAAAAAAACCTGAAATTTCCCATTAAAGACTAGATAGTTTCACTGCTGAAGTTCACAGCTAAGTACCACCATTCCTGGACTAGTTTTCTTCATAATTCAATCTCATTAAGGAGTTTATGTCCCTAAATCTGTTGATTTTTCCTCTAGATCATTGAATTTGTTAGTGTATTCATAATAGTTGCTAATAATACTTTGTATTTAAGTGGTATCAGTTGTAATGCTTCATTTTTCATCTCTGATTTTTATGTTTGAAACTTCTCTCTTTTTTTTAGTCTATTAAGGGATTCATTTGTTGTATATTTTTGTTATGTTATTCATTTGTTTTTTAAACTTAAGTGCTCCAATATTTAGTGTGTACATATATATATTTATTTTTATAATTTTTATATACTCTTGCTAAGTTGACCCCTTTTCCATCACAAAACTAGTTCCCTTGTGTCTTTCTGGCTTTTAATTTAAAGTGTTTTAACTCATCTAAATTTTGATACTCTCATTTTCGTTTGGATCCCATTTGCCTGTAGTATCTTTCTCCATCCCTCCATTTTCCAGTCTACATATGTCCTTAGAAGGAAAGCAAGCTTTTGTAAGCAACAAATAATGAGTTTTTATATTTTTTATCCATTCAATCATGCTATGTTCTTTTGTTTTTTCTTTTCAGTACCGAGGATTGAACAGGGTCTCATCATTGCTAGAAAAAGCCCAAGTCATTTGTGCTACTTCCCCTCACCAGTCCTTTTAGTTTTTCAGGTACAGAATCATGTATTTCCATATTTAGCTGCAACCCTCCATCTCAACCTCCAAAACAGTGAGATTACAGGCATGCTCTACCATGCCTGACCTATTTTTAAAATAAAGGTTTACCAAATTCTTTCAATTGTCTTCTTGGGAATATCTTTATCATCCCATCACTTATTTGTTTTTTCTCTCTTTCTTTGATGCTAGGGGATCAAACCTAGGACTTCACAATTTCTGTGCTTGTGTTTTTCACTACTCCCTCCCCAGCTTTCCTCCTCCTTCATCATAAAGAATTACCCTGCTGGATAAAGTATTCTCACTTGATGATGTTTCGTTCTTCAGAATCATTTGTAAATATCTCATCCCATTTGCTCCTGACACTAGAGGTTTCTGCTGAGAAGTCTGCTTTGAGAAAAACTGGGAAACCCTTATGTCATTTGTTTCTTTCCTTTGCTTCTTTGAGTACCTCTCTTTTTTTAAGTTTTTATTATAAAACTGATGTACAGAGAGGTTACAGTTTCATATGTTAGGCATTGGATACATTTCTTGTACTGTTTGTTACCTTGTCCCTCAGTACCTCTCTTTTTTAAACCCCTCAGTGCTTGAATATAATGTGTCAGCTTGGCTGAGCTGAATCTGCCTGCAATCATTAACTTTCTGTACCCAAATATTTGTACCCTTTGCTAACATTGGGAAGTTTCTCGCTATTATCTCTCAAATAAGCTTTCTGCCTCTTTAGTGTTCTCGTAACTTCTTAAAAACTGATAACTGAAATATTTGTTCTTTTAATGTCCTTTCAAAACTCTTGCAAAGTTTTGTTGTGCATCTTCCTTCTTTTTCTTTTCCTTTTCCAGCTTTCTTTCAGGTAGTCGGCTTTGTCCACGTAGATTTCTCTGCTTTAGGCAGTTTGTTATGGATGCTTTCTATTGTGCTTTTCATTTGATTTCATGTGGTTTTCCTTGGAAGATTTGTTTGCTTTTTTAATAAAAAGCTTTCCAATCTCTCTAAAGTTCTTTTTTGCTTTTTTTAAAAAGCTCTCTAATCTCTGTAATGTTTTTTTAAGTCTGTTTTAACATGGCACTGAATTATTATTTAGGCTTTAAAATTATCACCAGTAGTATAGAATAGTTGTAATTCAATGTATTAGTTTACGAGTAGAATGCATCGTGATCGGTGCCAGCCTTTCCATCATTCTCCCCCATTGCTCCTGAATTTTTTGATTTTTTTTTAAGTTTGATGAGTTCATAATATGAACATTTAATAATTTCTGCCTGAGAGTTCATCAGTAATTGATTACCTGGTGGTCAGTTTCTGGCATCTCATTTGTCTGCTAGGTGACCTCATCTTCATACTAGTTAGAATACAATGATATTAAATGTTGAAAGATTGTTTCCTCAGTCTTCATAATCTGGCTTTGTTTGCCCTTTTCCCCCTCAAAAATTCAAAGAAGACCACTTATTTTCTCCACCTCTGTGCTCCACATTGCTATCTCAGTGTTGTACAATGTGCTGAATCTCCTTTAACCATGAGCCTATGGTTGGTGTATTATTTGGGCACTAGAAAATTCCACAAAACTCACTTGACATTACTCTGTTGGTGTGTTGTTGGAGATGGTGGGGAGGAGAGTCTAAAGGTCATATCCATTCCTATCATACTCCATAAGTGGGCCTAGATGCCTCATTTGCTGCCACTGACCTGTGACCAGGCACTGTGGGATTCTGCCTGCCACTGGGTCTCATCCTGGAGGGAGAAGGCCCTGTGTTCCTGAGCAGGGATGTGCTGCCTACTTTAATTTCCCCAAGCAGAATGACTCTCTCTGGTTTTCCATCCCTAGTTTCTGATTTGGGATAGGAAGTTGTACAGTTATGGATGCCTGAATGGTAACTTGTATTTTGAATCACAGCCTAGAGGCAGTGTGGCTGGAGCTGGAGAAGGCCTGTGATGTCTGGCCTGCCTGCTGCTTTGGGACACTCACGGGGGAGGTAGCTGTAGCCAGCTAGAGGTGGAGGCCAGCTGGCGCCATAGGATTCTGTGTGGCATTAGGGTAGACTCCCTCTTAACCCAGGCACTGGCAAACATTGTTTTTTTCTTGGTTTTAGATGTCATTAGGGTTAAGTCCCGTGCTTACTTCCTTATTCTACCCATAAGCAGAGAGCCCCTAGGCCATCAGGCTGATATGGGTCCAGATGGCTTCGTTGCTGCCATTTTGTCTATTCTGATTTTTAAGGAAGTACTCTGAAAAGTCAGAACATGGCCAAATACATTTTTCTCCTCTATTCCCTTGACAGAACAATCACCAAGTTGTGCCAGCCACTGTCTGATGTGGATCCGCTGGAGTAGCAGCAAGCTGCCCCGCCATTATTACTACTTTTCTATTTAGTTTAAGTTACTACATGTATTTCACAGTACACATTCCAAGCTTCACAATGATGAAAATTATCGTTCTACTCTACATAGCTTACCAGGTCTATGAACTTTAACAAAAAAATTATTTCCCCTATTTCGGGTGATATGTACATTACTGTTCTTTTGCTTAGTAACATCTGTTCCCTCTTTCACTCATTCCTTCCTTCCCATCCCCAGTCATGAATTGCTTAGTTCACTTTCATCAATGTCTGATGTAGCTGGTGGTCCTCTGCTATATTATTATTGTTATTGTTATTATTATTTTCACCCACTTTCCACTCATTCTGTGCCTTCCTCCCAGCTTCCCTAGGGTGTGCTTGTGTATAACCCATATATGAAAATTCCATTGCATATAGGTATCACATTTTTTTAATCCAGTCATCTATAGTGGGGCGTTTGGGTTGTTTCCATATCTTGGCTATTGTGAATAGTGCAGCAATGAACATGGAGGTCCAGGTGTCCTTGTCGTGTCTTGGTTCCTGTTGTTTGGGATAGATGCCCAGTAGTGGTATGGCTGGGTCATAGGGTATGTTTAGTTTTTCCAGGAACCTTCAGACTGCTTTCCAACATGGTTGTACTAGTTTACATTCCACCAGCGGTGCAGTAGGGTTCCTCTTTCTCTGCATCCTTGCCAGCATTTGTTGTTGTCTGAATTCAGAATGTAGGCCATTCTTACTCAGGTAAAGTGGTATCTCAGTGTTGTTTTTATTTGTATTTCCTTTACATCCAGGAATTTTGAGCATTTCCTCATGTATTTCTTTGTTATTTTTATTTCTTTTGAGAAGTTTCTATTTAGTTCTTTGCTCATTTAGGGATTGGTTTACTAGGCTTGAAAGGGGTTACTTTCTTGAGCTCCCTATATATGATGGATATTAGGCCTTTGTTTCATTGCTGATGAATATTTTTTCCCAATTGGTTGGCTATCTTTCTAGTTTTTATCTATGCCTTTAGCTGTGCAGAAACTTTGTATTTTAATATTGTCCCATTTGTCCAGTCTCTCTCCTATCTGTTGTACCCCTGTGACTATTTTCAGGAAGTTTCTGCCTATGTATATAAGTTGTAGTGTCTCTCCCACTCTGTCCTGCAGTAGTTTCAGAGTTTCATGTCAGTTTCTGGGGTCTTTAATCCACTTTGAGTTGGTGTTAGTGCATGGTGACAGGCTCGGATCCACTTTTAGTTTTCTTCATGTGACTGATCAGTTCTCCCAGCACCAATAGTTGAAGAGGCTCTGTTCCGCGCCCCCCCCCCCCCCCCACTGGATGTTTATGGCTCCTTTGTCCAAAATCAGCTGACTGTATGTGGTTTTATTTATGGGTCTTCTAATCTATTCCATTGGTCTTTGGGTCCATTTTTGTGCCAATATCAACCTGCTTTTCTTATTTAGTAGAGCTTAAAATCTTGTATTGTTATTCCTCCTGCGTTACTTCTTTTGCCTAGAATTGCTTTGGCTATTCTAGGTCTTTTGTTGTTCCATGTGAATTTTTGGATTGATTTTTCTAATTCAGTAAAGAATGTCATTGGGATTTTGATGGGGATTGCATTGAATTTGTATATAGTTTTTGACAGTATGGCCATTTTTACACTATTGATTCTGCCTAACCATGAGCATGGAATGTCTTTCCATTTCCTTTTGTCCTCTTTGATTTCTCTCTTAAAGTTTTTATAGTTTTCATTAAATAGGTCCTTTACATCTTTGGTTAGGGTAATTCCTTGATATTTTATTATTTTTGAAGCTATTGAAAATGGAGTTGTTTCATTGATTTCCCTTTCTACTTGTATACTGTTGGCATACACAAAGACTACTGATTTTTTTTTTTTTTGGCCAGTCCTGGGCTTGAACTCAGGGCCTGAGTACTGTCCCTGGATTCTTTTTGTTTAAGGCCAGAACTCTACCACTTGAGCCACAGTGCCACTTCCAGCTTTTTCTATATATGTTGTGCTAAGGAATTGAACCCAGGGCTTCATGTATATGAGGTGAGCACTTTACCACTAGTCCATATTCCCAGGCCCCAGACTACTGATTTTTGTGGATTAATTTTGTATCCTGCTACTTTACCTAATTGGTTTATTATTCCTAGGAGTCTGGGAGTGGAGTTTTGGGGTCGTTCAAGTATAAGATCATGTCATCTGCAAAAAGAGATATCTTAATTTCTTTTTTCCCTATCTGGATCCCTCTAATATCCTTTTATTGTCTATTGCTCTGGTTAAGAAATCCAGAACCATCTTGTTTCTGATTTTAGGGGAAATGTTAGTTTTTCCACATTTAGTATAATATTAACTGTTGGTCTGTCACATATCACCTTTATTGTTTTAAAGAATATTCCTTTTATTCCTATTTTCTCCAGAGCATTTAACATGAATGGGTGCTATATTCTGTTGAATGCTTTTTCAGCATCAACTGAGATAACTATGTGGTTCTTTTTTCTTTTTTTGGCCAGTCCTGGGTCTTGGACTCAGGGCCTGAGCACCATCCCTGGCTTTTTCCCGCTCAAGGCTAGCACTCTACCACCTGAGCCACAGCGCCCCTTCTGGCCATTTTCCATATATGTGGTGCTGGGGAATTGAACCGAGAGCTTCATGTGTAGGAGGCAAGCACTCTTGCCACTTGACCTTGGCTCTGTTGATGTGATGAATTACATTTATTGATTTTAGTATGCTAAACCAGCTTTGCATCTATGGAATGAAGCCTACTTGGTCATAATATATGCTTTTTAAAAATTTTGTTTCTGGATTCTGTTGGCTAATATTTTATTGAGGATCTTTGCATCTGTGGTCATTACAGAGATCGGCCTATAGTTTTCTTTCTTTGTTGGATCCTTGCCTGGTTTGGGGATGAGTATGAGTTTGGCTTCATAGAATGAGTTTGGGATAACTCCCTCCGCTTCTATTTCACAGAAGAACTTGAGGAGTATGGGTATTAATTCCTCTTACATGTCTTGTAGAATTCCATGGTGGATCTATCTGAGCCTGGGATTTTTCTTATTGGAAACCTTTTGATTGCTTCCTCTATCTCATTCTATGTTATTGGCTTATTTAGTTGATCTATATCTTCTTGGTTCAGTTTGGATAATTTGTATTTCTCTAGAAGTGAATCCATTTCTGCTAGGTTTTCCTTCTTTAGTGAGTATAGGTTCTGCAAATAGTTCTTTATGATCATTTGAGTATCCTGTATGTTGTAATTTGTCCTATGACATCTCTAATCTTATTGATTTGCATTTCTTCTCTTTTTTTTTGTTAATCCTGCAAGAGGTCTGTCAAGTTTATTGATTTTCTCAAAAAATATACCAGCTATTATTTTTCATGCCCCTAGACATCTAGAATATTCTATGGTCCATCAACACTTGGAAGTAGAGAAAAACAGCAATTGTTCTGTTAATATCCCTTTAAAATTCAGAACATTAACTGCATGCTCCATTATTTTCCAACCCCAGGGAGAAGTCAGAAGTTTGGAGTTTCTACCCTTCATTCTTTGCTAAGCTCATGAGGGACTATGACAAGTGGCTTTTCCACACCATTGCGGTCTCAGTGGCCTCTGTAGACTACACTGGGAGTAACACCTATTCCAGCTGGCACTCAGAATCAAGGACAGCAGATGAGGGTCTCAGTAGTTCTCTGAGAAGTCTGTATGTTTAACTTAGGTTTCTACTCTCTCTTCTCTCCACAGGAAGAGCACTGAGAGTTTTCGCTTGGCCATGTCATTTTAAGGAAGAGGTAGGGTGGGGGTGTGTGTGAAATGCAACACCAGTTTTCCTCCTGTCTTTGTTTTGAATGGCAATGCAAGATCCTCTTACCTGGTTTCTAGGTTTCTCACACACAAAATTGTTCAGCTTATTGTAGAGTTAGTATCGCCACAGGGAAAAGAGGATCCACCACTTCCTACTCTATCCTCAGGCTCTGGACTGTCTATTCTGTTACATTGGCTTGTTTGGCTTTATACCAGAAATTGTCCTCATAATGGGCTTTATATAAAGTACTGGAAGCTTTTCCATTAGTTTCCTTTAAGAGATCTTTGATACTATTGTTATGATTTAGTTTTATTTCTAAATATCCTTTAATTCAGTCAATTTCCATAACACCTCCACCGAAACTTGGTCTGAAATTTTATTGACTAGCCATGAAATCTTCATCTTTAAAATAGTTATTCACAATATGTGAACACACTGAACATATTGCCTCTCACAACTTAAGAGACTATTTTTGCAACATTTTACAGAATTCTGTTCTCATTATATGTTCTACAAGCTGTTAGCTATTATGAAATGTTGTTAAAATACTTTAAATTAAAATTAAAATATTTAATTTTTTTTTGTTGAAGCTCTACAGACCTGAAATACATTTTAGATATTGTGACTGTTCTGAATTTGAGTAGTATTAATTCTTATCTGTAAATTATTTTGGGATTTTGCTGTCATGACAGCTGAGAAGAATGTTAGTTTCAGCTTTATTTTCTTTCTTAATTCTGTCTTATTTCTGAAGTGCTTGTGAGGGCTCTATTGGTAACTGTGTTGAAGAGTTGAGAAATTACTCCAAAGCAGCCTAGGAAAATTGTGTACTCTTGAAAAAGCCCAACAATACTGTAATTCCGGTAAGTAAAAGCAGGATGAAAAATATTAACAAGCCATAGAAAAATGTTTTATATGGGTTTAATTACAGTCAATCTAATTTGTAATTGTCCTCTATATAAACTCCATTTATTTTTATATTTTTGCTCCTTACAACACACAAATATTAAAGATTAAAAACTCCTGGTTGTCTTAGTCAGGGTTTCTCTCTCTCTCTCTCTCTGTCTCTCTCTCTCTCTTTTTCTCTCTCTCTGTCACACACACACATAATTTTATGTTTAGTATTGGCTCATGAAATCTATAAATTGGAGTCTCAAAATCTGGGGGTGGTGGTGTTGTTTGAATGCCTGAAAAGTCAGCCTTGGTAAATAAAACTTACAGTATAACAAGATCACCAGATGCTTCTTATATGGACATCTGAGTTTGAGAGGTGCTGAGCATCACTCCCTGTCATTCCAATGGGGATGTTAAGTAGAAGAAAATCTGCTTTACAGTTAAATCTATTTTTATGTGATTTTCCTTGGTTAGTGTATCATTACTTACTTCCTTCATTCAGTAAGCATTTGTGAGTGTGTAATTTACAGGCCAAGAATACAAACAGAAACAGGATAGATTAAGGCGCTGCTAGTTTTTAAATTTTAATTAATTTATGTTTGTGCCTTACTATAGCTTAAATCTAGGGCCTTCTGCTTTTGTTTGTCTTTTTCACTCACATCTATCATGTGAACACTTCTAGTTTGGCATTTTGATGATTCACCGGAGATGAAATCTGTTAGATTTTTCTGCCAGGCTGGCTTTGAATCAAGATCCTCAGATCTCAACTTCTTGTTTATCTAGGATTACATGTATAAGCCACCTGTGCCTGGCCACCGCTGGCTTTCAAATGAAAAGTTGTATGTAGGAAGAAGCCCAAAATTTCAGTGAAACACACTTCTAGTCCTCAGGGGAAAGTTCCCAGGTCAGTAGTCTGAACATAACAGCATGCTATAGAAACAGCCAAGTGACCTTGTTCAGTGACTGGCCTGGTTCTCAGCAAAGCCATCAGGAAAAGCCAGGGACAGCGGCCAGAGTGAGCTGAGACTTTTGAGTTTCCTAGTCAGACCTGACCTCACTCTGGCTGGCAGCCAGGATGCCTCCTTGCCTTCTGGATATTTTGATAGGTAGAGCAGGAAAGGGAAATAGGATGTCAGGGTTGGGCTTGTGGGTCTGGAGTGTGTAGCATCCATTTTGCTATGAGGCTGTGTGCCATGATGGAAGTGGTCTGAGCAAACTTCTTTTTCAGAATGTTGAAGCAATAGAAATTATTTTAGTGGACTCCAGTTTTGCATATTGAAAAACAGTGAAGTTAGGCCCAGTCTCAATGGATAGTAGAAAAAAGAAATACCATAAGAAGTTTCTCTTAGTTTAACTTTTACAGTATGGTAAAATCAAGCTTCATTAATTCTCTCTCTCTCTCTCTGTGTGTCCTGGAACTGGGGCTTGAACTCAAGAACTCTCACTCTTTCTTAGCTTTCTTGCTCAAGGATGACACTTGACTCACAGCTGTATTTTCAGTATTTTGGTGGTAAATTGGACCTACAAGTCTGATGGACTTTTCCTTTCCAGGCTGGCTTTGACCCATGATGTTTGTTCTAGGATCATACTGTTGTATGGTAAAATATACCTTAAATCAGATATAAAACCAGTCATGAGAAAATAGAGAAGCCATATCATGAAAGTTCGAATTCTGGAGTCTTTATTGGGGTGCTGGCTGTCTGCAGGCAGGCAGGCCAATTATAAAAACATGTAGCCAGGAACGGAGCTTGCACCAAGCTTTTTTTTTTGCCGGTCCTGGGGCTTGGACTCAGGGCCTGAGCAAGGTCCCTGGCTTCTTTTTGCTCAAGGCTAGCACTCTGCCTCTTGAGCCACAGCGCCACTTCTGGCTGTTTTCTATATATATGGTGCTGAGGAATCGAACCCAGGGCTTCATGTATAGGAGGCAAGCTCTCTTGCCACTAGGTCATATTCCCAGGCCCTTGCACCAAGCTTTTAAAGACAAATGGCACTTGTTAGGCTGGAGACCATGCCTCAGCAAAGCATTACACATAAACACAGCACAAGGGGCGCTCTGGGGCTAAACAACAGAATATCTACATATTCCCCAAAGCAGAGCCCTCCTGGCTCTATCCAATTCTGCAATTCAAAGGATAGCTTGTTTCATTTCTAGAACTTGGAGTTGGATGGATAGCCCCCCCCCCCCCCATCTCCTGGCTAGTCTCCAGGATGACTGTGAAACCCCCAATACCTGGCCAGGTGATGGGATGGCTATGACTCAGTTTCCACACCACAATATCACCCTGACATGACTCATGCCTTCAGTACATGATAGATTTAACCCTATTTCTTGTCACTCACAGGACTAGATAGTAGATAGTAGGCCTATGATTTATACTCCAATAGAAAGATGAAAACCTGCCATGGTGGAGCTTATCAACCCAAAGACACAACACAAGCCTGACTCTGCCCCCCATCTTTCTTGTAATCACATGCAGGAGCAGCCCCTTAGTTGAGCCCAGATCATGGAAAGAGACCAAGTTGTGCTGATGGTTGTAGAGTCCTCAGATTTCCTGCCTCCACTAGCTAGTGAAGGTGATTTCTAGAGGCTGCACTGAAGCTGTGAGAGCTACCCAGTTTTCATGGACAGGAAGTTACAATGTCTCTATGATTACTGGGCTGGGACAGAATTCTTGTTGAGACTGAGTTCATAGGCAAGATAGGGTAAGACTTTTGAAAACAGCTGCCACTTGCTTTCAGTTTAGATTTTTTTTTTCTCCCTCCAGAAAGATTGTGCTTCTATAGATATTTATGACTATACTTTTTATATGTATCTTCTTCAAGCAGATGTTTACTAATCAAAGTCTGATTCCATGAACATTTATAGAATGTGTACTGTATTTAAGGTATTCTGGTTATTAATGAGACAATTTGCATGTCTTTAATTACTTCTTAGCAAGTCATTAGATTGTACAACCAGTTAAGAGACTGAGAGGAAAGAATGGTTTCCTTACCAAAATTGTAGAGAAGAAAAAGAAATACACTAAGCCAATAATCTGCATACAGAGCAAGCAGTGCTATGATGCTGAGTATTCACTGCTGTGTTTGCTGTGTGACTGTGTGTCAATTATTCTTTTTGTGTGTTTGTGCCAATACTGGGCCTGAACTCAGGGCCTGGGCACTGCCCTTAGCTTTTTCAACTCACCGCTGGAATTGTCCCCCTCCCCCTCCAGCTTTTTGGTGGTTAATTAGATAGAAGAATCTCGGAGACTTTCCTGTCTGGGCTGGCTTTGAACCATGATCTGTATCTCTCAGCCTCCCGAGTAGCAAGGATTTCAAGCATGAGCCACCAGTGGTCAGCTGGTGTTGCCTTTGAAGTCACCCTAACAATTACTCACACAGAAAGAGAAAACCTTTTCATCCTCTAGCATGTGGCTTCATGGAAGTGGACTTTTCTTACTTTTTGTGGCTCTTCCCTATCAGCAAAGAGGCAGCTAAATTTGTAATTCATTCAAGCTGTCCAAGAACATCTAAAGCACATTATCTTCTACTTCTCAGGAGAAGCAACATTTTATTTTCCTACTGTAACCTTGGCTTCATAACACCTACTCCACATTATAGTCTCTTTTTGAGGAGGAGAGATCCTGTTTGATTCCCTGGACAAAATGGACTGGTTGTTTTGTTGCCTCTTGGCCTGTAGCATGTAGAGTGGTGTCTGATCTGCTACCAGACCATGCAGCCTTCTGGAAATCAACCTTGTTGCCCCTTAGACCTGTTTGATTACACTGTGGTTAGTGTTGGAGGAAGAGCTGGGAAATAGCCCTATACTGAGGAAAGAACCAAAAGGCATGTTTTCTACTCCAAAAGTCAGTGTTCAATAGTGAAGAATGCAGAATATATTATTGACTGTTTTGTTAGGAACACAGCACATTGCTAAAATAAAGCACAATGCCAAACTTCAGACTAAGCAGTCCTAAGACCCTTTGCCTTTTACTGACAATGACAGTCTGCGATTTTTTTCTTGCCCGTTATGTTACTTTGCAACCTGGCTCTGCCTTTTATTTTTGTGTTCTGGTGTGTATGTGTGTGTGTGTGTGTGTGTGTGTGTGTGTGTGTGTGTGTGCGTGCGTGCACGCGCTAGGATGATAGCTGTGAGCCATTGGGGTTGCCTGTCTATCTTTTTAATTGGTTATATGGGTTATTTTGGTATCTGAAAATTTCTTAGAAAGCAAAGCCCACCAACATAAAAAAGATTGTCTGGTTTCATAATTGATGTCTGGTTATGTGTTCTAGAAATGGCAGGAGGAGGTAACTATATAAACACTATATAGTTGTGATGCTCATTTTCAGATGCATGAATTTCACATTATATCTCAGTATTGACATCAGTATCAAACTATTTTCGGAGAAATCTAGAAAAAACAAAGGGATAAAAATTTGAAGTAATGATCATGGCAATTTAGGCAATAGAAAAATTAATTTTACCTTTTAACTACTGGATTTCAAGGATTTGCGCTTATTTCTGGTTAGCTGTATTCCTTTTGTCTATCTCTTTGCTTAAGAATGTCAATTTTAGGGGTTAATCTGCATATATTCTGACTTTCTGGCATTGTAAACCTGCCTAGAAATGTTTATGTTTTTGGTATAGTCCTGAGGCTTGAACCCAGAAACTGGAGACTGTCCCTGAGCTTTTGTACTCAAGACAAGCACTCTACTGCTTTGCCCACAGCCCCATTTCTGGCTTTTGTGGTGGTTAATTGGTGATGAAAGTCTCACAGACTTTCAGACTTAGTCTGGCTTTGAACTAGTATCCTCAGATCTCAGCCTCCTGAATAGCTATGATTACAGGTGTGAGCCATTGGTACCCATACTGCCTAGAAAGTCTTAATGAAGAAAAATTCTAGGCCACTCATTGTGTTTTTATCTTTTGGTTAACAACATAAAATTCATTTATGTAAATTAGTTTATAGTTAAACAAGTGAAAATTAAAACCTTTAAATATTAGTATACAATGATTATACTCTCTATTATCAGTGAAAATTGACACTCCAAACAATTCTTTCTTTCTAAGGAGAAGATTGAATATTGAAGCCTGGGTGATATTTGGTATACATATGTAGCTCCATCCAGGTAATAAAATCTTCATGTAAGTCACCTAACTGGATCTCTGGTCTCTAACTTGGTCAAGATGTGGGCTAGTAGAACAAGGAGACTGCTTTAGGATCATACCTGTAAAAAGATATAATTTCTATAAATTCATAAATAATAAACAGACAACTTTTACTTGTTTTCTACATTTGATTTGTTAGAATTCAATTTTCTGTAAAAGCTAAGAAATTTATTGGGTTTACGTTTAACTTTGTTTAAAGCATTTATCAGAATTAAATCAGACACTTGTTTAAGAGCATAAAATCAATGGAAAATTGGAAGAAAAAAGAAAATGTGTATATCAAAGTACTCCAAAGATTATTTTTAAACGTGGCTTTTAATGATTAGAGTTTAAAAAGTAGAAAATTATAGAATTAAAAAAATGATATCCTTAATTCAGTTGGTGTGAAAGATAATACTTGGCGGGTTTTTTATTGTTTGTTTTCTTTTTAATCAAAACTTGTCCTTTGACCTTTTTTGACCACAAGTTCAGGGTGAGGATTTTTTGTTGCTGTTTAGTTTAGTTTGTTTGTTTTGTAGTCTCAATCCTGGGGCTTAACCTCTGGTCCTGGGTAGTGTCTCTGAGATTTTCTGTTCAAGGTTAGTAATCTACCACTTCAGTCTTAGCTCCATTTCTTGCATTTTTTTGGTGGTTAATAAGAGTCTCATGAGCTTTATTGTTCAGGGTGGCTTTGAACCTCAATCCTCAAATCTCAGCCTCCTGAGTAGGTAGGATTAAAGATGAGCCGCTGGCCAATGGGAGTTACTTAAAAGGAAAACGATGTGAGGGGATGGGTGGAGCTAGGATTTATTGAGGGAGAATGACAGAAAAGGTGACACTGATAACAATGAATTGTACTTGTAAGCTGACACAATGAATTGGAGCCCTGTTGCAGAACTACTGAAGATAATAAAAAATAAAAGCAAAACTTGTGAGAAGTTTTGTCAAGCATGTTGTGATGGTTAACCTTGGTTATTAATTACATTGAGCAATGCCTAAAACCATAGCAAAGCACATCTCTAGTGTACCTGTGACATAGTTTCCAGGTAAGACAAATTAAGGGAGAAAAATCAGTCTTGAATGTGGATGGCCACACCACATAGACTGAGAATGTAGACTAATAGGGGACAGGGAGAGAACACAGGAGAGAGGGGGGTCACTCTGTATCCCCTCCTTCTTCTATCTCTCTGTCTCTCTGTCTCTCTCTTTCTCTCTCTCTCTCTGTCACACACACACACACACACACACACACACACACACACACACACACACACACACACACACTCTGCTTCCTGGCTGCCATGATGTGAGTTACTGTGCTCCATCATTTCCTTCCATCATGATGGATTGAAACTTCTGAAACCATAAGCTGAAATAAATTTTCCTTCCTTAAGTTATTTTTATTAGACACATGAAGTCTGACTAACACACATACACATGCACACACATGTGCACACACATATACTATAAATTATTCCTTGGTAATTGGCTTAATGTTCTCAAGAGGGGTATTTACGACTGAGGGGCCTCAGGAGTTCACCCTTTCTGCTGTTTTTCACATTCATCTGCTTCTGACTGACTTAGTGATGGTCATCATCCTCTCTCTCAACATCTGGTAACTAAATGTATTCTTTTAAAAATTTAATTTTATTGTCAAAGTGATATACAGAGTGGTTATATTTGCATAGATAAGGTAGTGAGTAAATTTCTTGTCAAACTTGTTACCCTCGGGGCTGGGAATGTGACTTAGTGGTAGACTGCTTGCCTAGCATGCATGAAGCCCTAGGTTCAATTCCTCAGCACTACATAAACCAAAAAGGCTGGAAGTGGTGCTGTGGCTCAAGAGGTAAAGTGCTAGCCTTGAGCAAAAAGAAGCCAGGGACAATCCTCAGGCTCTGAGTCCAAGAACCAGGACTGGCAAAAACAAAACAAAACAAACACACACAAACGTTAGCCTCTCCTTCATTTTTCTCCACCTCCCCCAACTGAATGCATTCTTAATAAAGGACCTGGGAGTTATTTATACTAAAAGATAAAAATAAAGAAGTGAAATTCAGCCACTGTCCAGGAGGAAGGAAGTGGAAAATTTCTGCTTTCTTATCTTCACATTGTATAGTAAAGACCCTGCTTAGTGGAGGAGGAGTGTATAAGCATTTCAGAAGATGCTCAAAATAATTCAACGTAGGTTTAATGGCAGTCCGATCCAGCCCACTGAATCATGGAGGCAGAAGCCTTCTGCAGAGGAGTTCTCAGTTTTCATTTCCTAACTTGCATCCCACGAGTGCCTTTTGGAATAACAATGGAATAAGCAGTCAGTGTGGTCTGCATCAGGAATGTGTAGAAGTAGGTTCTAGTGTGGCCAGTCACCTTGCAACAATAAAACTGTATCAGTTCTATTCTGCCATGCAGATGTCTTAACTTCATTTATAAAGTTTCTGTGCTCCATGGATTCCTAATGCTAACACTATGCTTGTTATCAAGTACAATCTGTCACTGACATGTGGCTTTGTGGAGGAAAAGTCCTGAATTGTGAGTTGAGAGATAGAGTTGCTTAGCTTTGTCTCTATCTCAGTTATTTAGAAAATATAGGCAAGTTGCATCATTTCTATGTGCCTCTGGTTCCTTAGCAATGGCAGGAGTGGCTCTTACACTTCAACTTTGAAATCCCAAGGAGCAAATCTTGAGGTGTCATCAGTGGATTCAGCTTTTCTCTGTTGCAGAAATGCAGACCTTGATAAGGGTAACCCATTTACAGAGAGGACTTTGGCACTCACATAGGATGGTGGCATTGCTCCTAAACAGTGTACTTCAGTCTTTGTTTTAAATGTTATTACTATCTTCCCTTTTAGAAAGGCCAGATGGTCTTACAAAAAATGTTTTGCATACTCCTTGACCTTTCTCAGCCGAAACTTCTTTCCTTTCTGCAACAGGCAGAATAATTGTCTCCCCAAATGTCCACTTTTGTTCCTAGAAGCTAGTGAACATTATGGTACATATCAAGGGGCAGTTAAGATTGTAACTGGAAAAAAGATTGTAACTGGAATAAAGAAGAATAAACTATTCAGCTGTCTTTGAAATGAGGTTTTTTTTAATGCACTTAAAATTCTTTAAGTAGTTACACAAAGAGTTGCCTTTTTTGTGTTATTTATGGGACTTGAACTCTGGGCCTGGCTGCTGAACCTAAGCCCTTCAGCTCAAGGCTAGAACTCTACCACTTGATCCACTGTGCAACTTCCAGTTTTTTGGTGGTTAATTGGAGATCAGTGTCTCACGGACTTTACCCCCTGGGCTGAGTTTGAACAGTGATCTTCAGTTCTTAACTTCTTGAGTAGCTAGGATTATAGGTGTGAGCCACTGGCACCTATTAGCTGTTACCACTTAACAGTTTATAAATACAATGCAACTTGATTGGTGTCACCCTGTTCAACCTTCTCACCCATCCTTCCCCTCCCCACCCCTTTTCTCAGTCTTTTAAACTTCATAGGATATTCATTGGATTTTGTCTGCATTTTCCTCCTCTTCTCTTCATTTGTCTGCCCTTTCTTCTTGACCCCACCCCACCCCTTTCAACTACCTGTTTCCTGGGTTTTATTTTGTGGTATATTGACTTTGTCTTTTTAAGGAATTACACTATTTGAGTTCTCCCTTATTTCAGTGAATACATTTGTATACACTTGCATACCACCCAACATATTTACTTATAAGTTTGTAAGCTAAATCTACCTTCCACATACAAAAAAATACATGCATCCATTGTCTCTCTGGGCCTGACATACTTCACTTAACCTGTTTTTCCCCAAGATTGTTCCATTTCTTTATAAATGGCACAATACTATATTTCTAATGGTTGAGTAAAATTCCATTGTGTGTATATATATATACATTTTCTCGATCCATTTTCCATTGAAGGGCATCTGGTCTGGTTGCATACTGTGGATGTGGTGAATAGTGCTGTCCTGAACATGATTGTATTGGTGGCTTTTCAGTTTACTCGTTTTAATGGTTTGCATAAATACCCAGGAGTGGAATTGCTGGATCATAGGGTAGTTCTATGTTTATACTGCTTTCCAGAGTTGTTGAACAGCTCCCATCAACAGTTCTTTTAGGTAATGAGGGACTTGGAAGTCAGTATTAGTTTATGTGATGTGAGAAAGGCTCGGGTGATCATTGTTAGCTTCAAAAATGGAGAAAAGGACCATAAGTTAGGAAATACAACTTCTAGATGTCTCTAGACACTGGAAGAGGTAAAGAACTTTCAGGAAAATATCAGCCATGCTATCTAATATCATTATTTATCCCTCTCATACCAATTTCAGATCTCCAGTTCCCAAAACTGTAAGAAATTAATGTGTGTGTGTGTGTGTGTGTGTGTGTGTGTGTGTGTGTACTTGTACTCAGGGCCTCTATCTTTCATTTAGCTTTTTTACTCATCAGTGATACTTTATCACATGAGCCATGCCTCCATTTGCATGTTTGTTCAGGTTACTTGAAAATAAGAGTATCTCAGATTTGTATGCTGGGCTGGCTTCTAACCATGATACTCAAATCTCAGCCTCATGAGTAGCTAGGATTAAAGAATGAGCCACTGGCACCAGGCTTAATTTGTGTTGTTTTAAGACACTAAATTTGAGGTAAATTGTTGCTGCAGTAGTAGAGAACTAATATCCTTTTCCACATTGCTAAGTCTGATAGCTAAGTAAAGAAAAAAAAAAGCTAAGTGGAATTTATCACTAATGTGGACACAGGACAAGGCACACACAAAGGCTGCACTTTAGCAGACTAGATAATTTAATATCAATGTGCTTTTATTTATCAAGGTGCAAGGAGAAGTCACACTATCTCTTGCATATAGAAAATAGTCTTTCCTTCGCAAAGACAGACTGTTGTGAAATAAATGTGTTTCAAGGCCAAGGTTTCAGGAGGAATATAGAGATTCAGACATACATTAAAAGCACAAAAGGACTTTCCGCATTATTTCCTGTCAGAGAAAGAGAAAAGCAAGAAAAGTAATAAGAATTCAAATTTGTGAAATCAAAATGACAACACGGTGTGTTCTTGCCTTGGGTCATTTGCAGCAGTGATTCTACACAGAACTCACATTTTTTTTTGGGTTTGTTTTCTAATCTGTCAACCTCCTCACGTTTGTTGTGACATGTCTGCTCTTTGCTTTAGGATTTTCTCCTCCTTCTTTCTACAGTCTGAGAAATAAATATTGCTTTACAACAAATTTTCCTTTACATTGTTGAAAATTTCTTTTGATAAGTATAATTGAAGGCATTTCATTGCAGACTGCCATAAATAGGATGCATTTTCCAGAAATATATGTTCACTCAAGCTACGCTTAATCAACATCTGTTTAAGGCAAATAAATGGAAAAATTATTCACTGGTGTCCAAGCCACTTGTTTTGCTTGTCTTTGAGTGAAAGAGATTCATGTGGTAGCCTAAAGATGAAATTGTGTTCAATAATAATACTATTTTGTAAATCTCATCTTATAGAAAAGAAAATATCTGAAAAGGAATTTATTCAAAGAAATGAACATTTTCAAACATTAAGGCAAATGATAAATGATAGCGTTCATTTGGATGTATCCAATCATTAAGTTTGGAGGTATAGGTTTTGACAGCTGATTCAGCTGGCCAGAGTCAGTTGAACACATGTCTTTCCAGATTTGGTGTTCAGTGATGTCACAATGCTGTAACGTAAAACTGGTTGTGTTGGGAATATTTATGAATAGAAGTAGGTGTATGTTATATACTAGGATTTCTTTTCCTTTTGGAGGGGGGTTATGTAATACTTACAGTAACATGACTCATAATTGTTCATAACAAAACAGACTCCTGGGTTAAAAAGTAGAGCCAAGAGAGTTAACTGTTCTGGCTATGTGGACAGCACACTGTTTTGACCCTTCAAGTGACAGTTAAGGCTCATGTTTCTCCCTGCCTCCTAGGATTTATGTTGTCTTTACCTTGGGTGTGACTCTCTGGCATGCAGGAATTTCAGCTCTCCTGGCTTGTCTGAGGCCTAGGTCTCCATCCTCTGTCTTCCCAGCATCAGAAGGCTGTTTCCTTCTCTTCTTAGTTGTTAGCCTCTCATCTGTGGTTTTCAGCTAGAGTTTCTGTAACATGATCCTGTGCACATACAGTTTAGCCTATCTGTTAACTTGAAAGGAAGATGTGTTTGCAGATTTGGGACTGTCTTCTTGACTTCTGCTTTTGAGACTTTTCCATTTTTGTCTGTTGGCTGTTAGACATGGACCTCTGCCTTGTCAGTTCATCAGGACCACTACTTTTGCTGGGCTTCAGGGAGTCCTCTGCTCTGTAACTTGGGAAATGTTCTTTGACAATATGAGCTAAAGTGATCATAGATTTCATTTCCTGTGTTTTCTTTTCCTGAAGGATGCCAGAGCCTATGAATATATTTGGCATTGTTTGTTCCATAGTGCCTTTAAGCTGTTTTGTGCCAGCCTTTCATCATTGCTAGCATAGGAGACCTAGTCCACCATCTACATTGTCATAGCTGGGGTTTAGACAAAAAAAGGAGATAGAAGAAAGTTTCTTCCCAAAAAGGAAAGCTGGGGCTGGGAATATTGCCTAGTGGTAAAGTGCTCGCCTCATATACACGAAGCCCCAGGTTCGATTCCTCAGCACCACATATATTGAAAAAGCCAGAAGTGGCACTGTGGCTCAAGTGGTAGAGTGTTAGCCTTGAGCAAAAAGAAGCCAGGGACAGTGCTCAGGCCCTGAGTTTAAGGCCCAGGACTGGCAACAAAACAAAACAAAACAAAAAAGGAAAGCTTTTTAGACGAGCATTGGTGGCTCATACTCATAATCCTAACTACTCAGGAGGTTGAGATTTTTGAGGATCCTGGTTTAAAGCCAGCCTGGGCAGACAAATCTGAGAGTCTCTTACCTGAGATTAAGCAACATGTGGCAGGAAATGGAGCTGTGGTTCTACTGTTTTTCAGCTTTTGGCAGAACAAGTCACCGGAGATCTCAAGGCCTTGAATTTAAGTCCTTGTACCAGTGTGCACGCACACACACTACTTGATGATAACAGTTGAAGGTATCTATCATTCAAAAATTTCAGGTCTTAAGCTTAAAAAAAACCTACCTAAATTGAAAAAAAATCCCCATATACATACACATATACATATACATATACATATACATATACATATACATATACATATACATAATGGAATTCTATGCCTCTATCAGAAAGAATGGCACTGCCTCATTGGTAAGAAAATGCAGGACTTGGAAAAAAAATCATGCTAAGTGAACTGAGCCAGACCCCCCAAAAAACATGGACTCTATGGTTTCTTTCTTTCTTTTATTTGCCAGTCCTGGGCCTTGGACTCAAGGTCTGAGCACTATCCCTGGCTTCTTTTTGCTCAAGGCTAGCACTCTACCTCTTGAGCCACAGCACCACTTCTGGCCATTTTCTATATTTGTGGTGCTGAGGAATTGAACCCAGGGCTTCATGTATATGAGGCAAGAACTCTTGCCACTAGGCCATATTCCCAGACCTATGGTTTCTTTCATAGGGAATAATTAGTACATATCTAGAACAGTCAAAGCAGAAGATCACAATAGCTCAGTAGCTATGCGTGTATGAACATATAAGATGATGCTAAGCAAAATGAATTCCATGTTATGGAAACAAGTGGTATATCGATGTTATAGTTATTTTCAACATGCCTTGTGAAACCATACTCTATTTTTCCCTCTCATATTCCCTTCCTGTGGTTTTACTCCTGCTAACACTGTAACTGTTCTTAGTATCCCGGATACTGTATATGCATGTATTGGAATTAGGGAAGGGAAAGGGAATACCAAAATTGAGAGACAAAGGATAAAAAGACAAACCATTTCAACAGCAATACTTACAAACCATTTGGTGTAAACCAACTGTACAACTCAAGGGGGGAGAGGGAAATGGGGAGGGAGGAGGTGGGCAAAGTGAGGGACGAGGTAACAAGTTGAATAAGAAATGTACTTGCCTTACATATGAAACTGTAACCCTCTGTACTTCACTTTGACAATAAAAAAGGAAAAAAAAAAACACATGCTAAACCCAACAGAAAAAAAAGAGAAAAAAATCCCCACAAACCAGTAAATATTTCTGCTACTAAGCCATGGAATGTCTAAGTAGTAGCTTGGGGTTGTTGTGAGGATAAACTGACTTAAGCATAAAGTAGTGAATGTAATACTCATTAGCTACTTTAAGATTTAGACAGCAAGGAAGTCAAGAAAAAGTAATACAAGTTAGGAACAGCTCATGAATTACTATTTCTTAAACATCTCATTCTTTTTTAATATAGGTGTTGAGAACTATCACTTCGTGTGTGTGTGTGTGTGTGTGTGTGTGTGTGTGTGTGTGTGTGTATCAGTTCTGGAGCCACATCTGCCTCTTTATTGGCTAATTGGAGGTGGGTCTCACAGATTTTTTGCCCAAGCTGGCTTCAAACTGAAGTCCTCAAATCTCAGACTCCTGACTAGCTAGGATTATAGGCATGAGCTACTGGTACCCATTCCCAGCACTTTTGCTGAAGTAGTGTCTTAGTTCCATTTCATGAAGTTTTGGTATGTTGTAGTTTTGTGTTTACTTGACTCAAATTTTTTCTAATTTTTCTGTGGTCATTGGTTTTTAGAAGATATTGTTTAATATCCCTAAATTTTCTTCTGTTACGGATTTCTATTTAGTTCCATTTTGGTGATTGAATGTACTTTGTATTATTTCAATCCTTCTAAATTTGTTTAGGCTTTTTTTGAGACTCAGTGTAACAGTCTATTCTGGACAATGCTGTATGTGCTTTTGAGATACATATGCAGCTCTTCTTCTCTCTTTGCGTTCTCTTTCTTTAAAACTTACTTTCCTATGAAGAACACCTCCACTCTTTTCTGCTAACTCTCCATTATCTATCATTGCAACCTTATTCTCTCTACTGGTTCTACTCTTTTCGACACTTCCACGTCACTGAAAGTAAACCAAAGTCACCACCTCCCCTCCCCAATACATTTGACTCTATTCTCCTTACTACCTTCAACTTACCCTCCTGACTTACTGCCTGGACCTCCAGTCTCCAATGACTCCTGGTTATTGGATAGAGGGTATCCCAGCTTAATCCAAGTGAATCAAAGGGGTTCATAGAGAAAGCCAGTCCTAAAAGAACTTAATATAAAAACAAGAATTGTGTATAGGGTTGTAACAGTAAATAAGTAACTACTGAATACAGGGCCCAGGATCAGTTGTTATATTGAAATTGTATTCTTTAGGAACACCAAATCTAATTTTATAGACAAGTATACAGGGTAACTGTACATAATTGTGAACTTGTAAGATTTACACAACAGTGCTTGGTAAGGGCTGCTTTGGGTCTTAAACGGTGCTCACAGGTGCTGGTAGACTGGCATCCCCAATTCAAATGGGCAGAAGAAACACAAGAAAGATGGCTAACAATGAAGTCTTATCCCCCACTCAAAACAAGCAGGAAGCAGAGCAGTCAATCAAAGACATAGAAGAGGACCCCCAAAAAGCTGTACAAAGTCTACTGATAAACATGACAAATGTAAATTTTGAATCTCTTCAGTCAATTATTCTAGAGCGTGAGGAAGCAAAGCAAAAATTAATGGAGAATTTCATGGCATCCACAAATAGAAAGATAAATGAACTTCAAGAGTCAAATGAAAAGATAGCTAACCACCTTAAAGATTTGAGAGACAACTCTCAAAACCAAAGTAATGAAGTTAATGAAGTAAAGAAGTCCATACAAGACCTAAGAAATGACAGGGAAATTATCAGGAAAGACCAGTCAGAAGCAAAAGAGATTTGAAATCAAGTAACTAGCCTACAGTCCCGACTAACTGAAGCAGAGGATCGAATTTCAGGAGCTGAAGATTCCTTAGATTCTATGGAGAAAGATAAAAAATCAATACAAATCCAGTCCAATCAGCAAAACGGATTGCTACAGGAGATTCAAGACATGATCAGGAAGCCCACTATAAGGATAATAGGTATTGAGGAAAACTTGGAGAAAGAGGTTAATGGGATAGGCAACCTATTTAACAGAATATTAGCTGAAAACTTCCCAAATATCCAGAAGGAAAGGCCTATACAGATACAAGAAGCATTTAGAACCCCAAATTGACCAGACCAGAATAGGACATCCCACCGACACATAGTGATCAAAACAGGTTCAGTAGAGTGCAAGTGAAAAATACTCAAAGCTTTTAGGGCAAAGAAAACAATCACATATAAAGGAAAAGCAATCAGAATTACCCCAGACTTCTCAGCAGAGACCATGAAAACAAGGAGATCCTGGAATGAAGTATACCAAACTCTATATAAAAATAACTATCAACCAAGAATTCTATACCCAGCCAAACTCTCATTCATAGGCGAAGGTCAAATTAAAGTCTTCCACAGTAAGGAAAAACTGAAACAATATATCTCCACCAAACCAGCTTTACAGAAAATCTTCAACGATGTACTATACAGGGAAAATAATCAAGATCCCAATACAGACAGAGAAATGAACCCTAAATAGTAAACATCACATCAAGAAATGGGAAGACACAGCTTTAAACAAGATAGTGATAATGAAAGGAACAAATGATCATCTCTCAATCCTAACTCTCAACATTAATGGACTTAATTCTCCAATCAAACGACATAGGCTCATAAGTTGGATCAAAAATCAAGATCCATCTTTCTGCTGCCTCCAAGAGACTCATCTATCTAGCAAAAGTAAACATCTTCTAAAAGTGAAAGGCTGGAATCAAATCTGTCAAGAAAATGGCCCCCATAAGCAGGCTGGAGTTGCAATCCTAGTATCAGGCAAAATTGACTTCAAATTAAAAAAGGTAAGAAGAGACAAAGAAGGTTACTACATACTATTAAAGAGATCTCTCCTACAGGAAGATATAACCATTCTAAATATCTACACACCAAATGCAGGAGCACCCAACTTCATCAAACAAACACTAATGACTCTAAAAACACTCCTAGACCCAAACACATTGATAGTTGGGGACTTTAACACTCCACTATCACCTCTGGACAGATCAACACGCCAAAAACTGAACAAAGAATCCACAGAACTAAATAATTGCATAGACCAACTAGAGTTAACCAACATCTACAGAATATCCACCCAGGAACAACAGAATACACATTCTTCTCAGCGGCACATGGAACATTCTCCAAAATAGATCACATCTTAGGGCACAAAGAAAATCTGGAAAAATTCAGAAGTATCAAAACCATTCCCTGCATTCTCTCAGATCACAATGGAATAAAATTAGAGCTCAACTCAAACAGCCACCACAGAAAATCCTCCAATTCATGGAGACTAAACAACACACTGCTGAAACTTCAGTGGATCATTGAAGAAATTAAAACAGAAATTCAAATGTTTATGGAATTCAACCAAGTGGAGGACACAAAGTACCAGCTCCTTTGGGACACAGCAAAGGCAGTACTCAGAGGAAAATTTATATCTCTGAGTGCATACATCAACAAACTGGAGAAATAGAAACTCAGTAATTTAAGGAAGCACCTTAATTTCCTTGAGAGCGAACAACAAGCCAAACTCCAAGTCAATAGACGGAAGCAAATAATTAAAATTAAATCAGAATTAAATCAATTAGAGATGAAAAAAACCATTGAAAGAATCAACAAAACAAAGAGTTGTTTCTTTGAAAAAATCAACAAGATAGACAGACCCCAGGCAAACCTGACCAAAAAACGAAGGCAGCACACTCAAATAAACAAGATAAGAGATGAAACAGGTAACATCACCACAGAAATAACTGAAATTCAGAAAATAATAAGGGACTATTTTGCAAACCTTCATGCCAAAAAATTCGAGAACTTGGAAGAAATGGATGAGTTCCTAGAAAAAATTCATATCCCCAAACTTAACCATGAAGATTTAAACCTTCTAAACAGACCCAGATCCAGTATTGAAATAGAAATGGCAATAAATGATCTCCCATCCAAGAAAAGCCCAGGTCCAGACGGACTCACTGCAGAATTCTACAATGAACTGCATGTTATGGAAACGATTGTTATATCACAGTTGTAACTACTTTCAATGTCCCATGTGTATCTGTAGCTTCTATTATTGATGATGTTCTGGTATCACCTTCCTGTGGTTGTACATACACGATCTCTGTAATCTTATCTGAGTATATTGGAAACATGTATACTGGTATTAGAAGTAGGAAATTGAAAGGGAATACCAAAATTGAGAGACACAGGATAAAAAAAGACAACTACAAAAGCAATACTTGACAAACAGTTTGGTGTAAGTGATCTGAACACCTCAGGGGGGGAAAGGGAAAGGGGGAGGAGGGAGGGGGGTATGAGGGACAAGGTAACAAACAATACAAGAAATGTATCCAATGCCTAACATATGAAACTGTAACCTCTCTGTACATCAGTTTGATAATAAAAATTTGAAAAAAAATTAAAAAAATCTATTTTGACCATATTCATCCTCTTTCAAAATGTATTCACCATTTATCTATCCTCTCATATTTTTTCATTCCCTGTTGTTTGCTAAGTAGTCCCTTAGTTAGATTCTTCTTCTGTGTTTACCCATATATATGTAGATGGATGTGTGTGTGTGTGTGTGTGTGTGTGTGTGTGTGTGTGTGTGTGTATGTGTGTAGATGGATATATAGGATATACATGCAGGCATGTCCATGTCCAGGAGTATGTATGTCTTTTAGATCTAGTTTCCAGATATGAGTAAAACATAAAATATTTTGCTTTTTCAACTTGTCTTGTTTTGATTACTATGATGTTCTCTAATCATATTCATTTTTCTGGAAATGATTTCATTTTCTTTATGGCTGTGTAATATTCTGTAGTGTATTTCTTTGTATGTATGTCTCTATGTCTCTATATGTATACCCACAAACTCCTCCACATCTTTATTCATTTATTTTTTGGACACCTCAACTTATTCTATCACTTGCCTATTGTGAACATTGTGGTAATGAACATAGTTATGCAATAATCTTTCTTGTGTATCCATTTGTTCTTCAGATACCCAGTAGTGATACATATGGTCATGTGGGAAGTCCTTCATTCTGATTTCCACAGTAGTTAAACTAGGTTACCTTCCCACCTACAGCATCGGAAGGCGCTCCCCTCCCTACCCTGCCTCATGTCTACAGAATTTGTTATTCTTTTCCTGATGTATGCCATTCTGACTGGGGTGAGAAAGAATCTTAGTGTGGTTTTGATTTGCATTTACATTATGGCTGAGGATGTTGAACATTTCTTTATCTATTAGCCATTTGTATTTCTTCCTGTGAGAACTCAATTGAGATCAGTTGACTATCAATGAGATTATTTTCTCTTTTGCTGTTTAATTTCTGTACTTCTTTGCATATTGTGGATGTTACTACTTTATATGTTGCATAGCTGGAAAAGGTTTTCTTTCCATCCCATGGGTTGTCTCCTGGTGCTGGTGACGTTTACTTTGCCGTCAGAAACTGTAGAAGTTGGTATAGTCCCATTTGTCATTTCTTATTCCCATTCCCCTGGCGGGGGGGGGGGGGTGGGGTGGAAACCGGGTGTCTGGATGCATCTTCTTTGAGTACTTTCTCAGAGTCCATAGCTTGTCCTCTCCTTCTCTTGGTCCTCGAATTATTTATGCACTTTAAGTTCTTTGAACATATTTGTAATAGGGATATTTTTCTCATAAGCTTTAAAAAATGTTATAATTTCAAATTCAACATGCTTAGTGTGTTTTCAATCACAGTAAATGAAAGTAGAAGCATCCAGATTTATTTGACAGCATTTAAAACTTACCTCAAAGAGAAAAAGTATTCAAGTTTCAAAGCAGCAGGAAAACTTAGTGCCATATACCAAGGAACTCAAATGAAGTAAGCTTCAAAGATTACCCACAAAACTGGGTGATAATGAAGGGAGCATTTAACCAAAGAGGTGTAAGAGAAAATGCCTGTTCTTTGTGAAGATATTATTCATATTTATAAACAATAGAAAGACATTGTCAGGTATGCAGCGGGTTCAGAAAATACATTATTATCCATCCTTGGAAAATGAAGTAGAGCTTCTTGTGTTCAAAGGTACTATGCTAACATAACCTGGGAACTTGTTTAGGATTGCAGAATCTACAGTCCCACCTCAGACTAACTGAAATTAGAATCTACATTTTTAGCAAGTTCCATAGGGGCTTCATATGCATGTTTGAAAAGTACAGTTCTTACTGATCAAAAGTTAAAGGAATATGATGCCTCAGTATAAGAAGACTACTTTGCTGGGGGCCAGTGGCCTAGGAGGCTGAGATCTGAGGATTGTGGTTGCAAGCCTGCCCTGGCAGGAAGGTCTGGGAGAGACTCCAATAAATTATCAAAAGCCAGAAGTGGAGATATGGCTGAAGGGGAAGAGCACCATTTTTGAGCTTAAAATCTAATGGACAGCACCTTATGCCTCAGTATTGGAAAAAAAAAAAAAGGAAGAAAGAAAAAGAAAAAAGAAAAAACCATCATGTCCATAAGTAGAAATTAAACACATAGAGTTGTCTAAATATTTGCTATACTAAAACATGGTATTCTGGGTATTGTATATATGTTTGTCTGAATCAGGGAAAGGAAGGGGAACATCAAAATGCTGAAACAAAGGGTAAAAACAGTGATACTTATAACACAATATGTTGTAAATCAACTATACAACTGGGGGCGGTGAGAATTGAGGACGAGAGAGGGTAAGAGAAAAATGAGGGAGGAGGTAACAAGTTTGACAAGAAATGTACTCACTATTTTATGTATGTAACTATTACTCCTCTGTACATCAACTTGACAATAAAAATTTTAAAAAGCATACATAACATAAAATGATAAAATGTAGTAAAATAATAATTTATGTTTAAACTGCTGGGTTCTATTGGCCAAGATATGCATTATTTGGGAAATTAGATTGTGTAGAATTCTTGACCTTTCTAAGGATAGTGACATTTCACAAAGAAAGAGGTGTGAAATACCTAAGATAACACATAATACAGTTGCTAAGCATGTTTGGCAGCAAAAAGGGGAGGCAATAATTCAATCATTTTGTGTTTGTAGTCTCTGATCAGCCAAAGTGAATGATGTTGATTTTTTCTCATCAAATCATATTAAAAATTTTAAATATGTGTGTATGTATGTATGTGTTTGTGCTGGTCTTGGGTGATGAACTCAGGGCCTGGACATAGTCCCTGAGCTTTTTTCCTCAAGGCTAGTGATTAACTGCATCAGCCACAGTTCCACTTCTGGCTTTTTTGGTTGTTACTTGGAGATAGGAGTTTCATGGAACTTTCGTGCCTAGGCTTGCTTTGAATAATAATCCTCAGATCTCAGTTTCCTGAGTAGCTAGGCCGAATCACTGGGGTGCTTAGCTTATTTGTTTTTGATGCCATAAAATGAGAATCACAAACAGCAAAAGGCAAAGAATGGCTAGTGAGTGTCATAAAAACCTTCACCTTCGCGGGAAGAATGGAGGTAAGCATCTTTGTGTCTACAATGATTAAGACTAAAGGTGTTTTTTGGTGTGTGTGTGTGTGTGTGTGTGTGTGTGTGTGTGTGTGTGTGTGTTTGTATGTGTGCTGGTCCTGGGGCTTGGACTCAGCTCCTGGGCACTGTCCCTGAACTTTGGCTTTTTTGGTGTTTATTGGAGATAAAAGTCTCACAGACTTCCTGCTCAGGCTGAATTCAAACCACGATCCTCAGATCTCAGCCTCCTGAGAGCATTACAGGTACAAGATTACAGGTGTGAGCCACTGGTGCTCAGCTAAAACTGGCTGGATCTTTAAAGTTTTTGTAATTTTGTATTTGGATAACTGTATCAACTTACCTATCCCTATTCCTCTACTACCAATACACATACTACCCTCATAAATTTGACATCTTTCATTTGAATGGTTTTCAATTTTTTTCTTTGAGCATTATATTTTGCAAGGCTGTATGTTAATATGGCTCCAACATATTCATTTAATACAGCTGTACTTTTAAATTACTGAATATGTCACATCTAGTATTGGTTAAAGAACATTTAATTTGTTTCTAGCTTTTGCTCCTAAATACAATACTGCTAAGAATATATTTATGCATGACTCTTGAGAAACTATCTCCAAATGGTTAGGAAGAATCTAAGTTCAACATCTTTGTTTGTGTGTGTATGTTGGTACTATGACTCGAACTTAGGGCATGGATGCTGTCCTATAGCTATTTTGCTCAAGGTTGCACTCTGCTATCTGAGCCATGTCTCCATTCACAGCTTTTTGCTGGTTAATTGTAGATAAAAGTCCCATAGTCTTTCCAATCCCAGCTAGCTTTGAACTGTGATCCTCGGGTCTCAACCTCCTGAGCAATTAGGCATGAGCCACTAGCACCTCGAAAATTCCCACAAATTTTAAAATATATTATTTTGGAGTTTCTACTTGTCATTTTGTGAAGAGTGTGATAGTGTGAGGAAAGAACTTTATTGAATTTGTTCTCTTATGAATGAAGAATTCCTAGCTTCATTTTGACCGTCTTATTTCTTTCATAAAGTTCACTGGTGTTGTGAGCCTAGGTAGGAGTCACTTTACTGAGCTGTGAGATCTGTTACCATCAGGATCCTGCCCTATTTTTCTCACCTGTATATCCTAGGCATCTAAGTCAGTGCCTGGCACATAGTAGCTACTTAAATTTATTGAAGAATATTTTTAATATAGCACAGAAATAAGCAAAGGGGCATATTCAAGTCCCCTTCTCAGGCATTTACTTAAAGATGTTCAATATTCTTTCTTCAGAGGCAGTTCTGTCCCAAAGGTTCTTAAATACCTCATATGAGAACAATAACTACACAGGTGTCACGTGTTCTAGTTGAAAGAAAAACTTATTTTATTTAGTTGATAGCCACAACAGAACATTACACAATAGGTGTTTGGTGGTAATATCCAGGCCTGAGAAGAAGATCAAGGATGAAATCTGATGGTTGAGTAGAGAGCACAGCATTCTCCCCACCCTGTTCTTTATCTTAAAATGGAATAGGACCAGGATTACACCTGTGAACCTACATACTCAGGGGGCTTAGGATGCTGAAGATTGCTGTTCGAATCTAACCTGAGGAAAAAGGCTTGCCCCTGACACTCTCATCTTCAATTAACCAACAAAAAGCCACAATTGGAAGTGTGGCTCAAGTGGCAGAATGTGCTTTGAGTGGAAAAGTTAAGCAAGTGGGGGAACCACTAAGTTGAAACCTCAGTATCATTACAAGTAAAATAAAATAAAATATAAAATGGAAGAGGATTTCGGAGAATATTCTGGAAGGAGGTAAACAGCAGTAGGGAGTATACTGCAATGACATGAGTGCCACACTCCCACAACCTGCACCCTGGCATCATTCTCCTCTAGAACCCCAACAAGGTCTCAAATGGGAGTTTTTGAGTTCATAGACTATTGCTTATGACTCGACAAGAGCTCCTTAGATTGGTGTAAAATGCATGGAGGGGAAACAGTTGTGAGGTTTAATATATTGCAGTTTATACAGGAGAATTCATAATGATAGTTGGGCACTTTGGCTAGGAAGAACTTATTTAGTGAAACATGTCTACCCAGTGGCATCACTGCCACACTGCCCAAGAAATCAGCCCGGGAGAAGCTGGTCTCCTTCTCAGCAGTGCAATCATAGAAGGATCTCTGTGGCTTTATGGCTGTCTATCCATTGTTCAAGCACACACTAGCTAGGTATGTTCACGCATGTGCAGTGTGGCATAACAAAGACCTCACTGAAGGCCTAAGTTTGCTACAGGCACCCCTGATAACATACAAGTTAGAGAGGGTGGAATGTAGACCCAGCAGGAATGGCGAGGCATGGGCTCCTACCTGCTCCCCATTTCAAAGCAGTGTAGCTTTGTCACCACGTTATTTTATGCCTGTTCTAAACCTTGAACTCAGGGCCTGGGCACTGTCTCTTAGTTTTTTCCACCCAAGGCTGGTGCACTACTACTTGAACCACACCTCCACTTTCAATGCTTTTTGCTGCTGCTTAATTGGAGATGAATCTCACAGACTTTTCTGCCTGGACTGGCTTCAAACCATGATCCTCAGATCTCAGTCCCCTGAGTATTGAGTATTATAGGTGAGCCACCAGTGCCAAGTCATTTTTATTTTTAATCCGCTTCTGAATTTCAAATGTTTACTGAAAAAGTGTAGAGTAAGGCATAAATGTCTGTTCAAATGAATGACAATAATTTTTACCAGTACTGATGTTTGAGCTCAGGGTTCTGTGTTTCCTAGGCAAATGCTCTCTACTTGAGACACACCTCTAGCAAGAGTGACTATTTATTTAATGTACCTTCTGGCTCTAGTCTGGCCTGAAACATTGGATAATGATGTTAGGACAATTTATAACAACCAACAAGTGTTAGGTTCAAAGTGATGATCTCAGATGATATGGAGAAAATTATGAATTTACCAATATCACAACTTATAATTAGAGGGAAACCCATTTAACCAATGTGAATTTCTCTGCCACTGTTCTCGATGTATCTGTCTTTGATCAGGTCTCTAAGCACACAAGGCCAAGAAAGATTCTTGTGATGTTTGTCATGAGGTCTGGTAGATTGAGATCTATCTCCAGCTATGTTCCACTGGCCCAATCAGTGGGATGGGCAGTCTCACTGAGTAATGATTAATTTCAGAATTAGAAATACATCAATTGATAGGATGTTGGTAAGGTAACAGCAAATAGGAAGATATTTAATTTTACTTAAAATTTTCTTTTGCTGATGTAATATTTTTTTGTTGTGTTATATTTCTGGGAGAAAGGAGGTTTCTAAAAGTAGCATGTTCTATTTTAAAACTGCAGTGTGTCACACACACACACACACACACACACACACACACACACACACACGCATGCATGTCCATACTGGGGCTTGAGCTCAGGGCTTCACAATTTCATTTGGGTTTTTTAACTAAAAGCAGGTGCCACTTGATCCACATGACCACTTCCATCTTCTTGATGGCTAATTGGAGATAAGAGTATCCTGGAATTTTCTCCTGAGCTGGCTTTGAACCTCAAGCCTCAGATTTCAGCCTCCTGAGTAGTTAGGATTACAGATATGAGCCGAGCTATTCTGATATTTTATTCAAAGCAGCAACTTTACATTGGAATTTTGTAAACAAAAACAGTTGGGAAAAAATCCTCCACCATTAGTAAGTCTTATAATCATTTATTGACATGTTGACATACTTGTTTTTTACAAAACATAAAGTAAAAATTACAGAAGCTTATTTCGGTTGATCAAAATTGTGTTTATTTAACAGCAATTTGTCTTTTTCCATACTGGGATTTAAGCTCAGGACCTTGCTCAGCTGGTGTTCTACCACTTGAGCTATGCCTCTAGCCCTGCTCATTTTATTTTTGGATGCTAGTCCTGGAGCTTGAACTTATTGTGCCTGAGGTTCTTCCCCTGTCCCCCCCCCACCATACTACCTCTTTAGCTCCCATCCCACTTCTGGATTTTTGGTGGTTAATTGGATTAAGGCTCTCACAGACCTTCCTGCCCAGGCTGGCTTCAAAATGTGACCCTCAGATCTCAGCCTTCTAAGTAGTTAGGGTTATAGGCATGAGCCACTGGCACCCAGCCTCTAGCCCTGTGTTTTTCTCATCATATTTTTTGGATATGGAGTCCAGTAAAACTTTTCTGCCCTATCTGGCCTTGAGCTAAAATCCTCCAGATCACAGCCTCCTAAAATATTTGTGGCTACAGGTAACTCCAGTACCTGGCATAATAACAATTTCATTTTTCAACATCCTCCAACAATCAATCCAATTTATGGTTTAAACAGTTAAGTGTGGATTAGGTTTCAGGTAAATAGGTTCTCACTAAGCTAATTACTTTTCATAGGCCTTGGTAGTTCAGAGTACTGAATTTATTCATATACTAATCTAGATATTATCTAATACTGTAGAGCTTTCCTGTCCAGGCTGGTGTCCTTGCTATAAGGAAAATGTGTCATACTATAGATTTAGTCACACAGAAAGACCATAATAGAGAAAAAGCAGCCCTTCTGAACAACATTATGTGAGATGTCATTGTATCATGTGCATCACTGTATAGATGTCTCATTTGATCTTCAAAAACAGTGAGCAAGGCTTCCTTCAGCATAGCGCTGGGACTGCCTGAGAGTGAAAGCCTAGAGGAGCACTGTCTTGGGATGATGGCATCCCCGGAACCTCTGAACATTGAAGATGTAACTGTGAACTTCACCCCCAAAGAGTGGGACCTGATGAACGCAGCACAGAGCAAGCTGTGGAGAGATGTGATGTCAGAGGTTGCCTGTCTGCTGGAGTACCTCAGCATTTCCGTTCCACATGGCAAAGATGGCCATCTTTACATAGAACAAGTCAGCGGTAAGGTCCCCATGACCCCGTCAGTGCAGAAATCTCTTTATCGGCAAGACTCACTTGACAGGAATGACTCTATAGAAACAAAGACTCACAGTGCTTCATTGACACAGAGTTTGCTAAAGGATGCAGAAGACATCTCCTGTGTTAGCCTACACTGGGGAGAGAACCACCACGAATATTCACGTACTCCTGAGCACCTGGAACACAAAGAAATTGATTATATAAATGGCAATGGCTTTGTGAAGAATTCATTAGACATTTGACAATGCAGTAAGTCTCTCAAGGAAAACAGACAGTGTGACTGAGGTCTATGTGCTAAAGTCTTCGATGAGAACAATGAATGCTGTAAACACAATGTAATTCACACTGGTGGGAAATCACATGTTTGTAGTTTGTGTAGGACAGCCTTTGTTCCGTCAAAGTTCAGTCACCATACGACTGCACAAAATGGAGACAAAGCGTGTGGGTATAGTGACCTGGGGCATGTACTGGGTCAACCCAGGGAGCTCAGTTGGCAGGATGGAGGAGACACTAGACAGGAAGTTGATGACAGCCACCTGTGTACTGCCCTCTCCATTCAGCCAAGTCACTTCCGGCAGCAGGAGGACATGATCACTGGAGGGGGGGCAGATGAAGGTGCCTTCTGTGTGTGGGAAGCGGTCACTCAGTCTTCTCATTTTGGAAATCAGGAAGGAGCACATGCTGGAGAGAAAGCACAGGCGTGTCCTACCGGTGGGGAAGCCTCCCAAAGGCCAAGTGACATTAAGACACATAACAGAACACATACTGAAGAGAAACGGCATGAATGTCACATCTGTGGGAAAGCCTTCAAAAGGCCAAGTAACCTTAAGGCACATAGCATAGTGCACACTGGAGAGAAACCCTATGAATGTTGCACCTGTGGGAAAGCGTTCACTAGGACATCTCGTGCCAAACATGAGAGAATACACACTGGAGAGAAACGCTATGAGTGTCACTTCTGTGGGAAAGCCTTCAGTCTGCCATCTGATCATGCAAGACAAAAGAGAGCACACACTGGAGAGAAGACCTATGACTGTCACACATGTGGGAAAGCCTTCAGTCTGCCATCTGATTGTGCAAGACATGATAGAATACACACTGGAGAGAAACCCTATGAATGTCACACCTGTGAGAAAGCCTTCACTGTGCAATCTTCTCGTGCCACACATGAGAGAATACACACTGGAGAGAAGCCCTATGAGTGTCACTCCTGTGGGATAGCCTTCAATATGTCATCTAAGTGCCATACATGAGAGGATACACACTGGAGAGAAGCCCTATGAGTGTCACTTCTGTGGGAAAGTTTTCTTTTTGCACTCAAGCCTTTGTTACCATATGAAAGTACACACTAGAGAAAAAAATGGTGCGTGTCATCAGTGAGTGAAATCATTCAGTATTTCATTTCATCCTTGCCAGGATGAGAAATGAGAGCAATCACACAAATGCAACCTGTGTGTGGAAGGTTTTGGTACACCCTGTAACCTTAGAAAGTAAGAGCAATCCTCCCGGAGGGAGAACTCAGGAGTCTCATCTGTGTGGGAAAGTCTTCAGTCAATCAACTCATCTAAGACAGCACAAGAGGACATGTACTAGACAGAAACCACCGATAGAAACCATCTTTGTGAGAGGCTTTAGGCCTGACTATCCGTGGGTGAGAAAAACTATGAACATCACAGCTCTGGGAAAGCCTTCAGTTATCATGGAGGGTTGGCTCCCTTAAAGAATAAACAGTGGAGAGAAACAGTGAGTGTCACTCATGGAAAATCTGTGAACTGATCTACTTCTCTTATATAGAATCAAACATTGCACACTGATGAGAATCCACAAAAACATTTTTCATGTGAGAAATCCTTCTGTCTATAGTCAGCCCTTCAATGTAATGTGGGAATACAGAAAGGAAAGAATATAGCTATGTGGGGTATGATATCTTACTTGTATATTATGCACATAAGAACTATGACTATGACTCAACTTTCAGTGAAAATTTATATATGATGACCTAGAACAAGAAAAGCCACCTAGAGACCCAAACTCAGTTTTGCTAGTCAGTCCCTATGCACAAACACATTTAAAGAGGTATGTGTGTAATCTGCTTGGATTCTAGCGAATGTAGGAGTCTGGAGTTATAATGTTAGTTTCAAATACCCTAAGGGCCTTAGCAGGAAGGAAACTCCTAATCCATACTTAATGGAGAAACCTTTCCATCTATGATGTTTTTGTATGTGTGTTTTGGTTCTTTGTTGGTCTTCTGGCTTGAACTTGGTATGAGGGCTGTCAACTATCCTTTAGCTCTTTTTTCTCTAGGCTAGCCCTCTATCATTTGAGCCACAGCCCCAGTTCTGCCTTTCTAGGCTAACTGGAGAACTTACCTGGCCTGGCTGGCTTTCAATTTTGATCCTTAGATAATCAGCCTCTTGAGTTGCTAGGATTACAGGCATGAGCCAACAGCACTGGGATACAATGTATTTGTAAGTAATAGGAGAGCATATCACTTGACATACCTCATTTGTCTTTAATTTTGTGAACAAATTCTCATCTAAGCACCAGGTATGGCATGCAAAAAAACCCCTGAAGTAACAACTTCTAAAAACACTAAGTATTCCATCTAAATGAATGATGAGCTTTTATAATTGATAGCTTTTTTATTTTACAGCCAAGTTTGTGGCATATGTAATGTTCCATATTGTATATGATGTTTAGTGTCGTGAGTGATGAAAATCTCAGAGTGGATAACGATGTAGTTTTCAACAGTAAGATTCACTGAGGAAGCTTGATCTTACAAAGAAAGTAGAGTCATTGCTGATTTATTGGATGTTAAAGTGTCTTTAAACAATATATAGATATGTATGAGTATGTATGTACAAGAGTGAGATTGCATACAATTAATAAGGAATCATCACATGTAGATTTGGATGAGATGCAATCCAAACTAAAGGTCAACCAGACAGAACCTAATTTTCAGATAGAATTAGAAATACAGATATCAAATAATTGAGAGACTAGTTTGAGAAGATCTGACATTTATTTTGTTCTACTTTTTATCATGAAGTTTAACCCAGAACATTGGTCTGAACTCCTTGATAGGTGGGAAGATATTGAGCCCATACTTTGGGCCATCGCTTCCTTCAATATCCTTTCCACTGAAATAATTTCCGACTTCTTCACATTAGCAGAAATCCCCAAATGTGCTGAGAAACACAGCACAGGGTTTTCTCTCCTTCCCAAGTGTCCAGGAATGCCACAACTATGTCAAAAGTGAGTGACTGGGTATGCAGTCTAAGGCATTTGGGGCTTCTCGGTCCTCCTCAGTACATGGGTGTTACCATGTCTGTTGGTCAGGCCCTCAGAATACTCCTGATGTTTGTCCTTAAACATCTCCTTTGGGCAGAGTAATGGTGGCAGCTCCTCTAAGTCAAATTATTATGATAGCCCTGAGGTAACTTAAATAAAATATATGGAAAGTGCCTAGCCCAATTGTCTCAGATATGTAATCCCAGCTTGTCAGGAGGCTGGGAACAGAAAATTATTTGAAGCCAACCCAGGAAGGAAGTCTATGAGACTCTTACTGACTGCCCCAAAGTCAGCTGTGGAAACAATGGCTCAAGGGGTAGAGTGCACACAGAAAAGGCTGAATGTTCTGGTTGTTTTGATATGAATTTATCAATTAACACTGATTCTGACTGCAGTCAGGTCACATCGGAAGGAAGGTGTGCCATGAAGAATTGGGCTATGCTACTCCAGGACACATTGGCGCTCTCAGCTTCTTCAAGCTTTTTTTAATTGGCCTTGATTTATCATCTTCAAGGTCACTGACCTTTAGGAAAGGAGACATAAAATGTGAAAGGGAACTTCGGTTCTATGAGATGCAGTGATGACAAATAATGAATACGTGTAAACACTGAAGGATATTTTTTCCTTTTTTAAATTTAAAAGAATTTGAGGCAAGTAATGGGGAAGATGTTACTGTTTCTCTCATAGGTACCTGGTTATGCTCACTCCCCATGCAGCTGCATCATATTCATTTTTAATAGGAGCTTTAAATACAGTTGATTAGTTTTAGTTAGAAGCTTTAAAATTTTATAGCTTTCAGATGCCAGCTTAAAAAATCCCTTACTTATTTTTCAAAGACATCTTTCCTCATCCCTATTTTTCTATTCAAATTTTAGATGCAGATAGTTTTGCAGTGTAGAAATAAGAACACTAGACTCTGAATCTGAATACCTGCAAGGGCAAAATGAAATGCTGAATACAATTGACCTCTGAATTCAGTGTGGTGCATATGGGAAATATTAGTGTAAGACTCTGAGTTTTATTGACTGTCTCTGCATTCTGAGTTAAGATTTACTCTATCTAAGGAAAGCTGTGTACAGACATAAATCCACTTTGAAGAAGATTGTTACAATATAATCCAATGTGGGCAAAAATGATAGGAAATTTACACAGAGAAATCCAAGGACAGAGCTCACAGATACGATTCTGGGGATGTCATTTGTTGTCTCTATTTTCCGAATATTCACAATAATGCCTCCCTATGGGAATCCTAGGACCCCAAGGGACATGTGGAAGGATCTAGACTTCAGACTTAGGAAAGAAAGATGAAACTATTCTTTCTTACTGTATACATTATGACTAATTTTCCTCTTTACTTACAATGTATTAGATATCTCACATTAGCATATAGGTCTTATAGGGTTTTGGAAAATTTCTATGTAGCGTGGAAATGACTAATTTCAACTTCCATTTAGTAATCAGTGTTTCTGTTGTTTATATTACAATATTGCAATGAAAATTATTGTACTGATTTCATTCATTTATTCACTGAATAGACACTTACTGAGTGACCACTGTATGTCAAGCATTACCCTAAGGTATAACAAAAATGAACAAGAAATACAGAACAAACATATACATAGTTCCTTCACAAGTTGGGGTCAGGAGGAGTTACAAACTTTAACTAATTTAAAAAATCTCAGTAATCAAGATAAAGAGTAATTTAATGCAATATTTTAAAACCATTAATTACTTTTTAATTGATTTTTCAAGTTGAAAAATTTTATACTAAAATATTACAATTTAAAATAGTCAGCAGTTAGCTTTGACTCTAGTAAAGGATATGACATAAACAAAATTTATCATTATTACTCTTATTTACATGTTGTTATGGAAGGAAATAAGAGGGCATTGCAGGCAGGATCTTGTGTTGAGTTAGGTTTGAACTGTAACCTGCAAGTTGGCGATCCTAAGAAATGAATTCTGAGGGCTAAGTATTGGTAGTGAATGCTGTATGTGAGGCAGAGGTACAAAGTTCTCTGTGTAAGGTATGCCTGAACAAAACGTGAAGGCTATCAAGAAAACAAACTACCTCATGGCCTGCCTCCCCCACTCCCCCCACTATCCTGACCCACAGACTTTGACTCCTACAAATCCTACTAGATTACTAATTGTCACTCCAGGCTCATTTAAAGGGAAGGCAGCAGACTTCCTCTGTAGAGTTTTGACAGAGTTGACTACACAGAGGATGTGCATGATTTTACCTGGCCAAGTATTTCTCACCTCTTTTGTTATCAGAGAACTATTCTAATCTCTTACCTTGCAGTTGTGTAGAAAGCTGTTTTATGATCAAAGATCTTCACTGGAGGATTAAGCTGTGCTTAATAAAGTCTATAATTGCATTACGGAAAAAGAAAAGAAAAACTGGAGGCAAAAGGACTGGGGCTCACATGATAGAAGGCTTGCTTCACAACACAAGCTCTGAGATTAATCCCTACCTCCAACCCTCTACTCAAATAAAAGGCAAGTCTGAGATTAACATTTAGGGAACTGTTAGGTACATTCTTGCTCTTGGATCATCACATGGGAGGAAAGTGAAAGAAGCTGCATTTGTTGAGTGAGAGAATGAGCTGTGGTTGTCTCATTGGGTGACTTATCAAGTCTGCTGTGATAAGACAAGATGGCTGGGCTTAAACACTTTATGTCACTAAATTGCTGGACATGAACCTCCTAGGCAGTTTTTCCAGGACTAGATGACTTCAGGGAAGATAACCCGTGGAGGAGTATACAGGCTTGCTTTCATGAATAACATCTGTGGTAATAAGTCATCCATTCCTGGGTAGCACATGAGAACAATGGATGCTTTCTGGTGGAAACTGTGGCAAAAGAAAGGAGGCTTGAAGTGGGATGAAAATGTTGAATGGATGACACAGATCAAGATGCATTGTGTACACAAACTTCTTTTCTTAAGTGGCAAAAAATTCCAATACGTATCCTAAAATTTTAAGAAAAGTGAGGGCAGGTGTTAGATTGAAGGAATGGGTGAGAAGGTTGAAAGGGATGATATTGATCAAGATGCACTGTAGCCATAAATTATTTTATGGATTGGCAACTTCTTTGTGCAACTATTTAAAGATATTTAAACTAGTGAGAAGAAGAATCATAGTAATATGAACAGTCATTTATAAAACTCCTGCGTAATGCCAAGCAGTGGTTCAGGATCTGAGAATACAGCAGGGGATGGAGATAAGGCTTATGGGATGCCATGTTTGCATTAAGGCTTTCCAGGGATTATTTGTTCCTTAATTCCCACTGGATTTATAAGTATAGTTCTACAGATAACACTGAGGTTTTGAGATTTTGCAGCTTAACCTGGGTCATAAAGTTAATAGGAGTCAGAAGTAGGATCGAAACTGTAAGTTGCCATTACACACCCATGTCAGCTAAGTATTACCCCATTATTATATCCATGTTAGACTAGTTCTGAATGATTCCAGGCTCCTAATAGTGTAATTGTTGGATCAAAGTGTATGCACATATCAAAATGTTGGTAGGTAACTAACCAAGTTATCCTCAAACAACAAAAGAATGTACATAGTCCCTTGAAGTCTATTGGAATACACATGCTTATGCTACCATGTGAAAATGGAATATAACTTGTTTTGATTTGTCTTTTCCCAATAACCAATAAGGTTGAATCATTTTCTCAGTTGCCAAGTTGGAAGTATCTTTTCCTTGTAATTGCCTATTTGTAAACTTTGTATCGTTTTAATAATTTTTAATATTTTAACAGTGTTTATTTCCTTGCTTCTAATGAGCATGGTGAACAGTTTTTCAATCTTTTATTTTTAATTTGTGTATTCATCTTCCATTACATAAACTTAAAAACTTAGTGAGTCAAATCTGTCTCTCTTGTGCTTGCTTCAGTGGCACACACACACCAAAATTGGAAGAATACAGAGAAGATCGTCATGGTTCCTGTGCAAGAGTGACATGCAAATTCATGAAGAATTCCATATTTTTATAAATATGTTGAATGGAAAGATAGAAAGCCTGCACAAGGCAATGCATGAGTTTGATAAGGCTAACCAAAGATTGTTTATGGAATCCACAAGCAGAAAGTTAAATGAGTTCCAAGAGAAGGAAAGGGAATCAATGAAAATACAGTCACTCATGAGAGAAGATCAGAAAATGAAACCAAGGAGGTAAAGAAGTCCATAGAAGACTTAAAGCTTCAGTGAGGAGATTAAAGTCATCAAAAATAAGCAATTAGAAGGTAGAAATATAAAGAACAAAGTAGAAAGTCTCGAAAGCAGATTAAGCAAAGCAGAGTCTCTGGAACTGAAGAAAGTCTAGATATTATGGTGAAAGAACAGAAAATTATTCAGAACAAATGCAAGAATCAAGAAACATCCTTACGGGAATGTCAAGATTCAATAAGAAGACCTAATTTCAGGAAAATATGAATTGTAGAAGGGCATGAGAAGGAAGCTAAAGAGATAGGAAATATATTTAACAGAATTCTAGCAGAGAACATCCCTAACATACAAAATAATAGACCCTTTCAGATTCAAGAACCTTTTTTTTTTTTTTTTGGCCAGTCCTGGGCCTTGGACTCAGGGCCTAAGCACTGTCCCTGGCTTCTTCCCGCTCAAGGCTAGCACTCTGCCACTTGAGCCACAGCGCCGCTTCTGGCCGTTTTTCTGTATATGTGGTGCTGGGGAATCGAACCTAGGGCCTCGTGTATCCGAGGCAGGCACTTTTGCCACTAGGCTATATCCCCAGCCCTCAGATTCAAGAACCTTTAGAACCCTAAATGTACCAGAAGAACAGAACATCCCATGGCTCATTGTAATTGCACAGGATTAATAGTGACCAAGGAAAGGATCCTTAAAGGTGTCAGGGAGAAAAAAATAATTACCTATGAAGGTAAACAAATCAGAAAAACTATAGATTTCTCAGATAAGACCACGAAGGCACAGAGAGCTTGGAATGAGATATGCCATGCCTTAAAAGCAAACAACTACCCAACCAAGAATAGTGTACCCACCAAACCTCTCCATAACCAAGGCACAAATAAAACCCTTCCACATCAAGGAAAAATTGCAACAATATATTGTCACTAAGCCAAAATTACAGAAGATACAGAAAGCATACTATATGTAGAAAATCGACAAGAACACACTATTGGCAGAGAAAAGGCCACTTACAAGAGAACCAGATAAGTATAGTAAGAAATAATGAGAAATATCCCCTATGAAGGTGAATAGCATGGGAGGAACTATCAAACAATTCTTAGTTATAACTCATAATGTTAATAGACTTAACTATCCAGTTAAATGACACAGATTGACTAATTGGGTCTAAAAGCAAGATCCATCTATTTGCTGTCTCCAAGAGACACACCTTTCCCATAAAAACAAACATATTCTGAAAGTGAGAGGCTCAAATAAAATCTATTAAGCAAATGGCCTCTGTAAAGAGGCCAGACTTGACATCCTAATATCAGATAAAATAGAATTTAAATTAAAATTAATGGAAGAGACAAATAATTACATTACATACTAATAAAGGAATTTTTCTTACAGAAGGATATAACAGTTGCAAATATCTATACACCTAATGCTAGAGTACCCAGTTTCAGCAAACAAATACTACTTACCCTAAAAACACACATAGATCCAAACACATTGATTGTTTGTGACTTTAACAAACCACTGTCACCTCTGAATAGGTCAGCCCATCAAAAGCTCCACAGAGAAACCTCAGAGCTAAATAATTGTATTTACCAACTACACTTAACAGATATCTACAGAATAATTCACCCACCAGCATCAGAATGTATGTCTCAGCAGCACATGGAAGATTCTCCCAAATAGGTCACATTTTAGGTCACAAACAACTCTGTATAAATTCATAAATATTGAAACTATTCATTCTGTACTTAGAGCTCAACACCAAAAGCCACCATAGAAAATTCTCTAACTCTTGGAGACTGAACAATGTATTGTTGAATCACCAGTGGGTGAGATCAGAATGGAAATTCAAACATTCATGGCATGTTATAAAAATAACACACAATATCCCAGCTCTCTGGGACATAGCAAAGGTAGTACTTAGAGGAAAATTTATTGCTGAGTTCTTGCATCAACAAGTTGGAGAAATCTCAAAGCAACAATTTAATGATGCATCTTAAGCTCCTTGAAAAAGAGGAGCAAGCCAACTCCAAATCAACAGACAAAAACAAATAATTAAAATTAAATCAGAAATAACTGGATTAGAGACAAAATAATAAAAAGAGTCAACACAACAAGGAATTGGTTCTTTGAAACAATTAAAAAATTGGCAGACCCTTATCAAATCTTACCAAAAAAATAGGGAAAACCCACAAATAAATAAAATTAGAGATGAGAATGGGAACATCATGACCAAAAGACGTGAGATTCAAGATTCAGATTATTATATGGGAATACATTCCAAACCTTTATGCTAACAAATGGGACCACCTGTAAGAAATGGAAGTTTATAGCAAATATTGGTATAACCAAACTAAACCAAGAAGATTTAAACCAACTAAATAGACCCATACCAAGTAATGAATCAGAAATTGAAATAAAAGCCTCCCAACCAAGAAAAGTCCGGGACCAGATGGATTCACAGTGGAATTGTGCAAATCCTTCAAAGCAGAACTCACACCAATACTCCTCAAACTCTTCAATGAAATTGAAAGTGAAAGTTTGCTACCAAACTCTTTCTCTGAAGACAGAATAATCCTCATACCCAATACAGACAGGGACTCATCAAAGAAAGAGAATGTCAGACCCATTTCTTTGTTGAACATCACTGAAAAACTTCTCAGTAAAATTCAGGATTCATTACAGGTATGCAAAGCTGATTGAATATATGCAAGGCAATTAATGTAATTCAATACAACAACAGGAGCAAGGATAAAAACTACATGATCATCTCCATAGACACAGAAAAAGCATTTGACAAGATCCAACACTCCCTTGTGATGGAAGCTCTTTAGAAACTAGGAATCCATGTAATATTCCTCAACATAATAAAGGCTGTGTGACAAACCTACAGGTAATTATACTTAATGGTGAAAAGTTAAAGCCATTTCTTCTAAAATTATGAAGGACATAAGGATGTCTGCTTTCTCTATTCCTCTTCAATATAGTATTGGAATTCCTAGATATAGCATCAAGGCAAGAGACAAACACAAATGGGGATCCAAATAGGGAAAGAACAAGTAAAACTCACCCTCTTTGCAGATGACATGATGCTGTATTTTTTTAAAAACCATACAAGTAAGATGCTGGTGGCTCATGTTTATAATCCAAGGAGGCTGATATCTGAGGATCATGGTTCAGAGCCAGCCAGGGCAAGTCCATGAGGCTCTTATCTCCAATACACCACCCAGAAAACCAGAACTGGTGCTGTGGCTCAAGTGGTAGAACGCTAGCCTTGAGTTAAAGAGCTTATGGACAGTGCCCAGGTCCAGAGTTTAAGCCACTTGACTGATCAAAACAAAACAAAACAAAAAAACAACAACGATACATTCCTCTCCAAAGTTACTTGAGCTAATCTGAGACTTTGACAACATAGCAGGGTATAAAATTAACCCATAAAAATCCACAGCTTTTCTGTATGTCAACAGTGACACAGGAAGGCTGAAACATCATGAAAGCAAGTCCTTTTGTAATAGCCTAAACACACACACACACACACACACACACACACACACACAACAACAACAACAACAACAAAAGCAAACCAAACCAAAAAACCCAAAACCAAAACCAAAACCCAAAATCTAGGAATTAATTTAATCATAGATGTGAAGGACTGAAAATTTCAAAAACCTGGCAAAGGAAATTAAAGCAGATGTAAGGAGGTGGAAAAACCTCCCACGCCCCTGGATTGGGGTGGACTAACATCATGAAAATAGCAATAATTCCAAAAGCTATCCACAAATTCAATTCAATGCTCATCAAAATCCCAACATTCTTCAATGATATAGAAGAAGCAATCTAAAAGTTCATATGGAATAATAGAAGACGACTCAGAAAAACAAAAACAAGAAATGTGCTAGAGGATTATCAAGACCAAACTTCCAACGGTATAACAAACCTATAGTTTAAAAGCAGCTTGTTAGTGGTACAAGAACAGTCCTTGGACCAATGGAATAGAATTGAAGACCCAGAAATGAACCCATGGACCTATGGCCACCTGATCTTTGATAAGAGAATAAAAAACACAAGATGAAAGAAAGACAGTCTTTACAACAAATGTTTCTGACAGAATTGGCTGCAGATGTGCAGAAAACTGATGCTAGATCCTTATATATCACACTGAACCAGAATCAACTCCAAATGGATAAAGGACCTCAAATGGATCAAGGACCCTGAAAATATTACAGGAAAGGATAGGAGAAATACTAGGGATCCTTTGGCACAGCTCAAAACTTCCTAAGATCCAGAAACAACCAGTCAAAGAAAAGGTAGATTGTATCAGACTGCAGGGCTTCTGCATGACAAAGGACATAGCTAGCAAGATAAATAGAAAGCCCACAGAATGGGAGAAAAAATTTTTTTCTAGGTATGCATCTGACAAGAGCCTCATATCTAAAATATAGTTAGAACTTAAAAAAAAATCAACCCCACCAAAACAAATCTTCAAAGAAACAACAACCCTATTAATATGAGATTTCTCTGAAGAAGAAGTAAATATGGCTAATAGACACATGAAGAAACATTCAATATCGCTGGTCATAAAAGAAATGCAAATCCAAACCACATTGAGATTCCACTTCACTCTAGTTAGAATAGCCATTATCAAGAAAACAGATGCTGGCAGGGATGTGGCCCAAAGGGAACACTACTACACTACGTGACACTGTTGGAGGGATTGTAAACTTGATCAACAATCTGGAAAGCAGTACAAAGGTTCCTCAAAAGACTGAAACATAGAGCTCTCCTATGTCCCAGCAATCCCACTCCTGGACTTTTAACCAAATGAACACAAATCAGCCCATGCTAATACCATCATCACAACCATGTTCACTGCAGGATTGTTTATGTAATCAACCCAGATGTCCCTCAGAAGACAAATGGATCAAAAATATGCTCCACACACACACATATACATACATACATACATACATACACACAATGGAAACCTATTCTTCCATCTGAAAGAATGATGTTGCCTCATTTGCAAGGAAAGGCTTGGAAAAATTATGTTAAGTGAAGTAAGTCCGATCCAAAGAAACATAGGTTGCATGGTCCTTGCATTTGTAATAACTTGTGTATGTCTATAAATCTATGAGTTAATCCAGTGGATTGGAAAATACAAATAACTACACTTAAACATGTTTAATTAGGCATTTACACTTTGAGAACAAAGGAGGATATTCTTAGGAGAGGATCACAAAGGCTCAGTAGCTATGTCTATATGATCATATTAAACAATGCCTATTGAAATAAACTCCATGAAATAGAAACAAGAGATTTTTTTTATTGTCCTGTTTGTAGTTACTTGTTTTTCGTCATGTGTGTGTGTATGTGTGTGTGTGTGTGTTTTATTTCTGTACTCTTTGTCTTGTGTACATTTATCTGAGTTAAAGAAGGGAAGGGGAATCACAGAAATGGTGGGACAAAAGTGATGATATTCACTAGACACTATGTTGGAAATGAACTTTATAATTTGGGGGCTTGGGGTGGCAGGTGGGGAAAAAGTGGGAGAAACTGAAGGAGGGGATAAGACTGTTCATCTACTCATTACACTATTATTTAACTATAACCCCTTTGTACATCACCTTTACAAATAATTTAAATTAAAAAAAAAAAGAAATACCTACTTTCTTCATTAGCCTGTATGTAATAAAGACTTTTGTAGATTTTATGATTGGGTTAGGAAACATTTTTCCTAGGAATATTAAAAATATTTAATGCTTTCCATTTTATAAAATTCTTTGTAAAATACTTTGTGTGGACTTTATTTTGTGAGTGATTAAATATGTTTATCTTAATGAAGTTATATGTTTCAAGTCAGTAGATAGAAATCTATTGAACTTAGTGACTGGTTTTAAATATTACCTTCAAGTTGCCAACTTTCACTGATGCTGCATCTGTTTTCTAGACTCTAGTTTTATCATTTCATTTCTCTATTCTTTTTTTTTTTTTTTTTTGGCCAGTCCTGGGCCTTGGACTCAGGGCCTAAGCACTGTCCCTGGCTTCTTCCCGCTCAAGGCTAGCACTCTGCCACTTGAGCCACAGCGCTGCTTCTGGCCGTTTTCTGTATATGTGGTGCTGGGGAATCGAACCTAGGGCCTCGGGTATACCGAGGCAGGCACTCTTGCCACTAGGCTATATCCCAAGCCCTCATTTCTCTATTCTTGAGTAAATTTCATACTATTTTAATTGCAGGAGTCATGTCATAATTACAGTTTCTGTTAGGGTTAGCCTCTTGACTGTTGCCAGGGAACTTTATAATCAGTGTATTTTATTGTGGTACAAAATGCCTTATTGGAATTTTGGTTGGGGTTGAATTGAGTTGTAGATTAATTTCGGTGAAAATGCCCACCTTTATAAAGCTGATTTTAAATTTAACATGTAGTTATCAATCTGTCCAGTTTTTACTTCACTTCCTTCTCTCAGACATTCTTGTCTTCTTTTAAGTTTTGTAATTTCCCCTACCTACATGGAGCATTTAGGATTAAGTTACCATCACAGTACTTTCAAGACCTGTAAGGAATACCTTTGTTCAGCTTCTCTTTGAATTGCTTAAGATTCAAAGAAGAGCATAAGAAAAGAATTAGCTAACCCTGAAATAGAACTTATAGTTTCCCAGACACATTGTTTCACACATTTTAAGGCACAATTTTCAGAGTCAATGAGGCATAGAGAAGCCAGGTAGGTACATTGTGGCTATGCTAGATCTAAGAAGAAGTAAAACTGATTTTAAGTAAGTTCACATTCTTTACTCCTATCTGTAATCCTAACTACTCAGGAGGCTAAGATAAGGAGGATGGTGGTTGGGAGCCAGACTGAGCCAAACACTCACTGAACTCCTTCACAAAAATAGCCAGTGCAAAGCAGAGCTGGAAGCTTGGCTAAGTTGTAGAGTGCCAACCTTGTAAATGTGAGACCCTGAGGTCAGATCCTAGTAGTGCAAAAATAAAGAAAAATGTTGCTTGCTTGTATTGTCTTAAATAGATAGGAATTATGTAATTTGTTGGTTATGGAGGTGTGTTTTTTTTTTTCCAGTCCTGGGGCTTGAACTCAGGGCCTGAGAACTGTCCCTGGCTTCTTGCTTCTTTTTGCTCAAGGCTAGCACTCTACCACTTGAGCCACAGCACCACTCCTGGCTTTTTCTATAGATGTGGTGCTGAGGAATTGAACCCAGGGCTTCATGTATGCAAGGCAAGCACTCTATCACTAGGCCACATTCTCAGCCCCTGGAGTTCTATTTTTTTAATTTTTTTGCTGGTCCTGGGACTTTCACTAAACACCTTGGAGCTTTCCTCAAGCTTTCTTTCTCTCTCTCTCTCTCTCTCTCTCTCTCTCTCTCTCTCTCTCTCTCTATCTTAAGGCTCCACTTTTGGATCTTTAGAGACTAATTGGAGATAAGAGTCTCACAAACTTCATTGCCTAGGCTAATTTTGAACCATGTTCCTCAGATCTCAACCTCCTGAGTAGCTAGGATTACAGGCATGATCCAACAGCATCTGGTAGATTACAGCAATTTTTAACTGAAAGGTTAAATTATTTTGTTTATATTACTTCTCTTGTACCGAGAACATTACATTTGGTATTTTTATCATCTAGAATTCTTTGCATGGTCCTGTCAATCTTTTTCACCCATTAGATTTCATTTCATTTCCTCAGAGAAACTTTTCTGTTTTACCTTGACTATAGTAGTATTGGCCTATCTCATTCCTTTTCTCACCTGTCAATCTCTTCTTCTTCCTATTTTCTTGAAGGTACTTACTATTTATCATAATTATTCTATTTCATTGATAAATCACAGCCAAGTTATTCATAAAGAAAGGCCATCTTATTTTTTCTCTCTTTTGTCTTCCATATTATTTTCTTGCCTTATTATTCTTGCTGGAAATCCATTGAAAGGGAGAAGACTCAATATTTCAGCATTAAGCATCAGTTTCCAAGAGATACTCTTCATGGAGTGAAGGAGGTTTGTTTCCTTTTGTTCCTAACCCTAATCTAATTGTTTGATTATGACTTGGTACTTTCATTTTGTCAAAATGCTTCATGTGGGCAGAGATGATCACAAATTTTTTTGTTTTAGTTTATTCAAATGATGTTTTACATTGAAGTTATTTTGTTAAACCAACTCTATGTTTGTGATAAAATTCTTAATCATGGTATCATTCTTTTTATATATAATCAGGTTTAATTTGGAATTTTTTTAGACGGTATGTTTCTGTTTTTAAGGCATTACTCTGCAGTTACACTTTCTGTTACCATTTTTTCTGATTTTAGAAACTGAATAATAATGCTGGATAACAGGAAGAGATGGGAAATGCTACTTCCTTTTAGGTTTTCTACAAGGATTTACCAAAAACTGGTAGAAAGTCTTCTTTAAAAGATGCTGATTTCCTTTGGCATCCTCTATGTCTTCATAGGGCATAGCTGATGCTAACTGAAATGAACTCCATGTTATGGAAACAAGTGTTATATCATTGTTGTAATTATTTTCAACATGCCAAGTGAAACTGGGCCTTTTTTTGTCTTGTCTTGTATTCCCTTCCTGTGGTTTTACCCCGCTATCACTTTATCTGATCTTAGTACCATGGATTCTGTATATACATGTATTAGAACTAGCAAAGGGAAAGAGAATGCCAAAATCGAGATAAAAGGACAAAAAGACAAACCATTCCAAAAGCAATACTTACAAGACCATTTGGTGTAAACCAACTGTACAACTCATGGGGGGGGGGTGGAGGGAAAAGGGGTGGGAGAGATGGGGGGCAATGAGGGAGAAGGTAACAAGTTGAAAAAGAAATGGGGAGGGAAGATGGTGCTGACACAATAGGGAAGCACTCCAACTCGTTCCAAATAGTGAGCTGGGAGCCCCAACACTCACTGATCCTTCAAGAGAATGGCAACATCAACAATCAGAATAAGCAAAGAGACACAGGAACCTAAAAGGAACACAGAAAAAAAAAACCCAGAAACTTCACAATCTTGGAAAATCTGCGGGGTACACTCCCCTACCCTAGCCCAAACAAGGTCAGGGTAAGCAAGTGGCTCTGGCAGCGGGGACTACAGGACTCCAGAGATCACAAACACAGATGCTAGAGCAGAAAATTCCCACCATGAGTGCAGCTACCAGACAGCAGGAGATGCACAGGAACCAGACCACAGTATAGGAATGAGACTGAGCCAGACAGTAGCGCAGGAGCTGGACACCACAGAGGCTGAGAGCAGAGGCCAGGCACTGCCACACCCTGACCCGGAGAGATAGTACAACACCGCAGGACACATCTTGACCCCAGGACCAGTAAGTACCACACTGGAGTTCCCCCCACCCCTGAAATGGGAGACCAGCTCTGGCAAACCCACAGAACTTGACTTGGATCTCATTATAAGGGGACAAAGAAACCAGAGCTCTCCACTGTCCCCCACCCCACTAGCCAGCCCTGAGGGAGGGAACAAAGGATCCCATACATAGTGGGCATTAGGTCTCTACATCAGCCAGAGAGCCGGAGAGTAGGAGAGCACAGGAACCAGCAGCGGATGGAACACTCCCCAACAGAGAAGCCTGGGGGGACACATTCATCCCCCAGTACAGTCTCTTGGGTCCACATCCACCAGCACCGCAGCAAGGTTGCCTGGTTCACATGCACCCACCCCCAGAAGGGTTCCCTGGGTTTGCATGCACGCAGACGCAAACAGGGATGCCTGAGTTTGTGTGCATTTGACCTCCAGCAGAGACATTTGGATTTGCAGAGACTAGCCTCATGGCAGAGGTGCTTGTGTTTGTGTGCACTGCCAACCAGCAGGGTTACCTGGGCCCATGTGCAGGTATCCCTCAGCAGAGATGCAGATGTTCGTGGGCACTGAACCCCCAGCAGACACTTGAATCTGCTTGGGTTCACACATACCTGCCCCCCAGCAGAGGCACTAAAGCTAGCGCACACACCCCATCGAGCAGCTTGGGAATGCGCGCCCCCTCCCCCCAGCAGAGGTGCATGAGTTTGTATACATTTGCCCACCAGCAGCTTGGGTTTGCCATGCATGCACCACCAGAGGTGCTTGAGCTAGCATGCACTTGCCCCACAGCAGGAGGGCTCCTGTATACACGTGCGGTCTTCTGTGGGAGCACCCAGGTGTCTATGTCTGCTCCTCAGTGGCAACACTGGCCCTTATAGGTGCACTCTCATGCAATAGCAACCATCAGGGGAAAGAAACAAAAAAGAGAAAAGCCTCCATGCCATGCCTAATCGGCAACTCACAAACCCTCACCAGGGGCTTACAAGGGACAATACACAGCGGTGGCAGAGGCAGAGAAAGTCACAGAACCTACTTACCCTTAACTGTGGAGAGGATAACCATGTTGGCAACTGTTGAGGCAGGCACACTAATGCATAGGGCAGAAAGGTACAAGCGGTGAAGCTCAAATCCAGAGCCAGGAAACAATCAGTCAGTCCATCCAGCCGAAGGAGAACCAAGTGCCTACACAGGCACTGGATTGGCTGGAGACATATATGACTGGCAGATTAGCAGGAACCAACACAATGCCAAGCTAAGGCCGCCACCTACAGGCCACTAAAAGGAAGTGCAGTGGGAAACAAGCCTCCATAACTCCTGCATCTTAGATGCTTAAATCACGAAGAAACATCACAAATTTCATGACAAGTCAAGTTAACTCACCAACTCCAAAATCCAACAACACCCCAGGAAAAAACCCTCAGTGCAAATGAAGAAGGGATAGAAATTAAAACCCAAAACAACTTCAGGCTATGATGGCAGAAATGTCTGAAAGCATCAAGACTGAATTCCAAAAACAATTTCAGGAACACAGAAAGGAATTCTTGAGGGAACTTCAGGATACGAAGAAAGAAAAGGAAGTGAAAATGGCTACAACCAACTCCTCATTTAAAGAAGTAATTAACATCGTGGACCAAAATGCATGAAAAAACAGGATAAAAATTCAACTTATTAAAAAAAATTACCACCTTGAGAGCTGATCTAGCAACCATAAACAATTCAATTTCCACAATACAAACTACACCGGAAGCTACATCCCAAAGGATTGACCAGATGGAGGGCAGAATTTCAGCCCTTGAAGACAATTTAGCTGATAAGGATCAGAAGATTGTTGCACTTTAAAAAACCTGTCAATCTTCATGAAAGATTAATCCAGGAAATAGAGGACAAAGTGAAGCGACATATTCTGCATATAATTGGAATAGACAAAGGAGAGGAGTATCAGAGCAGAGGTATAAAACATATATTCAATAGAATTATTCGAGAGAATTCCCCCAATCTCAAAAGAGAAAATCTTACTCTAATAACATAAGCATACAGAACATCTAACAGACCAGATCCTAGAAGAAACACCCCCAGACACAACATAGTCAGGGCTTCAGATCATAACAAGTAACATATCCTGAATGCAGTTAAAACAAAGGCAGAGCTATATTATAATGGAAAAAGATCAGAATCATGGCAGGCCTCTCCACACAAACTTTCAATTCAAGAGCCTGGAAGAGCACCGGCCAAGCCCTGAAGGCCAATTACTGCCAACCCAGTCTTAGATATCCAGCAAAATGAGAATTTTCATTTCACAGAGAAACCAAAACCTTCCACAATAAAGAATAATTAAAGGAATATATGAACAAAAAGCCTGCCCTACAGAGAATACTAACAGAAGAACATCATTAAACAGAAAACAGTCAAGAACAGGGCAACTCAATAATTGTAAGCCAATTGAAAAACAAATTAATAAACACAAGACAAAGAAAGAAGCAAAACACAGGTTAATAGGAAAATGGAATGAAAAATCCCACACCTAGCTATAATAACTATAAACATCAATGGACTGAACTCTCTGATCAAAAGAATAAAAACTGCAGAGTGGATATGAAAACAAGATCCATCCATCTATTGTCTTCAAGAGACCCATCTCACAGCCAGGGACAAAAACAAGCTCCGAGTGAAAGGATGGAGTAGGATCTTTCAAGTAAACACACTTACCAAGATGGCAGGGGTAGCCACCCTGATTTCAGACAAGCTAGACTTCTCATTAAAATCAGCTCAAAAAGACAAAGATGGTCACTACATATTAATACAGGGAACAATGCAGGAAGAAGATAAAACAGTAGTCAACATATATTCACCAAATAATGGAGCACCTAATATGTAAAACAAATTCTTTCCGAACTATAGAACAAAATAGACCTAAATACAATAGTAGTGGGAGACTGATACTCCACTGTCATCAAGAGATAGGTCTAACACACAGAGGATTAGGAAGGGAGCCCAAGACCTAAGTAACACTGTATCCCAGATGGATCTAACAGACCTGTACAATGTTTTTAACCCTACAGAGACCCAATATATATTCTTCTCAGCAGCCCATGGAACCTACAAAATAGATCATATTAAAGTCCATACAAAAAGCCTCAGAAAATACAAGAATATTGACATTATCCCATGTATTCTATCTGATCACAGTGGAATCATCTAGCCCTTAATATCAAGGGATATTGCAGAAGCTGCACAAACATTGGAGGTTAAACTCCTCACTGCTAGCTGACATTTGGGTCACAGAGCAAATTAAGGATGAAATTAATGAGTTCATACAACACAATGATAATGAAAATACATCACAAAGAAACCTCTAGGATAGAGCAAAGGCAGTGCAGAGGGGCAAACTCATTGCACTCAGCTCACACATTAAAAAATAGGGAATTGGATAGGGTGAATAACCTTATGATACAATTGAAACAAGAAAAAATGGAAACAAAAATGTCTAGGAGAAGAGAGATTACAAAGATTAGAGCATAAATTAATGAGATAGAAACTAAAAAAAAACCTAAACAACAAATTAATAAAATTAAATCTGGTTCTTTGAGGAAATAAATAAAATTGACAGACCCCCTTGCAAGACTTACAAAAAAAAGAGAAGAGAATAAACCCATATCTATAAGATCAGGGATTCCACGGGAAAAATTACAACAAATACACAGGATATTCAATCAATTATAAGAAACTATTTTCAGAACCTATACTCACTAAAAAATGAGAACTAAACAGAAATGAATTAATTCTTAGAGAAGTATAAACTGATCAAATTGAGTCAAGAAGATATAAATCAATTAAGTAAACCAATAACTTACAATAAGTTACAGGAAGCAATCAAGAGCCATCCAATAAGGAAAAGCCCAGGCCCAGATGGATTCACCACTGAATTCTATAAAATCTTTAAAGAGGAGCTAATACCAATACTCCTCAGGCTCTTCAGTGAAATAGAAGCAGAGGGAGAAATCCCAAACTCATCCGATGAAACTAATATCATACTCATCCCCAAACTAGGCAAAGACCCAACAAAGAAAGAAAACTACAGGCCAATATCACTTATGAACACAGATGCAAGGTCCTCAACAAAATATTAGCTAACAGAATCCAGAAACTAATTAAAAAAATCATATACCACGACCAAGTAAGCTTCATCCCACAGATGCAAGGTTGGTTTAACATACGCAATTCAATAAATTTAATTCACCACATTAACAGAGCTGAGACCAAGAATCACACCATCATCTCAGCCTTCGACAAAGTACAACACCCATACATCTTAAAAGCCCTGGAGAGAATAGGAATAGAAGGAACAGTCTTTAAAACAATAAAAGCCATATAAAACAGACCAAGTGCTAATATCATACTAAATGGGGAAAAACTAAAAGCATTTCCCCTAAAATCTGGAACAAGACCTCTGGCTCCATTACATGGTGGATGGCTTCCTCATTGGAGGATGAGTCATCAATCACAAGGCAGAATGGCCACAAGCCAAAGCGATTCAGAATCAGTCTTGCTCTTTTAGTTACAATTGATGCTTATGGGAATGGAGTAGGTTCTTTTAAGAAGTGTGTTATGCAAGGCAACAGTGAGCCACACCTGTAATCCTAGCTACTGTGCTCAGGAGGCTGGAATCTGAGGACTGTGGTTCAAAGTCAGCCAGAGCAGGAAACTCTGTGAGACTCTTACCTGTTACTTCCAATTAACCAGAAATAGCCTAAAGTGGAGTGATGGCTCAAGTGGATGAGTGCCAGCTTTGAGGGAGAAAGCTAAGGGACGGCATCCAAGCCTTGAGTTTAAACCCCAGTATTGGCATGCACTAAACACACAGATCCACATCCACATCCACATCCACATACACTAATCATTTCTGAAGGTGGCGACCCCATGGTGTAATTATCTTCCACCAGGTCTCACCTGCTAAAGGTTTGAAAACCTCCCAACATCATGATACTGGACACCAAGCTTCCAGTTCACTAGACTTTGGAGGACTTAGTCAACCATATCCAAACTGTAGCAGGCAGGATAATTAATATGGATGGAGAAAGTATGCAGAGCTGCCTCATAGGGGCTGTGAGAGGCTGGCTGCAGTCTGATCCGGATGCATAGTTGATGTGAGATATTTCAAGTATAAATGTTCTACACATATTCTAGAAGTATGAACAAAAGCCAAACCTATAAACCAAAGGCCTCAGGGGGCTGATTTCTTCAGACTTTAGAAAGTATTTTTGGGTGATAGTTTTATCAGGAATTAGAAGGAGGACTTTTGTTTGCCCTTAACTCTAACTATGTGAGCAGAATAAAGTTCAGGTGGAATTTTTTAAAAGCAGAATATCCTAAGAGGATTGGGCCCTGATCATTCATTCACTCTTGTAATCAAGCTACTTAGGAAGCTGAGATCTGAAGACTGTGCTTCTAAGCCTGGCTCTCAGGAAAATCCATGAGATCTATCTCCAGCCAGAAGCGGAGGAGCTGCTCAAAGGTAGAGTGCTAGCCTTGAGTGTAAAAGCTAAGGGACAGCACCTATGCCATGAGTTCAAGCCCAAGTACTGGTGTGTGTGTGTGTGTGCGCGCATGTGTGTGTGCACGTGCATGTGCACAGACACACACACATGCACACACACTCCTAAAAAAGCAAAAACAGAGACAATGAGTACAGGAGCTGTTTATGTAATCACAGAGTGTTAGGTCTGGGGCTATAAGATTGTAGTACTTTGACTTCATGAATTTAGATGGAGTAATGCCTATTGTTTCAAAACCCAGGATTTAATAGCAGTTGTTTTCTAAATAATGTAACATATTTTTCCTTACGTTAATAGCTTATTTAAAGAATCCTTTTCCCATGGTACCCATGGATGTTGGAAATAATTCTGCATTTCCCCTGGCTTGTCAAAAAGTCAAAACACAAACACTAGCTGAACAGACTCAGTTATATCTCAACATTGTAATTGTTAAATCACTCAGTAGGGGAATAAAAAAAATCACATGCGAAGTTATTACTATGCATATGCATTTTTAATGTCAGATTCTCTGTATAACCTTAAATTACAATGCAGGTTAAATTTCCATTGCTGATTTATAAGCATAATGTAAACTCTAGACACGGTTAATGATATTGCAATGTAAAACTGTTCTGTTGCAGACTAAAGACCTTGCTTAGCACTGCAAAGCTCTCGGTTCATTTCAATGTGATCATTGAGGCACTATGCAGAGATTATGCATTTATTGTATTTTTTTTCATGAATACATGAATGAATAATAAGTTCAACAAACAAGAGTTTCCTACTGGGAATGTCAAACAAATCATTCTGTAAAGTGCTCTGAATTTCAATCAATCACCCTGCATCACACTTGCCCTACCCGATTCTTCAGCATCAGCAGACTCAGCCCTTGGAATGATTACATGTGGTCCTGGCAGAGGCACAGGTTGGGGTGTGTGTGTGAGATCAGCTTGTCCCCTTCTCACCAGCAGGGATGCTCTACCACAGCCCCACTGGCTGACTCTGTATGGATAGAGGCTTGCAGGATTGTCCAGTCATCTTCCTATAGTCTGGCTTCTCCTCGCTGAGATCTATAGCTGGAATCAGGGTGCTCCCATGGCTGGTGAGGCCAGTGTCCTCTGGGCTGGGTGGACAGAACGAAGCTGTGCTCTTTAACTGAGAACGGATAAGATGAATGGTTGGTGGGTTATAGGGTGACTTTAAGACACCACGCAAGATCTGGTTGGGGGAGCATAGAGTTGTAATTTTTGCAAGTGTCACTTGAGGTTCTAAAGTTAAATTCTGGTCATAAGGAAGCACATTTCCTGTTTTGGAGAGTTCACTACTGATCTTATGGTATCTTGATTTATATTAAAATGGGGAAAGAGGAGGCAGAAAGCAATTTGTGTGTGTACACGGCCGTACTGAGGCTTGAACTGAGATACTGGGTGCTGTCCATAAGCATTTTTACTGAAGGCTGATGCCTTACCACTTGAACCGTTTTTGGCTTTTTGGTGGTTAATTGAGGAAAAGAGTTTTATGGCCTTTCCTGCTAAGGGCTGGCTTTGAACATTGATCCTCAGATCTCAGCCTCCTGAGTAGCTAGCATTATAGGCATGAGGCATCACTGCCCAGCCTAGAAATAAGTTCTTTTTTTTTGCCAACAAGTAGCTTTCAGCCATCAGCTTCTCAAGAGCTGCCCCTTTGTCTGCAGAGGCAAATTGAGGTGCTGCTGTTTAGGTTTTGAAGTCGATTGCATATAACTTGCCATAGCACACTGAGTTTGAAGAAATTTGCCTGTATTTTGCCCCCTCTGCTAACCAAGGGAGATTTTTAATCATCACCAGCCCCTCAATCAGTGAATATGCAACAAAGTTTGAGTGATTCCAAAAGATGTGATAATCAGATTTCTATTTCAATATAAATGAACATCTTAGCTCCCCAATGAAATATTACTGCTTGATACAATTGCATAACTTTCCCCTATAGCCTGCAAAACAAGGAATCTTTTCCTTCCTAACTCTTATTAGACTCTCCTGGTCATAGAACTCATTCTATATCTATGTGGATAAGATATTGCTTTTTCAACACATGCTTAGTAGTTGCTCAAGTTTAGTTCTGTCTTCTCTTCCCCAAAACTGAAGATTTATTGTAAAAACAAATGTTGTGGCTGGGCACCAGTGGCTTATGCCTGTAATCCTCTCTACTTAGGAAGCCAAGATCTGAGGATTGCGGTTCAAAGTCAGCTCAGGAAGAAAAGTCCATGAACCTTTGTCTCCAATTAACCAGCAAAAAGCTTGAGGTGGAGTTGTGACTCAGGTAGTACAGCCATGAGCCTCAAGCAAAAAAAGCTAAAGGACAATGGCCACTCTGTGGTTTCAAGCCTTAGCACCAACACAAACAAAACATATATAAACTAAACAAATGTTGCAACCTGCAGAGTGACCAAATTTTGTTTTAAAGGTGTTTCCCACTTTAATCTGATATGAATACATAATGTTTGATTTTTATTTTCTCTTGATGGAGTTCAATGAATAAAATGTGACCCTCATTTTAACTCCTATAAGGCAAATCTTGCATTTTCATTCTGAGTTATGAGTGTTTATGATTGGAAAAGATCTCAACTTTCCACTCAGAATGCTTGTCCTGACCCTGTGTGTCACTCACAGTGTATGACATTGCCACTGTACACCTCTGCTGTTCACCTGTAAGCAGGCTCAGCCCTGCTCCAAATACTGCTCATACTGCAGCCCAGAGTGTAGAACCACGGGAGGGGCTACAGACCAATGACTCAAGAGTCAAACTATTGTAAAATCGCTTAAACTTTCTGTGATTCAGGGTCCTCATCTATGAGGATTAAAAAAGGTGGGTCCTGGGCTGGGGATATAGCCTAGTGGCAAGAGTGCCTGCCTCGGATACACGAGGCCCTAGGTTCGATTCCCCAGCACCACATATACAGAAAATGGCCAGAAGCGGCGCTGTGGCTCAAGTGGCTGAGTGCTAGCCTTGAGCGGGAAGAAGCCAGGGACAGTGCTCAGGCCCTGAGTCCAAGGCCCAGGACTGGCCAAAAAAAAAAAATAATAAAGGTGGGTCCTTCTGAAGTATTTGCCTATTGCAGCTTAAGTTCTGCAAGGAAGTTATCATTCTGTTCCATTGCTCATGGCTTCAGTAACATCTATTTATGGAGTTAATTAACATGTTATTGCCACAAATAGATTCAATATGTTTGCATCTTATAAAATGTCACAACAAACCTGCTATGAAAATATCATAATTATCTCCACTTTACAAACAAGAAAAATAAGACGAGTGCCAAGCTTGGATAACTCTCCAAGGTCCAGCAACTGGAATCTAACACACTCCACTAGAATTTCTGCATTCTTCTGCCTTCCTAGTTGTGTTGCCATAGTTGTTACCTTACTGTCACCTTCCAACCCTATTTTCCTTCTTTGCTCCTTCCTAGAGACAAAGGGCAAAGGTAGCTGCTGCAACTTAAATTGTGACCGCAGAATTTCCAGAGGTTCCATTACTTGTTCAAGTATGTGAGTATACTGTTGGAGTGAGAGCTAGAGGCAGCACTATCCTGCCCCTCTCCTCTCTCATGCTGGCATCAGGACATGACCTTGGCCTAGGCACTGTCTCTCAGCTTTCTCACTAAGGACTGGTACTCTGCCACTTGAGTAATATCTCCACTTCTGGCTCATTGCTGATTAAATGGAGGTAAGACTTCCACAGACTTTCTTGTCCAGGCTGGTTTCAAATTGTGATCCTCAGACCTCAGCCTCATGTGTAGCTAGAATTACAGTTATGAGCAGCTTGTACTCTCATTTCCTTAGCTCCACGTCCATCAATATCCTCCATGCTTCCATAGGAGTTTTGGGGTTGGCATCTCACCATATCCATTTCTTACTTGGGACTCTGCTAAGCAAGAGAAAGCTGTGATATAATTATCTGAGTCCCTTCAGCCTTTTATTGCCATGTCTGTGAAGTCAGAATTTGAGCTTCCAATGGAGTCCTTACTCTGAGTCAAATGCTGTCCTGTGTAAATCAGCTACCTGATTTACAAAAGCAAACACCAAATGGTGAGGAAAAAGGGTGAACCAATTCAGCAGTGAAACCCACTAGACACTGTTGGAAATGAACAATACTCCTCTGGGGAGGAGAAAACCTGGGAGAGAATGAGGGAGGTGGTGACAATGTTCAAAGATATGTACTTACTACCTGATTTATGTAACTGTAACCCCTCTGTACATCACCTTTACAATAAAACTTTTTTAAATGTTAAAACAGCAAACACAAAATACATACTCATATTTGCTATAGCGCTAATCTTAAATTTCTGTGCTATCTGAACTGGTCTCTTTTGAATCTCTAAATTCAATCATCTATATTCACACCAGCTGTTTGGTGTACATATGCTCTCTCACTCGTTGCCTCCCCTCCCCCCATTAGCTTTGGTCCTAATAGTTCTATCTACCACTTCTAGTACTTACTAGCCCTTCACAGGGTACCTTTGCCATCCCCTTCACTGGACACTCCATGTATGCTTCTTCTTTCATAAACTTATCTATTTTTTCATCAGTGTCAAAGAAACAAATTTGAAATTCAGTTTCCATATTGTTCCCATGCCCACAAGTTTGAAATGGCTCCCATGATCTGAGATCAGACTCCAAGGCATAGCAGATAGTTTTCCTCTGTTTAACCTCAGTTGCTTTCCCACCATGTATACCTGTGCTGCACTCCATGTACTCTGCTTTCTTAAGTGTCCTCATCTATCTGTGCTTTTTCTCTCTGAAATGTTCTTTCATTTATACATAGAAAACTAAAATGGAAAGACCATGATATTTTGCCCAGTGTTGAATCCCCAAAGCCCATCCAATGCCACACAGAATGGACATAAAGAGCTAGACTGATTTGCCCCAAGACACACAAAGACTTTCAAGGAAGAACTACTATTTTATTTCTTGGCTCTCAGCCTTGTGTTTTCCATTTGAAAGTAGCTGGTGACTTGGGCATGTAAAAAATACATTTCTTGGGTTGATAGAGTGCTGGCCAGTGAGCAAAACATCAGGCACCAAGTTCAAGTCCCAATCTTATATCTAAAAATACAAAAAAGAACAGAAAGAAAAATACATTTTTCAAATAGTTTTCTGGAGATCCGTTGGCGTTTACTTGTTTTGCCCTAGACTTTATAAAATACATGTCAAAGGCAAGTTGACATTTTTTTATGAGCTATAGGAAAGAAGTGCAGGTAATGAGTTGGGTTTGACTCTTCTCTTTGGTTCTCACATAAAAAAGATAACTACAACAGTGCTACTCAAAATTTAATATACTCACAAATCACCCAGGATTCTTATTAACTATGGATTCCTCTTTTATGAGATTCTGAGTTCCTAACAAGTTACCAGGTGGTGGCCATTCTGCAAACCAAGATCTTAGATCATTATATACACACATCTTCAAGTTATGTTTCACTTTTACTGGGTAATTTGATGTATTTAAAAAATCCACACAATTCCATTATCATCTACAGAAACACATTGGTTAGTATAATAAGCTTTTGAATGCAGTACATTTGCCACTCCTATATCGTGGTTCACTTATTGTGTCTTGACTGTATCGCGGTTGTTGTTTTTATTACATTTGTAAATAGTGATTCCCGAAGCCCCACAAAAGGTGCAGTACGTTGCACACTCACCCTCGTGCATTGTGGTTCTCTTAGGGCTGCTCAGGGATGCAGCTCCTGCCGTAGGTGACGGTCACTGTATCTGTGTGCAATACCATGCAAATAAAACCCAAGTACAGGCAGATGAAAAAACAAAACTGATAGTGTGGATGAATGGAATGCTTATCTATAGCTTCTCTTTCCTTGGTGATTATTTCAGGAAAGTAAGCTTCTGCAAGCTGCCAGTTTTCCATGCCAAGGTGATGTTTATTGTTTAATGCTCCTTTGTGGATACCCTCAGTATAATTAAGCTCAAAGTTTATGAAAAACTGGCCTGGAGAATTCAGTATGAAAATACTTGTTATTAAATTCCAGTGGAGGCATGTTTTCCCTGAATCTACCAGTATCTGAATTGAAACAGTAATTGCAGCAGGGTTGATGTCATTTGTCACTACCTTACTGTGTTTGAAATGGCTCAGTCCAGACCTGTTCATGTCACTGTTGCCTGTGCACTTAGAATTTCAAGAATTCAGGCCTGGAAAATATGGCCTAGTGGCAAGAGTACTTGCCTCATATACATGAAGCCCTGGGTTCGATTCCTCAGCACCACATATATAGAAAAGGCCAGAAGAGGCATTGTGGCTCAACTGGCAGAGTGTTAAACTTGAGCAAAAAGAAGCTAGAGACAGTGCTCAGGCCCTGAGGTCCAAGCGCCAGGACTGGCAAAAAAAACAACAAACAAAACAAACAAACAAACAAACAAACAGAATTCAAAGTGAATGGGAACAGGATATATAGCCACTGTCACTAACCAGTGAAAAGTCTGGGATTAGACTACAAGGCTTCTTTTTGTAGTGTCAGAATTTTATAAACTGGTTGATGTCTCATCAATAGCAAGTAATATTAAATTTGCTCTCTATAGTTTTTCTATTGTATTCATGTTAAGTGGTAATAAATTTTAGCTATGTAACTGCTACCCCTGCAGATTATTAATTTTTGTTTTTTAGGAAACATAAATAAGAAACATGTCTAGTTACCTTCTTTCCCTCTTTCCTTCTTTCTTTTCTTCCTTCCTTGATTCCTTCCTTCCTTCCTTCCTTTCTTTTTTCTTTTTTTTTTTTATTGCCAGACCTGGGGCTCGGAGTCAGGGCCTGAGCACTCTCCCTGGCTTCTTTTTGCTCAAGGCTAACACTGTACCACTTGAGTAGTTACATTTCTATGTATTATATTTAACCTATTGAAAAATAAGTCTTATTGCAAATTAAAATAACATAAAGCAAATTAAAATAACATAAATTTTCATTATAATTGATTTCCTGAGCTGGAGAAGGAATAGAACAATTAATCTGTGAACAGAATTCCTTTCTACATTTGCCTAATAACAGTGCTTAGAACTTATGATACTGCTCCATTTTTTTTTTTTTTTGGCCAGTCCTGGGCCTTGAACTCAGGGCCTGAGCACTGTCCCTGGCTTCTTCCCGCTCAAGGCTAGCACTCTGCCACTTGAGCCACAGCGCCGCTTCTGGCCGTTTTCTGTATATGTGGTGCTGGGGAATCGAACCTAGGGCCTCGTGTATCCGAGGCAGGCACTCTTGCCACTAGGCTATATCCCCAGCCCCGATACTGCTCCATTTTGAATTATTAAGTTTGATGGTTGGGGAATAATTTCAAAACGTAACAACAAGCCCATCTTCACCATCCCCAACTCCAGCAATCTACATAAGAATGAATGCTTCTGTGACTGACATAAAATTATTTGTTTTGATTGTATTAAAAATTATCTTTTCTACTCGATAATCTGAATTTTTTCACATGATTTTTCAAGTTGGAACCCACTGAATTCCTGTAATAGTGTTTCAGAGGGAATGGTTTCAGCTGGGTCTGTGATTGCCTTGTAGTAAACAAAGATAATATTCAGAGAGAAACAGTTATGACACTTTTAATTTACTAAGGATCTGTCTTAATATTTGACATTTCAATTCTGAAAGCTCCCAAGACTGTGCTGAGGGTAGGGAAGAAAGTCCATGTTGAATGGGCCAGATTTCTTTAAAGTTGACATTTTATTTTTTAGGTATATATCTGCAAGTCCTTGAGATAGACTGAAAACTTTTCCAGCATAGTGGTGTTGAATGAAACTCTCCTCTGTAATGATGAGGGGAGGGTAGAATGTTCCATCAAATTGTAGCATACAGTTATGAGCCAAATGTTCTTCAATTCTTCCTTTGTCTTTTAGTTATGACGGATGGCAGAGTCCTTGGCACCCAATCTATGTGTTTTTCTAAAGCACTCTAAGGCAAAACAAAACATCCTCTTCTCATTGGAGTCTATTTTAGGATTAAACACTTTTAGATTCTGTTATAATTTCCATGGAGCCATATCTGTTTTTTTCTTGAGTTCAACATGTCCCATTCCCCAGTGACTCCACGGGAAGTGAGTCACTGTCAGCAAAATCAAACTGGAAATGGAGCAGGGTAGATAAGCTGTCAAACACAGGGCTGTGTGTGTTTCTGCACGTGATTGTTGTCCTGGAGAACAGAGGAGCCAGGAAGATTAAAATTATTTTGTATAAACTGGCTCATGCCTTTAGTCCTAAGAAGGCTGAGGTCTGAGGATCACAGTTTGAAGCCAGACTAGACAGGTAAGTCTGTGAGACTCTTATCTCCAATACACTACTCAGAAAAAGCCAGATGTGGTACTGTGGCTCAAGTGGCAGAGTCCTAGCCTTGAGCAGAAAGGTGCTTAGGGACAGTGCCCATGCCTGGAGTTCAAGCCCCAGGACCAGCAAAAGAAACAAACAAAAATGTGTGATGTGAATAAGAGGGAGCCACTAAGGATTGCTTTCATTTTAGGCTTGATCTGGAACTCTTGTAGTTAATAAGGCTTGATAATGTTGGACAAGCAAGTTAATATTTTTGGGCTTCAGTTTTTCCACTTATAAACAAGACTATATGATATCTAATGTTTGTCTGGGTACGATGGTTCTGCTCCATAGTTTTCCTTTGCTTAACAAAAAAGAGCCCTAGACCCTGGGTATTCTCTGAAAACCCTATTTTTTTAATATGAGCTTAATCTCATGAATACCAGCAATGTAGAAAAGAAATCACTAATAGATGCATATGGTATTTGTTGCTTAAATGCTAATCTTGCTTGATCATTTGGTATGAAACATGCTGCAAGTATATTACATATTGTATTTGTATTTTATATTTGGAAGCACCATTGAGCATTGCACATGGCTGCTCTGGATTTGTCAATGATGTGCCCTATGCAATCCATATGGGACAGCTACATAATCCTTATATGCAAATATTCCTTTTTTCTATACTGCTATTTATGATTTGCATAAGGCATATGTATTTCATAGCCATAACTTTAAGAAAGAAATAGTAATTGGAACAGTTCTGTATAGTAAAAACTTTCCTTCCTTCCTTCCTTCCTTCCTTCCTTCCTTCCTTCCTTCCTTCCTTCCTTCCTTCCTTCCTTCCTTCTTTCCTCCTTCCCTCCCTCCTTCCTTCTCTTCCTTCCTCTCTTCCTTCCTCTCTCCCTCCCTCCTTCCCACCACTTCCCTTCATCCTTCTCTCCCTCTTACCGCTTTCTCTTTCCTTTCTTCCTTCTCTCCATTCCACTCCCTCCCTCTCTTTCTCTCTCATCTTTCTATAAATAATTGACTCTAAAGAAAGATATTTTCTAGAATAAAAGTTGTAATAATGTTCTTAACTTTGAGGAATTATTTTTAATAGTAAAATCATATGTACCTAACTTATATATCATTAAATCTCAGTTAATTATAATTTCAAATATTATTCCAAGTTTTCATATCACATATTTTTAAGAGCACATTTGAATAATTGTGAATATAATTCCTTACATATTTTGCATATTACTACCATTCACACTGTGAGGACTTAAAAAAAGATTAAAGATTATGCCTGCTAATATTCACGTGCACTTGATTCAAATTTGTATGCTTTAATTGGCATGGACTATACTAGCAAATGCTCTACTTTGTGTAAGTAGGCATCAGTTTTTATTGTTATGAATTAGCTATGAAGTTCTCATTTTCAAAGAGATATGCAGGACATATGCTTGCACATTCTGTTAACAGCTAGTGATCCAAATGTGGAACCCATTTCCATGAGAAAAGCCAGTTATACAATGAAAAGAACCTTAGTAATTTAGGCAAGGCTATTAAAAACATTCCAGACCATCCACATTGATGACATGTACTTTGAAATGTTTCAAAATCGGAAATTCTTCTTGCAGTTGATGATCACTTGTATTTAGTTAGTGATCTAACAGGTTCATCCAGAATTTTTCTTAGTAAACTCATTCCCTGTCCAGAAAAGCATATTTATTTAAGACAAAGAGGCCCCTCTCTGCTGCTGCCGACTCAGGTATGCACTGTAGGCACTGCTGCTATGTTCATTTCCTCACTCATCTTCAGATTTAAAAAAAATGCATTTGGCTGTTTGAAAAAAAAGACCTTGCAATATTTTCCCCCATGTCTGAAATGGCTCATATTAATGCTTTCATAATACCCTTCAGTTTCTGTGCTAAATTGATGTTTAAATTGGAAAGAAAGTGGGAACATTGGCAGTTTGGATAATTCACTTCATCTGGTGGCCAGCTATGTTAACAATCCCATCATATGCCAGCACTTAGCTGAGATGAAAGGAGCCCCCAGGGCACCACAGTTACATTTGAGGAGCAAAGGGAAAATACAATCAGAGGTCTTTGTTTCATCATTTTCTTCTATAAAATGGTAAATTATTTTGACTGGAATTTTCAAGTGTTAAAAGGACAATTTAAAGGTGATGGGTATGAGACCCAATGCAGATTGCCAATCAGTATGCTGGGCAGCAAGTGTTGAGCCCCATGTCAGCAATGATGTCCTTTATTCCCTGGGTACTGAGCACTGCTAGGAAATGGTGATATTGTTAGCATATGAATAACATCAAAGCCCTCTATTGGAAGATAAACCTCTATGTTCTGAAATAGAGTGCACAGCCTCCCTTCCTGGATTGAAGTGCCTTCTTTGCTAACTCTGCGCTCTTGCCAACCTCAGAGCCATTTCATCCACAGGGGGGAAGATAATATTCAGCACTGAGTCACTGGTGCATGGCTTCGCATTCCATCATTTAGTGGCAAACACTTTCACATCAAATTGTCTTTCTATAGGAAGGGGCAAAGAGGCTATTCTTTTTTTTTTCTTTTTTTAAGTTTACTGGGGAGTGGGGCATAGGTGGAAGCAACATTTTCTTTAGAAATCTCACAAGATGTTCATGACTTTATTATTATTTGTTGTCAAAATGAGACATGTTGATCTAAACGGTGGATGACTGGCTCTTTAGCTCTGAATGCAGTCATGACTCTTTTCTCTGCTACCAGATTCTTCAGTCAATACTGCTCTGCTAGCCATACACAAGAGAAAAACAGTATACTGCTCCTATGTTTAGCTGTGCATATTCTTTGATCATGATGAATCTTTCTCTTCCAGCTCCTTCTCTTTCCACCTGTCCTAGTAATCCACAAATACTGCTGCTACTCAAAAGAAAATTTCCTTCTGCAACAGAATTATTGAGGCATTTAAGAGCACCAGCCATGTCAAATAGGTCCTGGGATGATAAAATGCATGACAGCCCCTAGCCCAGCAAGTAATTCCAGATGCTGTGAATGTTTAGTCTATTCGTTCACAGAGACATGTAAGAAATAGTCTGTTTCCATTAATGTTCAATTTGTTATTGGCCAGGATGCTTAGGGTAGGAGGCTGTTAGTCATTTTCTGTAACAGCTTTATTTATAGAGGAAGTCTTTTCTGAAGGCACATAGCTAGAAGTTCATTTTTTACCTCATATGTTATTCTGACCAAAATGTCATCAAAACTTAGATCAATGTCATGTGCTATATTTTTATTTTCATTACTCTTGGAATCTTTTCTTTCACATTCATGCTGCCAGCTGTTATACTAACATTCAATAAAAACATTCAGTAAAGTTTAGGTTAGTTGAATTCCAGCCTATGAGAGTAAGCAGAGCAGAATGTCCACATGATTGATTTCCAGTTACTCTGTGTGGTTTCTCTTGCATGTTTAAAGACATACCTGCTTATAGAAGCAAAGAAACAGCACATTTGTTTTACAAAGAGCTGAATGTACTCTTGATGGGAAGCTGTTTCATATTCATTGTACTTAGATAGCTTTTCTTTTTTTCTCTTAGCCTACCAAATTATGGCTCTCATATTTGCAATGGATGATCAATGTTGAGAATGTGAGTAGTCTTGGTTAGTCAAGCTTGTTTAATTATTAGAGTCTGGGTCACTTCCAAATGTGAGGTTGGAATGGAAAGAACTGTCTTATAGAACGCATTAGGAATATCAAGTGCTGTCTCCAGATTTCCTAATTAGTTTCCAGGACAAATGCTTAGGGAGTTACAATCAAGTACAATGTACTTGTTTAAATTACAAGTTTACATGATAAGTTTACAAGTTTAAATATAGAAGCTTATTCTTCATATTAATATTCCTTCTTCCAGATAGTTCCATTTAAGTTTTTTAGAATGTTTTGTTCTTAAATTTAGGCTTCAAATTCCTTCTTTGGATTTTGATGATTTTTCCTGTTTCTTTTTTTAATTGATTCACATATTGACCAGTAAATGATGTTGTTCTGGGATTTTTTTTTTCCTCTGTAAAGAAGCAGCAGCTTCATTTATAATTAATCAGGGAAAAGGAAGACTGCATGTTTAAGTTAGCAATGGATACATTTGTGTGTGGCAAAGCAGAAGAGCCTTTTGGTTATACTCCCTTAATTATTTTTTCAGAGTATCCCTAGGTAAAAAATGCACATATTTTAGAGAATATTTTACGTAGAAGTGAAGAGGGCAGAAGTTGGGAGGAACCAATGATTTCACTGATAAGAATTATTATTATTATTACTTATTTTTTATTTTTTATTTTTTTGGCCAGTCCTGGGCCTTGGACTCAGAGCCTGAGCACCGTCCCTGGCTTCTTCCCGCTCAAGGCTAGCACTCTGCCACCTGAGCCACAGCGCCCCTTCTGGCCGTTTTCCATATATGTGGTGATGGGGAATCAAACCAAGAGCTTCATGTGTAGGAGGCAAGCACTCTTGCCACTAGGCCATATTCCCAGCCCCACTGATAAGAATTATTTAATGGTGTAGACTTGACTGAATTGACAGAGATTTCAAGGCATCCAAATTCTTTTAAAGTTTTGACCAGCTATCCCAATTGGTTTTTGGGTAATCATCACATATCTTACACAATTACAGGTCGCAAAGCTGTCAATAAATAAATATTAGCATGGGCTGTAAAGATAATAAATATGGTAGCAATTAAAAAAAAATCACCTGGTTCTGTATTTTTCAAACAATAGAACACAGAAAAAATTGCCAATGTAGTGGAAAGCAACCTATACTGATTGAATAAGGTCACCTTTCTGTCTGGGTACAGACCTCTGGAGATGCTGATAGTTTGCCAGAGAGGCTATGCCTAATTTTCGATTCAGATTGAGTTTTGCAAGTACTGTTTCATCCTATGATGATTAATAATAGTCCTCCTCCCTAAGCTTACCTTTATTTTTTAAGGTCATAGATAAATTTCAAATTATAAACCTTAAAAATATCTGTACTTGTGTGTGTGTGTGTGTGCGCGCGCGTGCGTGCACACACACGGTCGTGCTGGAGAGAGAGAGAGAGAGAGAGAGAGAGAGAGAGAGAGAGAGAGAGAGAGAGAGAGAGAGAGAGAGAGGTCGGTTCCAGCTGGAAGAGGGTGAGGACGCGGCAGCTCAGTGCTGTATTTCCTTTGCCTCTGGTCTTCTTGTTGGTTTAAATGTGCACTTGTTACTTGACAGACCAAATGGGAAATATGCTCTGGTAAATGAATTGGCTACATTTTGGAGGAAGCAAATTGAATTTGCTATCTAATTGAATGAAAATTTTAAACACATAAAAAATGCAATTCTAGGAACAAAGAAATACTATGTATAAACTTATATATGGATGTACATCATTATATTTTACATGTCATCTAAGAAGCATGTTAGAGATCTCATGTGCAGTTTCTCTGACTAGAAAAGAAGGCACCTCTTTCAATCATATGGCTTGATATTTGGAAGTTAGTGAATGCACCATGAGAAATTTCAACAAAGCAGACAGAATTTGACTAAATGAAGTATGTAATTTTGTGTAATTGCAAATTATGTCAATTATTTTCATATGGACAACTTTTTTACTTTATTATTTTTTTTTGTGCCAGTTCTAGGGCTTGAACTCAAAGCTGGCAGCTGTCCCTTAGCTTTTTTGCTCAAGGTTAGTGCTCTACCACTTGAGTCACACCTCCATTTCTGTTATTTTGTTGGTTAATTGGAAGAGTCTCAGAATCTTTTCTGCCTGGGCTGGCTTTGAGCCATGATCCTCAGATCTCAGCTGCCTGGTCAGCTAAGATTACAGGAGTGAGCTACTGGCACTCAGCTACAGTAACCCTATGTTAAAGGGACACATTTTTGGTAATTTTCTTGGATTTTCACAAGGCTAATTGTTCACATGGTAGACATTAGAGACAGGTTGGTTAAATTGAGTGAGTTCCATGGTTCCCTGAACTGTTACTAAGATTTTTATATCTTTAGCATTGTGCTATTATTTTATTCTCCCTACAGTCTAATACTTTTCTAGCTCAGTCTGATTTGGTTTCACTATCTGGGACTAGGCACTGTAAACTGTGTCTGTTCAAAAAGTGCCTGACTCAACTTCAACCTGCCTCCTACAACTGCTATTATAGTTAGTCCTGAAGATAAACTGTGACCTCAGACTCGTTGGTATGCACACATCTAAATATTTGTTTGCCAATATTGTGAGGTATTATATATTTATATATGTACATTTTAATTCATCAATTGAAATTTTCTGAAAGCCAATCAAACAAAATTATCTATTCTTGACATGAGTGAGAGCTAACCCTTACTTTTGGGCAGTGTTTTCTTTGGTTGGCATTGAAAGATCCACAGTGGTTTTTATTACCACTATTGAGACAAACATGAAGGGTTGCCTTAAAATGGCTGCTTTAGGGACAGAACTATGGCAACCTATGATGTAACTCTGTTATTTCCTGCCTCTGACTTGGGAAGATTCCCTAAGAACATACATTAAATTGCTCATTTGGCAGGATATAAACATAATTTGTAGAGGGAACTGCCCAGTTGATGCTTCTTAGCCAAGTACCTCTGTGATGAAACAAACTGAGATTTTCTTCATGTTTTATCAATTAAATTATTTCCTTCTAGAGTATAAAGGAATAGTAACTGTGTTGCTTCTAGTTGTTTCTGTCATTTGGTTTTGAGAGATGATGGTATTTCTATTTTATTTCGTAGCAAATACTGATTTCACTAAGTCACTCAGGTTGGGTTCTACAAGTTACAAGAATATTGAATTTTATGTAACCCAGAAGAAAATGCTAACAGATCATATAAAATATTTGATAGCTTCTGGGCATTTTATGATGGCTACTTCACTTTTGATCGGGCACTATAAGGATTAGAGCCAGTGGGTTGGGACTGAGTTGAAAAGGCAGCTGGAGAGGGCCTAGGTCAGGAGAAAGGCCTTATAATGTTTCATATGAAAATAAGAAGTTCTGTCATATTCACAGTTCTAAAGAGTGACAGAAATACAGTACAGCGTAAATGATTAGTTTGGGACTTGTGTTCCTAGATTATATGGTTTAGTTACTATGCATTGGATCTTATTATACACAATGTACTTTGAAAAGCCAACCAATAAAAAGAGAATAGAATAACTTACACTTAGACTACAGCTTCTATCTCATTATATAGAGTAACTTTAAAAATACAGAAGCATGAATGATAAAATAGAGAAATAATATATTTTGGGGGACCTGATATCCTATTTTTGAAAATTAAATTCAGAGTACCTAGCAGAGGAATTCAGTACAAATTTTCACATTGAATAGAAGATGGAGCATAAATCAATACAGTTTAAATAGTTCTGCTCTCTTGAATACCTGCTTATCTGTCTTGAGAAAATTCTATAGTGTTGTTGCCATAATTTTATGACATTAAAAAGTAATGCTCACTATTGCAGTACTTGGAAAGGCTATAAAGTTAAGGGTCTGTCAGCCATTCCATTATAAGCTCTGATTTCCAGTTTAATATAACACAGACATCATATGTAATAAACCCTAATGCAGAAACCTGAAACTTGGATGATTATTTTTTCTATTTAAATTCCAATTGTCTCACAAAGACCTTCTTTAGCCATGGCAAATACCTTTTAGATAAGTTGTAATTTTTAAAATTTACTAAATGCTATTTTCTCCTACTTGTGATATTTTATCTCTAATTTAAAATAATCTCTGAGAAAAGAAGGTTTGCATAAAATAGCTTTTGAATGAAGTTCATCTGCGTATTTGGTCTTTTATAGCTTTTCTTTTTTTTTTTTTCCAGAGCTGTGGACCGAACTCAGGGCCTTGTGCTCCACAGGCAGGTGCTCTTCCACTGAGCTAAATCCCCAGCTGGGATCTGCATGTTTGGAAATGAGCTCCTAGCAGGATTTCTTGCTTCTTTCCACAGTGTGGAACCTGTGGTCCATAAATGTGACATATTACTTTTTCCTTTTTTTTGTGGCAGCAAATCACCACCAATTTAGTGACTTAAAACATGAATTGAGTCTCTTAAATATATTATCTGGAGGTCGGAAGTCTGAAGTCAGTTCACTGGGCCAAACTTAAGGAGTCAAGTGAGCTGGTTCTTTCTAGAGATTCTTCCTTTCTTGAGCTTCCTGTGGCTGCTTCTATGCCTTGAGGTCTCTTTTCCCACCTTTAGATATTATCACTCAAAACTCTGTCTCCTCCAGAGAGGGTAATGAGCAATGAATATTTTTTTAGGTAGGGTTGAGGTGTTTATAGTCATCTAGGATATAACTCATAGGTGGTCCAAGTGGGGAGTCATTCACATAGTCCTGTACCACCTGTGGAATTGACTTTACTTCCTGTCCTCCAGAGGTCAAACAGATACACATGGCCTAGCCTTCTGGAACATGCTTTCCCCATAAGTCATCCTGTAGTTTCTCTATCTTGTCAGAGGATACATGAAGTTCAAGGCCTCACACATACAAAAGTGCTGTCAGATGGGACGTCCATGAGTTCATGTGACATCTCCCAGCAACCAGTCAACAGCCAGCCCTACAGAGGATTTCTTTGGATGGTGCAGGGATCTGTGCTGTAGAGAAAGACTTCGTCGTTTGCTGTAACATCCCCATGGGTGATTTACAATTTCACGGAATCTACAAAAGCATTAATGTTTATGGTGAAGAACCTATCTTTAAAACCTTCTAATTCAGAAGACAGAGGTAAAATGGAAGAGCTCGACAGCTTGTGTTTCTTGATGTAGGAACTGGAAGAATGTGAGCACAGGTATCCATATGTGTGTTTATCTTTCTGTATTCCATTGTGTTCAGATAGGCCAGATATTTGACGAAGCATTTTCAAACAATATAATGTAATGTTGCTAACTTTATGCCAGTGATTCTTAGCTCCAGCTTTATGTTATAATTACCTGAGGAATTTCTAAAATGCCAGTATATGGGAAACATCTTCAGATACTGTCTGGTGATTTTGTTGTTGGCTATGGGGCTTGAACTTGGGGCTTGGATGCTGTCCCTGCACTCTATTGCTCAAGCCTGGCACTCTACCACTTTGAGCCATAGCTCCACTTCTGATTTTTGAATGGTCAGTTTGAGATAAGAGTCCCAAGGACTTTCTTGCCCAGGCTGGTTTCATACCGCTATCTTCAGATTTCAGAGTTCTGAGTAGCTAGGACAGTAGGTGTGAGCCTCTGGCACCCAGCTCAGGTGATTCTTTTTTATTTGCCAGTCCAGGGGCTTGAACTCAGGGGCCTGGGCACTATCCTTAGGCTTGTTTTGCTCAAGGCTAGTGCTCTACTACAGCAACAGCAACACTTACAGCTTTTTCTGTGTCTGTGGTATGAAGAATTGAATCAGGGCTTCACTCATGCTAGGTAAGCACTCTTATCACTAAGCCACATTCCCAACCCATCAGGTGTTGTTGTTTTTTTTTAATGAAAATTCAGCTTTTTATTTGTGGCTCTTGGAGAATTCTTTGGTTGATATTCTTTTTTTAATTAAAATTATCTTTAAGTAATTTCACAAAAGAATTGACATTTGACAAATTCATTTATAAGTTCAATACATCTTGATCAATGTCACTCCTTTCATCATTCTTCTTCATCTCTCCCAATCCAACTTCTCCTCTCAATTGTTTTAGTTTCATAGGACATGCATTGAATATTATGACTGCATTTTCTGTCCTCTTTTCTCTCTTCATTCATCTACCCTCCTCCCCTTGACCTCCCCTACCTTTTAAGGTGCTTTATTAATGTACAGAGTCTGAGGACCATGCAATGGATTCAAAGGATATAGGACTTGGGAACTGTTGACTAATCCAGTGGCTCTCAGTCTGGCTGTTATGCTAGACTTATTTGGAGAAGAAGATGGATCTAGACAAACTCCTTGCTCTGCCCTAGAAAGTCTGTTCAGTTGGTCTGGATAAAGTCTCAGTATTGTTAAGTGTAATTCACAGTCAGAATTGGTGAGCAGTAGTCTAAATAAGTCATAGCCCTGTGATTTCTCTCTATACTGTTCACTTGAACACAGTGCCATCCAGTTAAATCACATAAACTAATTATAATTTTTACAGCAGTCAAGACACACTTTGGATACAAATGGTCTCTGTGGAGGTAACCTATGATCTGAAATGTGGAGATGAAAAGAAGCCAGAAACTGGAGGGACAGCATGTGGAAGGAATGTCAGATGCAAAGGAGATGAGAGAAACTGTTGTGTTTAATGAACAGGAAGAAACACACTGTGGGTGACATGTGTGAGGCCTAAAAGTTAGATATATTAAGAGCATGTTTGGGGGTTGACAGCAGGGAGCCTGGGTGGGTGTGAGAGATTTAATAGTGTAGGAGGAAAAGGGAAAATATGACAAATAATCCTATAGAAGGTGAAAGGGAGTCGCCCCCAAGAACAGGTGGATGGATAGGTTTTCAGAAGCTCATTGTCCAGTATATAAGCAGAATAAAGAAATATACTTCAGTCAGCTTGTACTTTTTTCTGCCTAAAAAAGTTATAAGTACTTCTTAGGCTAGAATTATAATTTGGTTCTAGTCCCAAACTGTTCTAAAAGTCAGATGAACAGGTTTATGAATTTTTTTCCCAGAAATACCTTTTCCTTACCTCTTTGATGGATAAGAAATTCTGAACAAGTGCTTCTACTTATATTTGTCTCATTTTTTTTCTTGATGACTTTGACCTGTTTGCTTGAGAAGGGTTCTTTTTTTTTTTTTTTTACTTCACAGCAAGATTTATTAATACATCCAAAAGAAAGAAAGAAAAATCATTTTGTCACACTATATACCGATAATACATACAGTGTTTTATACACATATTACATTAGTTTTTACACAAGAAAATATACATAAAATGTAAACTTTTGTATACAAAAACCCTTAAACAAATTAAACAAAGACCAGATAACAAAAGGAGACCAATCCATTATTATTGCATCAAATTTTTTAAAACAGTAATACAGTACATTTATTGAGAGATATATGGAAAATGCGAGCTATCTTTTTGTTTAAAGGGAAATTACAAACCAAAAGTCAGTCCATCCTTGATATTTTTTCTAGCAACAAACACACACCCAATGCCATAGATAGGGAAGCTTTTCCCACCAGATATGGGGCTCCTACCAAAGCCTGCCCACCACCTCTTACCACTCTCTGTGCAGAAACAAGTGGCTCCCAGTTTTTGTGCATATAACTAAACTATGAACAAACAGAGGAGAAGAGTGTTGGTTTGTAAGTTTCCTTTAAGCAACTATGTATTTTTAATGTATGGCAGGTATTCAACACACTTTCGTGCCAAAGTGAATGAGAACACTGAAAAAGAAGGGCTTTGAGAGCTGCTAGTCCTTGCTACTGTGCAGTTACTTTGTTAGAAGACATTTCAAAACTGTCCAACCTGCCTGTCATTTACTGGTTCCCAATAAGCTACCTCACCTTCAGTTTCCCACTGTAACTTGGTTTCAACTTACACTTTAGTACTCTAGCTAGTTCCACAGAATTGCCAAAGGCTTTTTGTAAAAGGCTGCTTCTGATATCAAGTTCCAGCTAAGTTGCTGAGTAAAACCATTCTAACCCTAGCCTCTGTTTTAGACTTCAGGGCTACCCTCATTCCATGGTTCCCACTACCATCCTACAATTTAGGGTAGTCTATCTATTTCCTCTTTATTTTTTTAGGAAATCCTTTCTTTTAATGTCTATAAATTGAGAAAACATAAGAGGCCAATAGAAAGCCAATTCCACGATATAATAGTAAAAAAGACCTTTGGAGAGGGGCTGAAATGGATAGCCATACCAGCACTGTCGGGTATCCCAGAACCAAGGTGACAACCACAGAAATATAACTCCATAGCAGATGATACATAAATAAAAAATCAATCTCCACATGCTTTCACGGAATTTAGTGAGTGTTTGGGGGCTTGTCTTGATTCCTCCCATGGCGAAACCAGCATTGGATTTTTCGGCATCCCAGTCCAGTTGCTTTGACAGACCCTCCAGCCTTTTTTTTTTTTTTTTAATTAGGATTCTTAGTAATGGATACAAACACCTTTTCAAGGATGGCATTGGGTTCAACCTCAGACCTATTATCCTCAATGCCAAGTCGAAGTGCACAGGGTTTGGCAATAAACGGCATATTTGAACTTGGGCAAATTATTTAATCTCTATGAGCCTGTTTTGTCCTTGTTTTTCAGCAATACCATTCAAAGAGAAACCTCACGGAGAAGATGCCCGCCGCCAGCGGGTACACCGACAGGAGGTGGCGAGCGCGCTGGTAGTCTTAGCCCCGGCCCTCCAGGTCCGCCCAGCTCACGTTCTGAGGCAGCCAGAAGCGCTCGCTCCATAGCCAGCCCCATAGCAGGCCCAGGGGTCCCACCCCGGCTGTAGCCATCTTATGCCCACCTCGCAGCCACCGCTGCTATAGCTTCGGCGGCCGCCATGGCCAACGGCCATCTATTTCCTCTTGCTGCCAAGTTCCTCAGATGCAATCTGCTGCCAACTCATCATAAAGTCAAATCCAAACATCCATCATGTCAAACTGATATACTAATGAAAATCACCTGAAACTCCAGGGAAGAAAAATTAAACCTTTGTCAAGTACATGCAACTTGAAATTGTCTTTTAAAAAATGATCAGGAAGACCTTTAACTAAATAAATGCAAAATGTGCGTAAGACAGCTTCATGAGAGCTGTCTCTTTTCAAAGGAGAAGGGCTCTTTTTTGAGTGGTATGTCCTCCTGATCTCCCATTTTCGTCTCATGCAGCTCAATCATTGCTATCCCCAGACCCTTACATGGATCTCACCTCTAAACCTCCTATTTAACTTGTGACCAGCAGAATCATTTTATCTAAGTGTCATTATTTTCTTGTATCAAGTTGCACTATTTTGAAGGTTATGAGAGCTTAATTTTATCAGTAGATTCTTCTTAGCTATTTGCTTTAATTATTCAGCTGACAGTTGTTGATTTCTTTCTGTGTGCCAAACACTATAGTAAGAAACGAATTGCATTTATGCTTACCATAACCCATGACACACCTTCACTTTTGTACACAGTGATTTTCACTTTTATTCTCTGACTCTGCTGCTTCTTGACTTAGTTATTCAAATCCTAGAACATGTTGTTTCATATATTTAGGTGTGTTTTTTTAACCTGTTTTAGTGGGAAGATAAATGCAGTTCCTGTTCCTCTACTTTGGCCAAAGCAGAACTCTGTACTTCATACTTGAAAACATGTAAACAGTCACTATACCATTCGGCTGGTTTAGCATTTATTCCAAGTATACTATTTTCATAATCTATCCTTTCTTACTAATCTTCTGAGAGTCTCCTCTGAGGAGACATTATGTAGGATTTTTCTTTCTATTTTCATCAGCAAGGGAAAGAATTCCACAGGGCTCAATGGAGAAAAAGAGTAAGTAGACATTTCAGAAAGAAAAGAGTTTCCCCCAGATCCATCCTTTATCTCTTATATCTTTGCTTTCTCTCTTCATGATTTATAGGTTTTAAAAATGGGATGTAAGGAACCAATTGAGCCTATGTGAGCAGGGGTTCTGCTGAGAGTTCTGTGAAGGAACAGGAAAAAAGTATGTGAGTTATTTTCATACATTTATCAGCCATGAGAATTGTAATGTCTTGGTTTGGTCAAGGAAGTAAGTGAATTAAACTTTGTTGGTTCTAACAGGGCCCTCAGATGGAATGCTCTCTGCTCTTAACTTGAAAGTGACTTGTTTTAGAGGGTAATTCAACTCCTCTGGCTTATGTTATTATTACACGATTGGGTTAGTGTGTTACAGTGTAAGCCTAAGGGGTTATGTATGTGATTGTACCATTATGTCATGACTTTTGAGTTGTTTGAAGTTCACTGCTTATTTTATTAGAAAACATAGGGACTTTGGAAAAAAGCCAGCATTTCTCAAGTTTCATATAGTGGGAATAATGCATACGTTTACTTCCTGGTAAATATATAAAGCATAGATTTTCTTGGTGTTCACCAACGTTGTGATGCAGAGAGCCCTAGATTCAGCGCAGATGCATGGTTCTGGTTCTTTTCCTTTGCCCTGGGAGACTATCTACTCATACTGCATCTGCTAGGAACTATGAGCTTTTTTTAATTCCTCCATCCGAAAGGAACTTAGCGCCACAGTTTCAAAGTCTTACAGCTACTGCATCTGGCTCTCCTTCAGTCCTGGGCTTCTACTTCTCATCTCAAGGGAATGTGGCACTGAAATAGTTTCCATCCCTTGCAAGACAGGCAAACACATAATTCTTTATCAAAACAATCTGCTTTTTATTTTCAAGGCTTTTTTTAAACCCGCTAACATCTGTCAGCAGCATGAAACCCTGCAGGATTTATAAAAAGCATTTCCTTAAGGACTGTTGTACATCCCCACATCTCATTGATCTTGCACAATTTAACCTGGGATTCTTTCTGTATTTATTTACCTTTAAGTTTCAATATATTGCTTACAGGCTATTTTTGGAGCCCCTGTTGGGGAAATGGTCCATGTATGATGCATTTCTTAGGAACAGATTTCCAGCCATGAATCAAACAAAGCTATGCACTGGATGCTAACTGAGAACATTTCCCCCTTTGCCCGGCTTTCCCTGACATCCCCCCCACCCCCCGCTTTCCCCACCCCTTCCTCCAATCCTGAGCCAGGGAGACAGCTGTTTTTGCCCTACACTGGAGGACAGAGGATGAATACTAAAGCATGCTATCTGGCTTCATGTCAAAACAATAGAACCCTGAACACCTGTTGGCTCTTGGCAAGCCAGGCTGGTGAAATACTAACGTTGTTTTTCTACCTTTTTTCTTCTTGACAAACACAGGACTGGCTATGTTTCTTTCTTCTTCAGTTCACAAAGGCGTACATTTCTCCCTAGAGGTGCCAAGGGAATTAAGTAGTTTTACTACTGCTCCTAATAAACAGCTTCCTTCAGAGGCGTGGATTTTCTTGCAGGATGCAGTTTATTGCTACCTCTCCATTCCTACCCCTCCCAGATTGGCCTCCCTTTGCCACCCAGGCTGCCTGACAGTTCTTTCTCCTTTCTAATTGCTGCTTTGCATCTATAAGCATTTTCCTTCTGCAGCCATTCTGGCTTCCCAGTGGCAATCCAAAAGCCCCTTCAGCGAATGGCTCATTTAGTGATCAATTTGTCAAATAATCTTCACAGATGTTTTTCTGACAGAGCAGCATGCAGTGCAGGTAATGACCGAGTGAGTGATCACTTGTAATAGGTGTCAGGACCAAGGCCCTGCTTTACCAGGAAATGCAGAGGTTGGGGGTGGCTGGTCAACCAGAGAGAGGACACGCTCCTTTTCATTTATTTATCTTTTTTTTTACATTGAAAGAGCCTCATGATTGCATTTTGATTGAGTTATAGGCTGGCAGCTTGAGTAGCTCCTGTCCAGCCACACTGAAGAGTCTCACCTGCATGATACAGAGGTGAGTTAGGTCTAAACTACAAACATACATGAAAACATACACAGGGTCATGTGCACATGATCAGATGTATGAAGTAGAGTGTGATATATGTAGGGGAGGGTTCCAGTGGTGTAACTCCTTTGAACAATTGGCTTACAGACCAACAAAAGAAATACTAGGAAGGTGGAATTTGTGTTATCAGGGAGAAGGTGTGAGGGCAAAGTGAAGGAGTGTAGATGAATGAAAGGGCTGGCAAATGCAACCATAATACTAATGTACAGTGAAAATGGAAGTAGGTAAATTGAGGGGATGGTGGGGCTGGGAGAAATGGTGGGGGTAGGGAGCCAGGGGAGACTAGAGAAAGGGCTGGTCCTGTTCAAGATGCACGGTACTCACAAACAGACATGTTGAATTAAAACAACTTTGGAGAACTACTTAAAAATAATATAAATAAGTAAATAAAATAGTATCCCTGTAATTCTGTATAGTACTTTTGAAGTGTTGATCATAATGTTGGGGCTAGGTATACAGCAAGTACAACAATCAATCAAACAAAACCCCCAAATCATTATACATGCAATAACACTATAGTGGCCTGAAACAGTCTTAATACCCATTGACATTTTCCATCCTTAGACATGTAGGAGTAAGAATTGTTTCTGTCAGCGTGGTTGTTCGACATAAACACCGCTATTTTAAGGATAGCCTCTGTCTTACCAGAAAGCTATTTTAGTGATATCCTGTTGATTTTTTCCCCTAGGGTCTGGAGGCATGGCTCATGTGGTAGAGCACCAGTTGATCATGAATTATTTCTCTGACATGTTTTGGCCAGGTGTCTTGGCTTTGATTGATTATGCAGATGGACTCTTTGAAACTAGAAAGACTATGAACCTAAACTCTGAACAATTAGAACAAAGGCAGGATTATACCCGGGGACTGCCTACCCAGTGCTCTTTCTTACTTACTTGGCTTCTGGTCCGTAGTGTGTTATTTTGCAGAAGTAAAATCATGGCATGCTGAGTTTCTTTTGAGTTGGTGTCTGAATTCTCATGTGACACCCGGATATACTGAGCTATTTCCACTAAGCAAAATCAGTCAAAGGAAATGCCTATTTTACAAGAATTGTGGACAACTTTGTAGCCACAAAAGATCTGAAAAATCCAGTTGAACTTTGCCAGGACAGGACTTGAGAAGAGCTGTCTAATATTTACATTGTTGGGTTAACTACGCTTTTTTTCCATAGTCCTGAATTATTTCTATTAGCATGAAACGGGTTATAAAACCTACAATCAATATAGTTTATGGGGCATTGTGTTTTTAATACTGTTTAATAGGGTGTGACAAGAACACAAATTTTCCACATGTTTTTACATTGCAGGGAAATTGTATATGGTGTTCAGCAGTGCACCAAATGTGACCAACACTAGAGACTTTGGAATTGGAAGTAAAAGAATAGCAGCAGACCTAGAATGTTTAGGGTATGGAGAGACTTTTGTTTTTCCTTTGAGCCAGTACTGGGGCTTGAACTCGGGGCCTAAGCACTGGCCCTAAGCTTTTTCACTCAAGGCTGGCCACATCTCCACTCATTGACTTTCCTGCCCAGGCTGGCTTTGAACTGAAATCCTGAGATCTGAACTTCCCCAGTAGCTAGGATAACAGATGTGAGACACTGACACTCTGTAAGAAATTTTCATTTACTAGCAATGACTAGAAATCCCCTGTTCTCTACCCAGTTTGGTATTAGATATAAACAAATTTGCAGTAATTATTTAATCCATGGAAATGTTTCAGAAGGGAAAAGAGGAACTTGAATACTGATGGACAGAGGACCTTTAATAAGACCACTCACTCATACTCAACCATGAGTTGACTCTGTAGCTGGAGGTTTACAGGAGAAGGGTTTCTCTTTTGATGAGCAGAAATTGAACTGCTCTTCCAACCTAATGTACTCAGTGCCCCAAATCTTTTTTTCTCTCTCTCAAATGAACAGCCTTATTTATTTTAATGAGAGTTTTGACTAAGGAAAGAGATCTTCTGCCCTCTGCAATTGCACTTAATCCATTTAGACACAGACTGAATTTATGGTTATGGTGTCTTCTAACACTGTATCACATTACTAAGGAATAGGTGCTACTAGCACTTGTTAAAATGGCTAAATTTGCAGACTCTGAACATTTCATTATTTGACATCCTTATGATATGGGTATTTTAGGTAACTTCCAGCATGCAGAAGCACAGATTGCTTGGCCATGTGGAGCCAGACACTCAGCAGTGTGCTCCTGAGGCATACTAACCAGCACCATTCTGTTCGGAGCAGGCCTATTGAACCCCATGATTCATTTCATGTACTTTATCTGAATGTCGAGATAGTAATCCCATTGGGGAGAGACAGAATAGTGTCTTCTGAGCACAAGGTACTAAGAAGTAGCAAATGTATATGAACTCAGAAGTGCACATTTTCATTTGGAAATTTGACTAGGATATGTGGATAGTATTTCAAGGTGAATTGATTTGCCATTTGTGGAACTCATTTATGATTGTTTTTAGCACTTGATAGATGCTATTTAATTTATTTCTCAGGCCGAGTTTATGTGTAGGTAAGATTATTCCTATATTAGAAGGTTGGAAAATTTAAAAGGTGCCAGTCCAAACAGTGATATAAATTGAAATCTTGCTTCAAAATCTATACTCCTGAAATTTTTAATAAAAATCTAAAAATCAAGAATTCCAAGAAAAATTAATTACCAATAATCACACTAACATTTTGGAAAAAGTGTTTCCAAACACTTCACTATGCACATCTGTACTTACACAACAGGTCTGGATCTTATATAAATGAGATTATAACAAACCTGCTGTGTAACTTGCTTTGTTAAGAAATAATATGCTATAGATATGTATTTCAGTATGTCCAAAATAATCTGCATAGCATTGCAGTGTACGTCTCAGACAAACCTACTGAATAGATTCTCTACTATTGGACAATACCAGTTGTTGCCAGGGTTGATTAATATATACAGCAGAAGCAACATCTCTGTACATTCCTCTTCCCTCGTATGTATACTATGTTTGTATGAAAGCTATGTGGATAAAACTTGCCCTGCAAATTTATTTGGAGGCACCATAGAGCTGCTTACACATCAGAGAATAAGTCAGGCTACCAGGCCTTAAAGGACAAGTATCTTGGAAAACAAACATATGGTAATGAAAAGAAGATGCAAAGAGTTGAGCCCTCCAAAGTGAGGCATTTGCTAACTTCTTAAGCTTCAAAGTTAAAAGGCTGAGATTATATCAATCTATATCTATATCTATATCTATACCTATACCTATATCTCTATCATCTATATGTCCATTGGTTAAAGAACAAAGTTTTGGGTCATGATCTGACAAGGAAGAGAGACCCCAGTAAAAAGTCAATGGAGTCAACTGAAATTCCTAAAAAAAAAAATCACATTCAGAAAATGAAGTGAGAACAGATAGCAAAGCCTTATAAAGATTATAATGAAGCCTAGAGTAATTCAGTGTCTGATTTGATTAACACACAATGTACTGTTTCACCCAATAACCAGAGGGAAAACTGTCTGAGGAATTTGTTTTCCAGAGGTGCTATAACTTTTCATTTGTTTTTCAGATATATTTTATAAATAATATTAACTTGCTAATATGCATTGAACTACATGTATCAGAACAGGATCTGGCAGGATGCTGGTGGCTCATGCCTATAATTCTAGCTGCTTGGGAGGCTGAGATCTGAGCATGGTAGTTTGAAACCAACTCAAGCGCAAAAATCTGTGAGACTTTTATCTCCAATTAACTACCCAAAATCCAGAAATGGAGCTGTTCCTCAAGTGCTAGAGAGTGCCACCCTTGAGCAAAACTACCTAGACCTTGAGTACTCACACAGAACTGAACCAAACCAAAACAACAACAAACTTAAAAAAAAACAAAAAACCGAAGAACAGGATATGGAAACAAATGGTAACAACAGACTCAGAGAAGTCTAGGAAATTGTAATTATCAAGTATAGATATTATAATTGAAATTAATAGATTTGTCAGAAAAATATGTGTCAGGATGGAGAATTTCATCAGTAACCAGTAGTGTATTAAAAACTCAGATACACTGAACTTGTCTCAAAGACAAAAGCAATCCATAATCTCTCTTAGAACTTGAGATTTAAGTCCGTGCTCTTCTGGCTTTAATGGAAATCTTTTTTTGTTCCTTTTAACCTATTTTCTTTTCTTTTTTTCCCCCAGGGTAATAATCTCTGTCATTTTCTGTGAAAAAATATTCCACAACATATTTCAAGATTGCCTCAATTGAGCACAAAGTATATCAGACTTGGAAAACTTCATCTTGTTATAGAAGGAAAATTTAAAATTTCACATGATTTAATTGAACATATGGTTGAGAAGTATTTTTTTAAAAAATATCTTTAGCATTTCTGAAGCAAATGCTAGCATTTGGAAGTCTTAACACAAAAAAGGGCTATCTTTCATTTTTGCCATCCCACATTTTATTATTTTTCAAGCTTAATTTTGAACATAAACATCACTAAGGTGATAGTACCATAATGAGGAGACTTGTGAAGATGATAGAAATTATATACTTTAAGTTTGATGAAAATCATAAACATTACCTTCTGGTGTCTAATCGACTTTTCTTGGTAAAATCTAAAAGTAAAACAATATCTATTGCAGTGTTGATATCTTTAAGTATCTTTTTTTTTTTTTTTTTTTGGCCAGTCCTGGGCCTTGGACTCAGGGCCTGAGCACTGTCCCTGGCTTCTTCCCGCTCAAGGCTAGCACTCTGCCACTTGAGCCACAGCGCCGCTTCTGGCCATTTTCTGTATATGTGGTGCTGGGGAATCGAACCTAGGGCCTCGTGTATCCGAGGCAGGCACTCTTGCCACTAGGCTATATCCCCAGCCCCATCTTTAAGTATCTTTGACTGCTTACTTGTAATTTATCCTGTCAGACATTTACCACCTGTCTACTATCAATGATGTCTTTGCTTTGTAGAAATTGCCTCTAATGATAGAGAATTTCTGAAACAACCACAAAGGTGATTCAGTAGAAACCTCTCATCTTATTAAGGTTGAGTATGAATTTGGGAAGTGACATCTTCACAGTGGAAGGAATTAATAGAGGGATCCTGGTGCCAGTGGCTCATGCCTGTCACCATAGCTATTCAGGAGGCTGAGATCTGAGGATCATGGTTTGAAGCCAGCCCAGGCAGGACTCTTATCTCCAACTAACCAATGAAAATAAAAATTAAAAAGCCACAAGTGGAACTGGGGCTCAAGTGGTAGAGCACTGGCCTGGGGTGAAAAAGCTAAGGGACAGCACTCTGACCCTGAGTTCAAGTCCCAGTATGGGAACACACACACACACACACACACACACACACACACACACACACACACAGAAACAAAGATTAATAGGGATCTACCACACAGAAGAGATTTTAAAAAATGAGCAATGATGTGTGGGAGGTGGTTTAGTCTTTGTAAACAAAGTTAGAAAGTTATGATTTCACAATCTCACCATTTCCCAGAGTCCTGCACAGAATACTCCTTCTACTGTACCTGCCCTCTTTGCTTTATAAAGATTTGGCTACGTGTCCCCCCCTTCCTTATTCACCTATCTGCCCCTTATTCTCTGAGGCTCCTTCCCAGTAATGCTCAACTAAGGGATGGAGAGGCCTGGAGGCAGAGCTTTCCCCACCAACCCCACATCTCCCAGCACAGCATCAGGCAGACATAGACCTAGCAGTCACGAAGATGCAATGAACCATCCAAGGTTAACAGTGCATGCCTGAAAACATAAATGCACATTTAAGCAACACTGGAAGGGAGCACTAAAAAGATGATTGCTTGCTGTGACTGATTGCTAGGAAATGACAGCTTCCACAGGGTAGGTCTGGAGAGACCTGGGAATTTGCATTTACAGGTTTCTCTCCAGGTGTTGCTGAAACTGCTGCTCTGGGGACCACTTTATGAGAACCTCTTCCATAGAGAAAGTATGTTTTCCATCAATAGGATAAGTGGATTTAAAAAACAGCAACAATAACAACTCTGGTATTTTATCTAGGGTAGTATCCAAAGATTTAATGATTATTAAAGTTTTATGGAACTGTGGCTTTATTTGGTAAAACAAATTAGTACAGAAGATTAGAATAGAGCATGTTTGGTAACAGAAATTATGCAGCTCAAAAAATTGAAGCTTTAAAATTAAAAAATATGAATTTTCAAATTAAATTGTATAAATTAATTTATGAAGAAAAGACTTAACATCATTCAGTTTAGTTTTCCTGATTTGATAGAATTTTCTTAATCAACATTGATTTAGAAATAGAAACTCAGATAATGTGATTGATAGCTATCATCCTTGGCTGTCTAATGTCACTCATATTTCTTTTAAACACATAGTTTTGCATTTGTTTACTGTCTGGTCTAAACTGAACTCTGGAAGCTTCTGGGTAGAATTGAATTTAATCATTCAGTGGGGGAGTTCAGTACTGTTCTTCTAGAAACTGCTTCCACTGCTTTGAGTGTGCATCAGGAGTTGAGAATTGAGGTTAGTGCTAGAAACTGAGCTCAAGGTGGCCTTGACTTCAGATTTTCTTATGCCTGTCATGGGGCTTGAACTTGAGACCTTGTCCTCTCCCTTAGCTATTTTTCTAAAGTCTAGCGTGATATCACCTGAGCTACACTTCCACTTCCAGCTTACTGGGTAGTTAATTGGAGATAAAAATCTCATGGACTTTCCTGCCAGATCTGGCTTCAAACTTCCCCAGACTGCCTCAAATCTCAGTCTTGAGAGCATTTAGGATTAGAGATGAGAGCTATGCTCAACTTTAGATTTTACAAATTGATTTTCCTATAAAACCCATAGTAATAAATGTCTGTGTGAGGGCTTTTCATTTTACATATATCTTTGTGTGTGCATGCACATGCATCTGTGTGTGCACGTGTGTGTGTGTATGTGTGTGTGTGTGTGTATGTGTGTGCCAGTGCTGGGGCTTGAACTCAGCCACAGAAAGGCAGGCATTTGAGCACTCTACCAGATCTTCTGGCTTTCTTGGTGGTGAATTGGAGATAAGAATCTTTCCTGCCGAGACTGGTTTTGAACTACGATCTTCAATGCTCACTTGGCCTCCTAAGTAATTAGGGTTACATCTATGAGGTACCTGCACACAATCTTACATGTATCATTTTATTTTTATTTTGGGCGGTACTGGGATTTGAAGCCAGGCCTTGTACTTGCTGCTTTTGTTTTGTTACTAGTTCTGGGTGCTGTCCCAGAGCTTCTTTTTGCTTGAGCTTCAGCTCCACTTCTAACCTTTGCTGAGTAGTTTATTAGAGATAAGAATCTCACAGACTTTCCTGCCAAAGCAGGCTTTAAACCATGATCCTTAGATCTTACCCTCCTATTAACCAGGCTTTAGGTGTGATCCACCAGGGGCCTAGCTCTTGCTGTTTGAGACAGTGTCGGGCTTCTTGCTTTGTCCCACTTGGATGCTAGCCACCTACATCAGGCTCCCTTGCATAGCTAGGATACTAGTCACATACCGTTAAGTCCAGCTCTTCATTGAGAAGGGTTCTCATGAACTTTTCTGTGGGGGACTGGCCTTGAACTGCAATCCTCCCATCTCAGCCTCCCATGTAGCTAAGATTACAGATGTGAACCACTTACCTATACCTTAATGAACCAGAATCTTCTTGTTTATGTGAAATAATGTTGTGCTCCATTTATTGTCAACTGGTACAGGATTTATATTTTTATTTCTATGGAATTCTACTATATGCACAGATGAAGAATGAATTTTAAAAAAAATCACATGTCATGCAGTGGGGAACCTGGGCTGGGCATATTCCAGCAATAAGAGCAGAGTGACGAAAGTTCTCAAAACTTGCCAGCAGCAGGATCACCACCCCTCAAGGGCTATGTGTTAAGGCCATCCTGTTGGTTAGTGGAAGTAGCCTATGAGAAGGTTTGGCTCAACCTAAACCAAAGCGAAAAGTGCTGCCAACACTAGGTTCTTTTCACGGAGTTTGATTGGCCATTCAGAAACTTGACTGACCTCACAGAAGGACATTTAGTTGGCAAATTAGATTCTCATTCAGAATCATAGCGGTTACACTAGAAATGTCATTAATTAATATCTTTTACAATTATTTTTCTCACATTCTTTGGTTTAGCAAATACAGCATAGGAAACCCAATTAAATGTGAATTTACAACAAATGATTTTTAATATATATGAAACTCGAATATAGACTAGGGCATGAATAACTTTTTAAAGTTATTCATTTTTTTATCTGAATTTTACATTACACTAAGAATTGGGTACTTTATCTACAAGTTAAAACCTTGTTTTATCCTTCTAGGGGATTTTGGAAGAGCTGAGTAGCAAAAAATGGCTCTCTTGAAATAGTTATCTTAGAAACATTACAACTGATCTTCACCTGGGGTTATTTCCGTAGTAAGTTTCATGCAAAATTACAGCCTTCTGCTTTACTATTTAAGTTAGGAAAACAAAAGACTAAAAAATATAAGATATATCCGATAAATGGTTAACTTCCTTAACCTTCAAAGTTTTCATTAGTTTACTTTCCCTATTTTTCTTTGATTTTGTTGTTAAATATAACTTTTTTTTTTTTTTTTTTTTGGCCAGTCCTGGGCCTTGGACTCAGGGTCTGAGCACTGTCCCTGGCTTCTTCCCGCTCAAGGCTAGCACTCTGCCACTTGAGCCACAGCGCCGCTTCTGGCCGTTTTCTGTATATGTTGTGTTGGGGAACCGAACCTAGGGCCTCGTGTATCCGAGGCAGGCACTCTTGCCACTAGGCTATATCCCCAGCCCGTTAAATATAATTTTTTTACTAGCATACATTAAATTATACAAAGCAAGGGGATTCTTTATGATGTTTCTGTACATACATATAAGGTACTTTTATCCTATTCAGTTCTTTTAATCTTATTTTGTGCGTGTGTGTGTGTGTGTGTGTGTGTGTGTGTTTGGGACTTAAAACTCAGGGCTTTGAATTCTTGTTGGCTTTGCATTCAAGGCTACTACTTGAGCCACAACTTTACTTCCAGGTTTTTGCTGGTTAATTGGGGATGAGTCTTAAAACTTTTCTGCCTGGGCTGGCTCTGAGCCACAATGCTCAGATGTCAACTTCCTGAGTGGCTAGGATTGTAGGCATAAGCTACCACTCCCTGCTCTTTCTTCCCCTTCTTCCTCTCTCCCTTACCCATTCCCTCTCTTGAGAACCCCCTTTTGTTTGCAGAATATTAGCATCCTACTCCAGCTTTCACAAGTGACAGAAAATGCAACACTTACTTTGTGGAACTAGTCAATTTCATTTTATATGACAAATTCCAATTACATCCATTTTCACCAAACAACATAATTTAATTTTTCTCTGTGGCTGAGTAAGCTCCACTGTGTGTGTGTTTGTGTGTGTATTATATATATGTATATATATATATATATATATATATATATACACACACACATATATATTATACTTTATCTTTTTTTTCTTTGACGGACATCTAGGCTGATTCCGTAATTTGGCTATTGAGAATTGTGCCATGACAAAGACAGGTATAGATACCTCTATAATAGCTGGTTTTGTGTTTTGGCCTCTACCTTTGTGTGTGTGTGTGTGTGTGTGTGTGTGTGTGTGTGTGTTCTCAGGGCCTGAGCCTTGTCCCTAAGCTTTTTCACTCAAGGTTGGTGCTCTACTACTTGAGCCACAGCTCCATTTCTGTTTTTTGTTTGTTTGGTTTTGGTGTTTAATTGAAAAAAAAATCTTATGGACTTCCCTGCCTAGGCTCGCTTTGAACTACAATCCTCAGATCTCAGCCTCCTGGGTAACTAGGATTGTAGAAATGAGCTAACAGAGCATTGCTTCATCCTCTCTATTTTAAAGAGCGCCATCAACTTGAGCCTTCTCTTTTTGTCCCTGAATTCATATGACCTTTCTAACTTCATTTCTGTACATGTTTTCCTCAGTCTATATTCCATGACTCACTTGTTAAACTTCTCTTTATCCCACTCAACTTGTTCATTCTGATGGTCTATCTAATCACAGTCCCTGTCCCAAGGGAGAATGGGAATGACTTGGAAAATGTTTCTTGATGAGACCTGCTTGTTTGCCTTTCCTTGACCTCTGGAGAAAACCTTTCATCAAATGCCATTAGATGTGAGAAAACAAGACTGCTCCTCACCAGTCTTTCTTTGCAGGGATAAAAGCCAATGTGCTCTGCATTTCAGGAAGCTGTCCCTATGAAAAAGTCACAACAGTCCTATCAGCCTTGAGCATTTCTCTAGTTGTTCTCTAGAGGGATTGTTTTGCTTCCTTTCTCCCTATATCCTACTTGCCTGCTCCACCAATCAGCCTGCACCAGTGCCTTATACCTAAAATTCTAGCTATGTAAGAGGCTTGAGGTTAACTTTGGCAGAGAAATTCTTATCTTTAATTAACTAACACAAAGCCAGAAGTGGAAATGTGGTGCAAGTGGTAGACTGCCAACTCTGAGTGAAAAAGTGAAGCAAAGGTATGAGGCCTTGAGTTCAAAGCCCACTACTGGCAGATTGAAAAGAAAGAAAGAGAGAAAGAAAGGAGGAGAGAAAGAAAGAAAGGAAGAACAAAAAAAGAGAAGAAAAATGGAAGAACATATTGCACCAATCACTCAATCGCACACTGCCCTCAGGCTGCCATGGCTGTTGACTGCCTTCAGTGAGTAACAGCCTGGTAAGGTCACCTCTGACAATTGCTGTATGTACTGCTTTAGGACCTCACAGTGCTGGTCAACAAGTTCAAATTCATGGTTACAAAATGAAACTGGAGCAGTTCTAAATCACCATGAATTTAGCTTTGGGCACAGATTGGAAATGAAAAAAAAATGAAGTGCTTTCTTTAGTGAGCAGGGATTTCCTTTTTACTGTTTCAATAATGGAAATTGGCTGGGCAGTTGTGGCTCATGTCTGTAATTCTAGAGACTTGGGGCCAAAATCTGAGGATTGTGGTTAAAGCCAACCCCAACAGGAAAATCTGTGAGACTCTTATCTCCAATTAACAATCAGAAAACAAGAAGTAATACTGTGGCTCAAGTGGTTGAGCACTAGCCTTAAGGCGAAGATCTCAGGGATAGTGCCCAATCCCTGAGTTCAAGCCCCATGACAGGAAAAAATATAAAAGAAGGGGGAATTGCCAAGTACTGGTGATCACACCTGTTATATTGGCTGAGATCTCAGAAAGCTGAGATCTGACTATCACAACTGCCAGGAGAAGGCAAAATATGAGACTCCTCTCCAATGTAATAACAGAAACCTGGAAGTGGAGGTAGGCTCAGGTAGAGTGACAGCCTTGAGTAAAACAGCCAAACAAGAGCAGGACGCCTTGAGTTCAAGCCTCAGTACTGGCACAAAACAAAATAACAAAAATGTATAAACCAAATATGCAAACAGAAAGGCCCAACAGAGCTGGTGGCTCACGTCTATAATTCTTGATAGTCAGGAGGCTGAGATCTGAGGAGCTCAGTTTGAAGCCAGCCCATTCAGGAAAGTCTGTGATTCCTATCTCTCCCAAACTACAAACAAACAAACAAACAAACAAACAAACAAAAAAGCTGGAAATGGAGCTGTGGCTCAAACACATCAGCGAAAGAAACTCAGAAACAGTTTCCAGGCCTTGGGTTCAAGCTCCCACACCAACACACACACACACACACACACACACACACACACACACACACACACACACACACAAAAGCACAATGGGAATTATTTGTGAATATTGAAAAGACAAAACTTTAAAAAATAAACTGTCTCTGGATACTGTGCTTTATTACTGTGATTAGTGTGTGTAACTATTCTTGTCTTCTTCACACGTGAAAATTCATGCACCCTTAGTTGAACTACAAGCGAGTTGATTATGTAAACACATTTAGTTCGAATGCAGGATTTTCTCTTGGGAAGAGTGAAAAAAATGATTACTATTGTTCCAACATTGCACATCCTAGAGTTAGTCATTTGGATTTGGGTACACTGATAGCAGTTTCCTGAGAAGTGACTCAAAAGTCAACGGGGATGAGTGGGGTCCCCTAAATGTGTGAGGTTAGCTCCAGTCAGGGAGCTCCTGCCTGATGGGCTCATCTTCCTCAAAAGCAGGCTCAGGCCTTGTGGGAGGTTCTCATCACTGAGGTGCAAGACAGTGGCATGCCCTTCAGCCATGAAATTCTAGTTCCAGGTTTTCACAGAACTAGAGAACACTGATGGGGTTTAGGACAAGATTCCATAAAATATACCAACTTTGTATTGGAGTGAACAGTAAAGCCAAGAAGACTTCCCTGGCCTTCCCTTGTCCTTTTCTTCTGTTAGAATGTAATTTCCTCACATGACAGGTGCAGGAAAGGAAGCTCCTCTTTGGCCATGGCACAGGGAAGCAGAGCCATCTGGACCATCACACTTTGCTGACAGGAGGTAGTTTTACTAACATTAGGTCATCCCATATCCCATTGTCCAATTGTACTTCCTTTATCTCATCATCAAACCTAAGCAGAAAAATACAAGTTTGCCTGTTTCTATGGGCCTCTGTTTCCTTATGAAGGCCTCTGTGTCAAGGAAACCGTCTACTAAGTACATTTGTTTGCTTTTCACTTGCTAATCTATCTTTTGTGATATGGTGCCACAGCCTAAGTCAAGTGGAGAAGAAATCTCTCTTCCATAGAGGGAGTCTGTGACCACCCTGCTGGCATGCCAGACTCGGCTGCTGTTGCAGTACTGCAGGTGGTAATGCAACTCAGCCCCAAAGGGCAGTGGAGTTACAGAATCCTTGACATAAACAGCAGCTCGGGCCAAGAAGGATGAGGCCTTGCATACGGATCTGGCTGAGGGGCCTGCGGGCATTTCTATGCCACGCATGAAGCAGACCAGTGAGCTTGTTGGCAAAGATGTAAGCAGAGCTCTGGGAAATCTGGGCTTCGTGCTTCCCAGAACAGTTTTACAAAAGTTATAGGAATGACAGAAAGAGCTGCTGTGGCTTATAGCCATCTGTGCCAAAACACGATGCAAGCAAGCACACATAAATGGCTAAAAAAATAGTCACTGGGTGGAGGAAACATGGGTGGCAGAGAGATATATATGAGGCAATTTTATGTTTCAAAGACAGGTCTTACTGAAAACAGATCCTAAACTTCAAAAAACAAATCATAGCATAGAAGACATTTGTGTCTAATTTGTTTTGGTTGTTTAAGGTTGGTAAGGGTAATATTTTACACTCTGTTAAAATTTAATATAAGGGGCAAATTATGAGGAAAAAGCTTCACATACATATTTATTAACAAGAGTACTAACTCTTAAGAGCTCCAATCTAGTTATTTGGGTAGGCGAGTCTGAAGTGAGGTTGCAAAATTCTTTACCATTTTTTCCCTTGCCAGTACTGGGGCTTAAACTCAGGGACATTTAAGACTAGTGCTCTAATACTTGATTCACAGCTACATGCCTCTAATCTCTGCTGGTTAATTGGAAATAAGAGCCTCATGGACTTTTTTGCCTGGGCTAGCTTGAAACCAGGATCCTCAGATCTCAGCATCCTGTGTAGCTAGGATTACAGATGGGAGCCATTGGCACTTGACTAATTCTTTACCTTCTGAGAAAGCTATAGATTTCTTTATTTCAAATCTATGTGTGCATATCATTGCACAGGGGAATATAGAGAAGAAATCTGTTTTGCTGATGGAAGTTAGTCTTATAATAAATGATTGGATTGAGAGTTATATCACAGGGACTGGGAATATGTCCTAGTGGTAAAGTTCTCATTCAAATACATGAAGCCCTGGGTTTGATTCCTCAGCAACATGTACATAGAAAAAGCAAGAAGTGGCACTGTGGCTCAAGTAGCAGAGTGCTAGCCTTGAGCAAAAAGAAGCCATGGACAGTGCTCAGGCCCTGAGTTCAAGCCCTAGGACTGGCAAAAAAACCAAAACAAAAACAAATGAGAGTTATATCACAAAAAGACAAGAAAGAGGTTAGATTGTAATTTGTGGCTCAATACAGCATTTTAAACATGAATTATTATGATTTTCTGTCTTCTAGTGGAGTTCTATAACCCAGTCATTCATTTATTGAGGTCCTAAGGTCTTTAGCTGAGAGATCTGTGTGTGTGTGTGTGTGTGTGTGTGTTTGTGCACGCGCGTGTGCCTGCGTGCACACACACACAATAGTGTGGTTTCAGGTGTGGTTTCTTATGGCACTAAGTTCTATAAGTAAAGCAGAAATCATGAGTTATGAACTAATTCTTGGAAGCTTTGAAGTCATCATTCATAGTTAATGTACAGTCTTCTTCTCTTTCCTCCCCGTCTTTCTCCCCCTCTTCTTCTCTACTCTTCCTCTTCTTCTCCTTCTCCTCTTCCTCCTTCTCTTCCTTTGCCCTCTCCTCTTCCTTCACCCTCTCCTTCCTCCTCTTCCTTTCCTCCTCCTCCTCTTCTTCCTTCTTTTGCTTCTTCTTCTTCTCCTCTTTTTGGTTTTTTTTTTTTGGTGCTAGTACTTCGGATTGAACTCAGAAGGCCTGTGTGATGTCCCTCAGCTTTTTGCTCAAGTCTGTTGCTTTACAACTTGAGCTACATCTCCACTTCCAGATTTTTGCTGGTTAATTGGAGATAAGAGTCTCACAGACTTCTCTCTGAGATGGCCTTATATTGTAATTCTCAGATCTTAGCTTCCTGAGTAGCTAGAACTACAAACACAAGCCACTGGTGCCTGGTTACAATTTTGTCCCAAAAGTGCCATTCTTGTGTGCTAGGGCAGAAGTATGCATAGAGTTGTCAGTTGAGGAAAGGACAATGTACAGTCTTCATGCTGATGTTTGGGTGCTGAAACCATTCCATCTGACATAGATGGCAGCCATTGAAATTGGCTCTCAAGTCTCTGGTGGGGGGATGGGCAAGGGGTTTGATGAGGATTTCTGTTTTCTTGAAAGTTTTGTTGAATTAAAATTTAATATTAAAGTCCTTCACTTTTAATACTACATTACTCATTTGTCTTTTGAGTGGTAAAGATTAAGAGGGAATTGGACATCCCATGAAATTCCTCTGTGTGGTACAGCCCCAAGTTATTTTACAAACCAAAGTGCTTTCATGTGAGTGGGTTTTGTTTTGGAAGCCATTCTCTTCCACTGTGAGCTCCTGCTGGCTGTATTCCATGGAAAGCATGTGTTAGCTTAATATCCAATGAAGAGCTGAAATTCAATGTTGTGTGTTGAGGCCATGAGGCAGGGGGAATGCATTTATGCCATGATCACAGGAGAGCGGGTACTCGGCCCCCTTTTGCTCCTCTGGCCCTTGCTTTGCCCTTACACCATGTAATACTTTCATCCATGGATGACACATGAAAAGGGCCTTGCCAGTTGCAAGTCTTTGGTCTTGGACTCGCAATGTCCAGAACTATGGGCCAATATATTGCTATTCACTATGAACTTTCCCATCTCAGATCATTGGTGATAGTCCTACAAAACAGACTGAGAAATTACACAATTTTCTTTCTTTCATTACAGGGAATGAAAATGGATTTATCTTCTTGCTAATATTTTTCTAATTATTACTTTTTTCTTTTTGTAGGGATACTGGGGTTTTGAACTCACAGCCTTATGCTTGGTAGGCAAGTGCTCTATCACTTGAACCCAGCTCTAGCCCTTTTTACTTTAGCTATTATTTAGAGTCTCAAACTTTTGTCTAAGTCAGCCATAGGTCATTATTCTTCTCCCTTTGCCTCCAATATGGCTGGAATTACAGGTGTGCACCAATGTACCTACCTTATTTTTTGAAATAGAATCTTACTAATATATTTTTTGTTCAGTATGGCTTTGAACCATGATCTTCGCAAATGGAGGTCCTCACTAGTAGAAAATTTCTCACAAGTAAGGGGCTTCTAATTCTTGGGGTCCTGGGGTTTAACCAAGTTTTGCAAGGATTTCATGTTGTGAAATAATATATTACTTAGTTATTTCTACCACATTTTCTATAAACAGCTTTTTTAAGATAGTTAAGCCAAGTTCTCTCTTTATGCAGCTCCATTTGCCTGAGTGGTATTAGCAGTTGTTGTCATTGTTATTGTGTGTGAGTGTTTGTATAGAGGTAAAAGTGTGAGTGAATCAAGACATCATGAGCAAACTCTGCTGAAGTTGGAGTATCAGCATATGGAAAGTCTGGAATTTTCTATGTTCTTTGGGAGAAACCTTTCCAAGGGAAGATAGAAGAGTTCCTGTGGAACATAATTCTGAGAAAGGAAGGGCCTGTCACAGGGAACATAGCCCAGAAGGAAAGGCTTAGTGGTAGTGGAGAGAGCAAATGTGAGGACCGCATGACATAGCTCAGTCCACCTTGCCTCCCAGCCCAAATCTCAATGGAATTCGTTTTCTGGCCTTAGAGTATAATGTATGCTCTTCTCCAGGAAACCATGAAGGCAGTGGAGCCCAAACAGCCCAGCCTACGTAGCCTTCAAGTAGAGGATGCAAAGACAGAACTGGAGTGATACTTTGGTCATTTGGAGACATGACTCCTGACCCCACAGAGGAGGGACAGCCAGATCAGAATCACTGATCAGAATCGCAAGCCCATGTGAACACTTCTCTCAGGACTCCAAGAAATTAGTGAGTTCATAGCAGACATTTTGAGCTAACACTACTAGTAGGATCACATTTTGTGCCGACAGGCTGTTGAGGCCAAGAGAACTCTATTTCCACAACGAATGGAATGATAACTAATCATTGGCACATCTGCTCCCTGATGTGTTCTGATGTTTGCAGGCCACAGGATGATACTTTATTGTCTTTGCTTTCCAGAGGCTAAATTTTACCTTGGCTGCATAGTAGGTATTCATTCAGTAGGTTATTTTTAAGAGACAAAGGATTATTTGGAGTTTGTAATTCTTGATGATTACGTTAAATGCAAAGTTATTGGTGTGGTTTTGATTCGCTTTCTACATCTCTCACCATCACCATGAGCATGGAAAAGATTGATGATTTGAGATATTGCCTGAGAGAAATATGTCTAATCAGAATTTGGGAAAGTAACTTCCAAATATTCCATTAGATTAGAGTGCTTGTGTTTTAATACAGAGGTTGGATTTCCGCTAGAGGTGTTGAAAGGCTGACAACATGTATAACAGAATACAAGCCTCAGTACGTATGAATGAATGTGTTGGCATTTCTAGACAGTAACCTATATATCTGATTTACTGCAAGAAGCAACCAGGCAGAGACCCATTAGAGGAGGTGCTCTGCTTATAAAAATAGAACCAGTGTGAGAGGCTGAGGAAGGGATGTTAGCCATGACCGGCTCAGCCACTTATGCAGCTCTGCCACATTCCTCAGAACAAACAGTTATTAAATCCAAGCACACAAAGCCCATAGCAGGCTTAGTAATGACAAGCACTGTCAGCACACTATAATTAACATAGGGTGGTATAATTTATCAGGAATGTACTATGTAGTTTAATGCCAAGACAGAGGGGGGAATATCTTTTGTTAGCTTGCAGAATCAAAAGTAGCCTTATCCCTGGATGCAAGCATTTTTCTTCCCAAATGCTCATTAATATTTTAAAAACTCACAAAAGCCTTTATTTTCCTTTTAATACTGAGTTAGTTCTATGCAAGGTAAGACAGTGCCTTGTAGGTGACCCTTAGCTTCTCCTCTCCCTCCCATATTAATCAAGAAGGAACGTCTCAGCAGATTGTCTCTACTGTACATAATTAAGCAGTTTTGAATGCTCACTGAAACTCAAATGGGATGGCACGGAGCCTAGTAATATCACAGTTAATGGCATGAGACTAGCACTTATTCTGTCTCTAGAATAAGCAAAGGCTTTTAAAAAAATCTTCCAACTGAGGACAGGAAGAGAAGGAATGAGTCACAAAGATCACAATGGCAACATGGGTTGTTGAATACCTCGCTCTACCTTTCATGCTTATCTCCCAGAAGGAAAAGGCAGCCAAACTGGAAAAGATGACCTCCTAATTACCCTTACTCTAGGGCTATGATAAGAAGTGGCTTTTACTGATGCATAGCCATAAATTGGTGTGAAAAACAGTTCCAGAAAATAGCTCTAATAGGAAGGTTTGGACCTCTTTTGTACTCTTCTTTATGTTCATGCAAACCTTCAAGTTAGCTGAAATATTGCTTTCTTCTCAATATGCCACATGAGAAGGATGTTGAAGAAAATGATGGGTTATTTTGCTTTCAGAAAGAGAGCCAACATATGTATTGATTATAAAGAATATTTACTAGACTTGGGCATTGGTGACTCAGGCCTGTAATTCTAGCTACTCCAATCTAAATATCACAGTTCAAAGTCAACCCAGGCAAAAACATCTTTGAGTCTCTTAACTCATAGACCAACAGAAATAGAAATGCCAGATGTGGAGCTGTGGCTCATGTAGTAGACTGCCAGTCTTGAACCAAATAGCTAAGAGAGAGAACATAGGCTCTGATTTCAAGCCCTAATAACCTCCCACACCCCCATACAAGGATTTTCTAAGTCTGGCTTTCCTCTGTTTATCTTCCTCCCCCAATAGAATCTCTTTCCTTCTCTAAATAAAAGAAGGAAACTGGGTAAAATGACAGTTGAACCAGGAAATGAGCAGATAGAAACCAATGACTAGTTTCAGTCACATCATCTTGGATCACAAATTAAATGTGCTTGTTGGCTTTTTCTGCTAGAGAACTTGGTGGGAAAATATACTGTGCCTGGAACCAGTCCTAGGAGTTACTCAGAAAGCATTGTGATGTAATGAGTAATGTTCTACCTTGGTGCTGGTGCTCACACCTGTAGTCCTAGCTACTCAAGAGGGTGGGATCTGAGGATCCTGGTTGAAAGCCAGGCTATGCAGGGAAGTTCTGGAGACTCTTACCTCCAATATCCACCAAAAAGCTAGATGTGGACCTGTGGCTCAAGTGGTAGAAAGGGAGCCTTGAGTGAAAAAGCTGTGGATAGAACTCAGACCCTGAGTTCAAGCCCCAGTATACACACACACACACTCTCTCTCTCTCTCTCACACACACACACACACACACACACACACACACACACTCATACTATGGTCTTTGGGAAGTGCTGGAAATGGGACTTGCATCATTACAGTTTCCAGGGAAGAAGGCTAAGGGAGATCAGCAGGTTGGGGAGGGAGCAGCAGCCCAATAAACATATTGTACAGAGCTGAGAGTTGTGTTTTCTATGTTGCATCTGGGTTGTATTGTTGACCTAGATTTCCTGGAGAGGAAACCAGGAAAATCTCTCTCAGTCTATGAGGCTTTTAAATCTGAGAGTCATCAGCTGTTTCTGCAGTATCTCCAGTTCTTCCACGAGGGATTGTGTTCTTAGATTGGAAATAACATTTGGCTCCTATGAGTTTTTCCCTCTGGATGTAGCTGGAAAAATCCAGGTGTTTTGCTTTAGACACGAGTGCAGGAAACAGATTTTGCCTTCTGTTTTTGAAAGGTGCAATTTGGGAGCAAGAGCCTTCATTTCCTCTCCAGAAGGAGGAACATAAGTCCTTTCATTCACATCCATCGTATTTTATTTCAGATTCAGAAACCTTTTAATTTCAGCAGAAATCTCAACATATGTTATCTTGCTCCAAAACAGCAAATGGTGGCTTAAAATATATTCATGCATTTCAAGAGCTCACTCTCTAAAACAATATATACATAGACATTTCTGCTCATATGGCACTTATTTCATAGAGTTTTCCCCCTCTCTCTTTTTTTCTCTTTAAACTCTGCAAGCCCAAAGCAAATGTAAAGAGAATCCACAAGTATTTTGTAATTCTGGGAAGGTTAATTGCACTATTTATAGACCAAACTGTAAAGTGCAAGCCCTCTTTGTGACCCTTCAGGGTCACAATAGTAATAGCAACCTCAGTGGAACCCTGACCAGTCATGAAGTACTGTCTGTGATACCGAGAAAGCTGACAGTTCAATCACAGCACTGTTTCAATAGAGAACTCCATATATTTAAAGCACCTATACTGTTTTCCCTCTAAATGACAGGCTTGACAGATGGGCCAAAAGCACTGCAGACATTTGAACAAGGAAATAGAGAGGGAGCCTGCTGGAAGCTTGGCTTCATGCAGCCAGCCGAGAATGATGAATAGAGTGTGATTGTGTCTGACAGGTAGTAATATAACTATTCATTCACCACAGAACACCTGGAGCACACTATATTAAATGGTACAAGATGGAGAGATTCTGTGACAAGAATAGGAAGTGTGAATCTCAGGTTGAGTTTAGGTACTGCAATATAAAAGGTCCAGGGTCGAGCAATAGAAATTCCTTTGAAGAAGGCTATAATTAAATTATTTGCTTACTAAAGTGTTTCTAATGTTTCTCTAACATGTTGCCAGGATCATTACTTCAGCATGTCTGAACACTTCAAACCAAAGCAGTTTCTCCCCTTCCTCCTTCCCCTCTCATCCTTCCCATCCCCTTTCCTTCCCTCTTCCCCTCTGTCTCTCTGTCTCTGACAACTGTAGTTATTTCTTCTCATCTGAAGTCTCTTTCTTTCATCCTTGGTCAAAGAAATTCCCAGAAAGTTCAAAGGACTGAGTGGCCAGCGGCTGGTTGTTTTCCTATTGGCAATACCTCTGACATGTCCACCCACATGCAAAGCAGAAGGAAGAACTGGAGAGACTGTGGAATTCCCTAAGAGAGAAGAGTCATGCTTTCAAATATTCACCATTCACCTCCAAGGTCAATAAGGATACTGACATAATGTGTCACAGTACAATCATTCTTTCCGTAGCAAAGGCTGAGGGTGGGGGAAAGGTTAGATAAAGTATACTGGTCCATTTCCAGAACATGTGTCCCATTCTGCCACCTTCAAGTGCACATATGGCTGAATATTTCTACACCTGCTTTAATGTTAATTTTTAATCACAGCATCTGACAGTCATATTCTGAAAGCTTAACATCCACAAAGTGTCATATCATAAAGCATGCTGGAACTGACTCTTTCCAACTTGGCATTTTAACATAACTAATGTGTGAGTGTTTATATACCACACATGAGCAGAAGTGACATAAAAATGTCAGAGCTAAGGTAGTATTCTACTTCCTAATTGTGTGAACATACATACATATAGATTCTACATTTTGAGTGCCCCTAAGAAACTGGGGTGTATAGTGGACTCTAGTTTGATGTTAGATGCTTGGGAGAGGAAACACATGGTGGTAGCTTTTCTATAGCCAAATGTTGTTCATCAACTGTCATCTTAAATTAGTTTTTCTTGTCATTTCCTTTACTCACAGAATCCCATGACAGCCAAGGAAGGTTACAGCATTGCTGTGGCTGTGCTATTTGGAGGGTCTCTCTGGGAGCTGAAAGGCAAGGCACTTTTGTCTTTCCACAGCCCATTTTCTCTTCCTGTCTTTGAGGCTGATTTTCCTGGTATGAAGATGCTCTGACAGCTATCTCACTGCCCTCTACACAGACCTGACCAAACGATCTCAGATTTGGCTTGCTTGAGAAAAACACTTGGTGAATGGGTACAGATCTCCTTTTCCCTGCCTACTGCATAGGCAGACCCTGGGTTAACACTTACAGTGAGGTCTTTTGCAAAAGCCTCTGCAAAGGCTGGGAAAGATAGAACTGTTCCCATTTACGATGTGTTTTTGCATGTGACCTTTCTAATCAACTATGGGAAAGAAAATACAGTTCAAGCACCACTATCCTTATAAAACCCTCCCAAGTTTCTGTCTTTATCCCCTTAACCATTTCCACAGCCTTGTTTTCCTACTGGTATCAGGCAGCTATTTCGATGACTAAATCAATGGTTGATTTGTGGATTTTTTTATGTCTGACTCTGTAACTAGAAATCTCTATGTATTTTACCATGCTAATCTTACAAAAGGATATTGAACAAACGTTAATTCTATTCTAGCCTGTAAAGACTATGTTTCCAGAAACTGAGCAAAAGGGAAAGATCCAGCTAGCCTCTGGTCGCTCAAGCTTGTAATCCTATTAACTCAGGAGGCTGAGCTCTGAGAATCAGGGTTTGAAGCCAACCTGAGCAAGAAAGTCCATGGACTCCTATTTTCAATTAACTACCAAAAAGCTGGATGTGGAAGTATGGCTCAAGTTGTACATCATCAACCTTGAGTGAAATATCTAAGCAACAGTGCCCAGGTTGTACTGCCCTCCCCGCTCCCCCTCCAAAAAAAGAAAAAGACCACAAGATCCTAGTTGGTCTGTGTTAACAGACCTGAATAAAAGCTGATAATAAGATATCCTGTTTCTCTTAAGTCTTAGTAATATTTCTCCTGCACAGTAGACTTCAGGGTGAACCTCCATTGCATCTACTTTTTATAAGCACACTACCAAATTGTTTGCTGTCATGAGTCATCATGTGTGGCTTTGTATCTGCTACATATCATTTCTCTTCTAGTGGAGAGTCTTCATGCTGCCAAGAAGGGAAAAGGAACTGCTTTGCAAAATAAGCAAATTTTTTTATCTAGTGTTTAAATGGGCATTCAGTTTTTTTCCCCATGTAAATCAGGAAAAGCAATTTGCTTGTGCAGAGAAAAAAAAACCCACACAAACACAAATCCTAAACCATTGCTAACAGCTCCCCTTTCTTGGCTGGCACTGGGAGTTCATTATAGATGAAGAAATGGAATTAGCACCCATATGGTTGGAGACAGTAATTAATTAATTTGTGTCCATTTTTTGTGGCTTAAACATAGTATAAAAATTCTGTTGAATGTTTCAAAATCTGTGTTATATTTACATTAAGCTAATAATATGAACATCTGGGTTTCTAGATTCTTCAGGTTCCACTGAAAAGACATTGTATGCAAATTTGTCCAAAAATTTACCATTTGTGTTTAGTGGGAGACAGACTTGTACATCACAAGGACAAATTAAACCCTGGGTTCTCATGGCTGCCATAATGTAAATTAATTTTATTTGAAATAAGAAGCTACATTAGTTCACTGTGCATTGAAGAAAAGTTGCTGTTTTTGAAGAACTGTTTTCATCTTGTAAGAGAAAATGGGAAATGTGGATAAAATGAATATTAACAATATAATAGGCTTGGCCACTCATGTTGATTGGAGTTCTTTAATCATAGTAGAGGCAGAGGAATCTTAACAGTTTCTCCTTTCTCTAATGAAGCAAATTGTGCTCTATTGTGGTTCAGGCTTATTTGATTGCAGGTTAGTATCTGTTCACTCACTGAACTGACAGACCATACATGAACTGTAGAGATTCTGTCATAGAAGCTTTGAATGCCAGAGAGTTGAGTTAAAATAGGTAATAGAGCTGGATGCTGGTGGCTTGCACCTATAATCCTGGCTACTCAGAAGGCTGAGAACCTTGGTTTCAGAGACAATCCAGGAAGACAAGTCTGAAAGCCCTTTATTTCCCACTAACTGGCTAAGAGCTACAAGTGGAGGTGTGGCTTGAGTGGCAGAGCTCCTGTGGGCAAGTGAAAAAGCCAAGCAAAATATGAGGCCCTGAGTTCAAGCTCTGGTATCATCACACATGCACATGCATACATACAAATGTGTAATGAATATATGTATATATGTATATTTAATTCACACTAATTTTTATATATTTTGTTCTTTAACTGTAGCAAAGATAGGAATTAAAACACCTCTTGACATCCACTAGTATGGATGCTAGTCTTGAATACTAGGCATGGGAAAGTTACAAAAAATGTAAAAGCGCTACTGGAAGAGAATTGTAGTCCCTAAACAGGTGATGTTAAAAAAGAAATGGAAGAGGAGGAGGAAGATGGCGCCATCACAATAGGGAGGCACCCCAACTCGCTCCAACCAAATAGTGAGCTGGAAACTCCAACACCCAACGCCCCATCAAGAGACCAGCAAACCCAACAACCAGAACAAACAGAGAAATACAGGGAAAAACAGAACAAAGAAAGAATATCCTATAATCTGCACGGAGCTGGAAAATCTCTGGGGTACCCTCCCCACCCGGGCCCAAACAGGGCCAAACTGGGAAAGTGGTCCTGGCACCAGTGAACAGGACCACAGATCATCAGCAACCACAGAAGCAACAGTGGAAAAGACCCACCATGAGTACAGAGACCAGACAGCAAGAGCTCCACAGGCCCCAGACTGTGTGCAGACCTGAAGGAGCCAGATGGTGGCACAGGACCAGTGGCCCGGGACCAAACAGCAGGGACCAGACAACAGCAAGGGAACCAGGCACCTCAAATGTGAAGAGTCAGGGCCACCGCCGCTGCCAAATAATCACCACATCTGAGTCCGGAAAAGGTCACAGCAGCACGGGACACACACAATCCAGGACCAGTAAGTTCCCCATTGCCCCCACCTCTCAAATGGTAGATCAGCTCTGGCAGAGACCCCAAACCTGATGTAGAGCTCATCACAAGGGGTCAAAGAAACTAGAGTTCCCTCCCTGCCCCGAGGGAACCAAAGAGTCCCATATCTGGTGGCTCTAGGACCCTACAGCTCCTGGGAGAACACAGGAGCTAGCAATGGGTAGAGAAGCTCCCAACAAAGTGGCCGGGGAGACACCTTAGGCCAGCAGCCCCCACAGCCCCAGCTGGGTAGCCTGAATCTGCCCATACCATCCCCTCTAGCAGGGACCCAGGGACTGGTAAGCATTTGACCTCCACTTGAGGTGCCCTGGTGTGCGTGGACTTTTCTAACAATAGTCACAGTCTTGCTGGTATACAATACCAGCCCAGCAGGGTCACCTGGGCCGCGGAGCACATGCCCCCCCCCACAGTGGAAGAGCAGAGAGTCTGTGGGCACCAACCCACACCCAGACACTTGAACCTGCTGGGGACCACACATTCCTCCCCACAGTAGATTTTTGAGAAGGTACAAGCACTCTCCAACAATCTGGGGCAGCGCAACCCCCAAAAGAAGCACAAGAGCTCACACACTCACATGCCCCCCAGAGGGCCCGCGTGGGTCAGTGTTCTAGCCCTCCAGCAGGAGGGTTCCGCACCCACTTCCATGCAGGAGCGGACAGGTGGGTGAGCTGCCCCTCAGTGGCTATGCCTGCTCTGATAGGCACACTCTGCACAAGTGGGCGGGGCCCCATCAGTGGCAATGCCAGCTCTGATAGGCACACTCTGCACAGGTGGGCAGGCGATCCCTCAACAGCAACACCTGCTCTGACAGGAATACTCTGCAAAGGTGGGCGAGCTGCCCCTCAGCAGCAATACTCAATCTGAAAGGCAAGCTCTCTTGGCCCGCAGCAACTAGCAGGGAAAGAATCAAAGAAGAGAAAAGTCTCCATGCCACACTGAATCAGTGACCTGCAAACTCCCAACAGGGGCCCACAAGGGTGGACACAGTACAGTGGGAGAGCAAGGTCCCACAGAGAAAACCCCAGAACCTACCCACCCCTAACTGCTGTGAGGGTAACCACCTAGGCAACAACCAAGATGGTCATGCTCACCCATAAGGCAGTAAGGTTCAACAGCCGAACTCAAACCCAGAGCCAAGATACAAGAAAGTCCCCACTGATGGACCAGTGGGAACCAGTACAAAGCCAAGCCAAGGCCGGCACCTACAGGCTGCTGAAAGGAAGTTCAGGAAGCAATCCATAACTGCTTCACTCCAGATGTGTAAATCACAATGTAATATTACAAATTTTATGAAAGGTCAAGCAAACTCGCCAGCTCCACAAAGCATTACGACCGAAGAGGAGATGGAAAATAAAAAAAAAAAAAAACAACTGAGGCTAAGGTAGCAGAAATTGTCAAAAGCTTCAGGAATGAATTCAGAAAATAATTCCAGGAATTTAGAATGGAGGTCTCGAAGGACCTTCAGGAAGTAAAGGAAGAAATGGAAGCAAAAATAAATAGTCTACTCCTCCGTTAAAGAAGAACTTAACATCCTGAGAAACAAAATGCATGAAAAAAATAGATTCAAAACACAACTCATTAAAAGAAGAAATTAGAAAGGAACTTCTGGGAAGACTGTGGAGGAGCACCAGAACACTAGCTAAGCTCCCTCTGACATCCCAGTTTAACCACTCCATAAAAACTTTTACTCCTAGTAAGACAGCCCAAGTAAGTTATAACAGTACAGGGATTCTTGCCAGGAAGAAAAAATCGACTTTGCTAGCGTGAAAACACAGGTTTGAGCTATGGGTGGTGTTCCACCTCCATGCCAGTGCCGGGGCCAGCACAGTACCCTAAATTCTTCACACCTAAAGCACACAGCGCTGACCAGAAAGAAATCCTCCAGACTGTGGCAGACAGACAAGGATGGCAGGCTGAGCACGGAAGGACCGAAACCGCAGAGAAAGCATGAGTACCCCACAAAATACATTCTCAATCGCACCCACAGAACAGTTTCTGGAAGCTAGGCCTTCCCCCACTGCCAGAGCAAAGTGCCATCTTTAACACTGGCATAGGGTCAGACCAGACTGGAACTAAAGCGGGCCTGGGGAAAGTGAGGACAAAGGGGCCATCTTTGAAAAGGGCAAGAGAGACTGACCAGTGAGAGCCAGCTCTGCCCAGGAGAACGACCCCTGCCTAGGCAGGAGGCATGTCCCAGGCCAAGGCTCACACATTCAGGTGAACTCAGCCAGAGGTGCCCCACCCTGCCTGCCAGAATTTCTAAATTGATACTGAAAGCAGCGAGCAGCTACCAGTGGCAAGGAAAAACCAGAAGGGAGAATAAACAGTTCTCGAGACAGATAAACGGTCTCATCACAGAGGAAGCCCAATTCCCAGCCAGAAACAGAGCTGAATTCCATAGCCAGCTCCTCCCAGGAGGCCACCCTGCCCAGGAGGCAGGAACAACCCCCAGGCAAGCAACTCTCAGCCAGGTAAACCGAGCCAGAGGTGCCCTGCCCTGCTGAGTCCACATCCTATTCAAAGCCAGGTGTTAAAGGCAGCGGTCCCACAGCAGATGGAAGCAGCCACAGTTCCCAAGACTATTCACATCCCCCACCTACAGAGGACACCTAAGTCCTACCTGCAAGCTGTGCAAACCAGATAGCCCCAGGATTTCACTAACAGGGAAGGAGGGTCAAAGCAAATCCATCCCCTGCAACTTAAAGCAAGTCAAACCAGAGACTATAGAAAGCCTACCCAAACACGGAAGTCTTCATTTTTTTCAATTTCTTATTTTATATTTTTTCATTTCTGAGACTTCATTTGTTTTTTTGTTGTTGTTGTTGTTTTCCATTTTTATTTGTTTATTGGTTTTATTTTTGTTTTTCTGGGGTATTTTTGATAATTTTTTGTGTTTTGCGCATTTGTCTTCCAGTATTTTTTCTTTGTTTCTCTCTTCACATTCTCTTTCTTTAAAATGACTTTCCTATGACAGACACCTTCACTCTTTTCAGCTAACTCTCCATTGTCTATCATTTTAACTTGGTTCTTTCTACCAATTCTACTCTTCTCCACATTTCTTTGTCACTGAAAATAAACCAAAATCATCACACACACACACACACACACACACACACACACACACACACACCCCTTACATTTTACTCTATTCTCTTCATTACCTCCAACTGACCCTTATGATTTACTTCTAGGACCTCAAGACTCCATTGACCCCTGGCTATTGGATAGAGGGTATCCCTGTTCAATCCGAATGAATCTAAGAAGTTCATAGAGAAAGCCAGCCAGTCCAACAAGAACTTAATATAAGAACAAAAATTGCTCATAGTGTTGTAACAGTAAATAAGTAACTACAGAATACCAGGCTCAGGATTGGTTGTTATATGGAAATTGTATTCTTTAGGCACACCAAATCTAATTTTATATACAGGTATACAAGGTATCTGTGTATAATTGTGAACTTGTAAGATTTATACCAGAGTGCTTGGTAAGGTCTGCTTTGGGTCTTAAATGGTGCTCACAGGTGCTTGTATATTGTCATTCCCAATCCAAATGGGCAGAAGAAGTACAAGAAAGATGGCAAACAATGGAGTCTCATCTCCCACTCAAAACAAGCAGGAAGCAGAGCAGTCAGTCAAAGAGATAGAAGAGAACCCTCAAAATGTTCTACGAAGTCTACTGATAAAAATGTTAAATAAAAAGTTTGAATCAATACATCCATCCATCCATGAGTAAAAGAAGATTTCATGACCTGTACAAATAGAAAGATAAATGAACTTCAAGAGTAAAGTTAAAAGATAGCTACCCAGCTAAAAGATTTGAGAGACAGCAGTCAAACCCAATTAATGAAGTAAAGAACTCCATTCAGGTCCTAAGAGATAATTATAACAAAAACATGGAAATCATCAGGAAAGACCAGTCAGAAGGAAAAGAGATTCGAAATCAAGTACCTACCCTACAGTCCAGACTAGATAAAGCAGAGGATCAAATCTCAGGAGCTAAAGATTCCCTAGAATCTATGGAGTAAGACCAGAAATCATTACAAAACCAATCCACAATCGACAAAAGAGATGACTACAAGAGCTCCAAGACACAATCAGGAAGCCCTATTTAAGGCTAATAGGTATTGAGGAAAGCCTAGAGAAAGATGTTAATGGAATAGGAAACCTGTTTAATAGAACATTACCCAAGAACTTCTCAAATATCCAGAAGGATAGGCTTATACAGATACAAGAAGCATTTAGAACCCCAAACCGACCTGACCAGAATAGGACATACCATTGACACATTGTGATCAAAGCAGGATCAATAGAGTCCTAGGAAAGAATGCTTAATGCTGTTAGGGAGAAGAAAATAATCACATATAAAGGAAAAGCAATCAGAATTACCCCAGACTTCTCAACAGAGACCATGAAAGCAAGGAGAGTCTGGAATGAGGTACACAAAAACCTAAATAAAAATAACTACCAACGAAGAATACTGTAACCAGCTAAACTCTCATTCATAACTGAAATTCAAAAGTTTTTCACAGTAAGGAAAAACTGAAACAATATATCTCCACCAAACCAGCTTTATAGAAAATCCTCAAAGATATATTATACAGGGAAAACAATCAAGATCCCAATACAGAGAAATGAACCAAAAATAGAAAACCAGAATATTAGATCAAGAATTGGGAAGACACAGATTTTTACAAGATAGCTATATGAAAGGAAAAACAATCATCTCTCAATCCTAACTCTCAACATTAATGGACTTAATGCTCCAATCAAATGACATAGGCACATAAGTTGGATCAAAAACCAAGATCCAGCTTTCTGCTGCCTCCAAGAGACACATCAATCTTGCAAAAGTAAACATCTTCTAAAAGTGAAAGGCTGGAATAAAATCTACCAAACAAACAGACCCCATAAACAGGCTGGAGTTGTAATCCTAGTATCAGACAAAATTGACTTCAAATTAAAAATGGTAAGAAGAGACAAAGAACGTTACTACATACTAATAAAGGGATCTCCCCTACAGGAAGGTATAACCATCCTAAATATCTACACACCAAATACTGGAGCACCCAACTACAGCAAACAAACACTACTGACTTTATAAACACTCATAGTCCCAAACGCATTGATAGTTGGAGACTTAAATACTCCACTGTCACCTCTGGAGAGATCAACACCACAAAAACTGAACAAAGAAACCACAGAACTAAACAACTGCATAGACCAACTAGACTTAACCGGTTTCTACAGAATATTCCATCCAGCAACACCAGAATACACATTCTTTTCAGCAGTACATGGAACATTCTCCAAAATAGATCACATGTTAGGGTACAAAGAAAACCTGTACAAATTCAGAAGTAACAAAACCATTCCCTGCATTCTCTCAGACCACAATGGAATAAAATTAGAGCTCAACTCAAACAGCCACCACAGAAAATGCTACAATTCATGGAGGTTAAACAACACACTGCTGAACCATCAGTGGGTCATTGAAAAATTAGAACAGAAATTCAAATGTTTATGGAATTCAACCAAGATGAGTACACAAAGTACCAGCCCCTTTGGGACACAGCAAAGGCAGTACTCACAGGAATATTTATATCTCTGAGTGCCCTCACCAACAAACTGGAGAAACATCAACTTAAGGAAGCACATTAATCTCCTTGAAAGAAAACAATCCAACTCCAAGTCAATAGATGGAAGCAAATATTTAAAATCAAATCTGAATTAAATGAGTTTGAGACAAAAAATAATCAAAAGAATCAACAAAACAAAGATTTGGTTCTTTAAAATATTAAGAAGCTACACAGACCCCTAGAAAACCTGACCAAAAAAAAAAAAAAAAAGAAGACAACACACCCAAATAAACAAGATCAGAGACGAAACAGGTACCATCACCACAGAAATAACCAAAATTCAGAAAATAATAAGGGACTATTTTGCAAACCTTTATGCCAACAAATTAGACCTGGAAGAAATGGATGATTATCTAGAAATAATTGATATCCCCAAACTCAAACATAAAGATTTAAACCCTCTAAACAGACCCATATCCAGCATCGAAATAGAAATGGCAATAACTGATCTCCCATCATAGAAAAGACCAGGTCCAGACGGATTCAGAGAAGAATTCCACAGGGCCTTCAAAACAGAGCTCACACAAGTATTTCTCGAACTTTTCAATGAAATTGAAAGGGAAAATTCACTTAAAAACACATTCTATGAAGCCAGTATAACCCTCATCCCAAAACCAGGCAGGGTCTCATCATGGAAAGAGAACTATAGACTGATTTCCCTGAAGAACAAAGATGCAAAAATTCTCAACAAAATTCTGGCCAATAGATTTCAGTAGGTCATTAAAAAATCATATACCATGATCAAAGTGGATTCATCCTAGGGATACAAAGTAGGTTCAATGTATGCAAGTGAATTAGTGAAATCCACCACATCAACCGGAGCAAGGTAAAGAAAGTACCACATGATTATATCTCTGGATGTGGAAAAGGTATTCAATAAAATCGGGCATCCATTTAAGGTAAAAGCCCTGGAAAAACTGGGATTCCAGGGAACACTTTATTATATTCCAGGAAATACAATAAAGGCAGTTCATGACAAACCAACAGCAAGCATAATTCTAAACAATGAAAAGCTAAAGCCATTACCTTTAAAATCAGGAGCAAGACAGGGATGTCCACTCTCTCCCCTCTTCTTTAACATAGAATTTAACTAGAATTACTAGCCACAATAATTAGGCAAGAAGGAAACATAAAGTGGATCCAAATAGGAAAAGATGGAGTTAAACTTTCTCTCTTCACAGATGACATGATCCTATACCTAAAAAAACCCGTCTACTAACCAGCTACTAGAGCTGATCCAAAACTTGGCAAAGTTGCAGGACATAAAATAAACCCTTAAAAATCAACAGCCTTCCTATATTGGAATGACCTGAAGACCGAGGCTGAAATCAGGAAAACAACTCCTTTTGCAATAGCCTCAAAAATCATAAAATACCTTGAAATAACCTTAACCAAAGTAGTGAAAGACCTCTATGATGAGAACTTTAAAAACATGAATGTTGGGCACTGGCTTGCATCTTTGAAGAGGCGGACTTAGCCGGCCCACCTCTTCTCCAGCCCTGGGGCCTCGCGGCTGCTAGCCCCACCTGCCTTTACAGGGTCCGGAACCGGAAAGGTGGGGAAGGCTGCTCTAACCAGCCCTGCCTCCCATCTCAGACCACATGGGTGCCAAGATGGCGGCGACCGACCAACCTAGGGACAGTTCTGTGGGCCGTGACATCCGCCCTTAGGGGAAGTCCCATGACGTCACCCTTGATGGATAGCCTAACCAGCCTATCACAGTGCCTAGCTAGCCACTTCAAATCCCTCCCTTTCTTGTCGCCATTATTGCTTTAAAACGTAACCCCGGAATAAAGACCTCGGATGTTGCTTCGACTTCTCCCTGGAATCACCTGTGTGTCCTTTGTCCTGCCTTAAACGTAAGGGGGGCTCGGGGTGGCAGTTGTGCAACTCTACCTCATCTCGGCTCTACCCCACTGGGATACGCTCCCTGCTCCTCCTGCCGGCGGGAGAAGCGTCCAGAGCCGAGTGTCCCCTTCACATGAAAAACGAAATTAAGGCAGAACTAAGGAAATGGAAAAACCTCCCATGCTCCTGGATTGGGAGAATTAATATTGTCTTAATGGCAATATTACCAAAGGCTATGTACAAATTCAATGCAGTACCCATTATCATGCCAACACCATTTTATTTCCATGAAATAGAGGAAGCAATCCAGAAATTCATATGGAACAATAAAAGACCCAAATAGCAAAAACAATTCTAAGCAGAAAGAACAGTGCTGGAGGAATTACAGTGCTAAACTTCAAGCTGTATTATAAAGCTATAGCAGTAAAAACAGCTTGGTATTGGCACTGGAACAGGCCTGAAGACCAATGGAAAGGAATTGAAGACCCAGAAATGAACCCACAGAACTATGCCTACTTAATCTTTGATAAAGGAGCTAAAAATATAGGATGGAAGAAAGATAGCCTCATTAACAAATGGTGCTGGGAAAACTGGTTCAATGCCTACAACAAACTACAACTAGATCCGTATATATCACCCTGCACCCAAATCAATTCCAAATGGAATTAAAACAGATACCCTGAAAACACTAAAAGGAGTAGGAGAAACACTTGGGCTCCTTGGCACAGGATGGAACTTCCTCAACAAAGACCCAGAACTGCTACAAATCAAAGAAAGGATGGACAAACGGGGCTGCATCAAACTGCAGAGATTCTGTAGGGCAAAGGAAATAGCTCACAAGGTAAAACAAAAGCCCATAGATTGGGAAAAGATCTTTACCAGCCATACAATGGACAAAAGCCTCATATCTAAAATATATACAGAACTAAAAATATTAAATTCCTCAAGAACAAAACCGCAAAGAACCAACAGCCCCCTCAACAAGTGGGCTAAATATTTAAAAACAGACTTCTCTGATGAGGAAATGAAAATGGGCAAGAGAAATATGACCCAGCAGCCCCACTTTTGTGCATCCACCCAAAAGACCACAAACAAGAACACACTAAAGCCACCAGCACAACAATGTTCATCGCAGCACAATTTGTCATAGCTAGAATATGGAACCAACCCAGATGCTCCTCAGTAGATGAATGGATCAGGAAAATGTGGGACATATACACAATGGAATTTTATGCCCCTATCAGAAAGAATGATATTGCCCCTTTCTGAAGGAAATGGAAGGACTTGGAAAAAGTTATACTAAGTGAAGTGAGCCAGACTCAAAGAAACATGGACTCTATGGTCTCCCTCACAGGGAATAATTAGAACAGGTTTATGCTAGTGACAGCAGAGGATCACAAGAGCCTAATAGCTATGCCCCTATGAATGCATAAGATAATGCTAAGTGAAATGAACTCCATGTTATGGAAATGACTGTTATATCACTGTTGTAGTTACTTTCAACATGCCATGTGAAACCCTAGCTTCTATTGTTGATAATCCTCCCATATCCCCTTCCTGTGGTTGTACCTGCACTATCACTGTATCTTATCTGAGTACATTGGAAACTGTTTATAATGGCATTAGAACTAGGAAAGAGAAAGGGAGTACCAAAATCGAGAGACACAGGATAAAAGGACAAACGACCACAAAAGCAATAGTTGCAAAACTATTTGGTGTAAACCAACTGAACAACTCATGGGGGCAGAGGGAAAGGGGGAGGGGGTAGGGAAGAATGAGGTAGGAGGTAACAAACAGTATAAGAAATGTTCCCAATGCCTAAAGTATGTAACTGTAACCTCTCTGTACATCACTTTGACAATAAATAAGAAAACATAAATAAAAGAAGAACTTATCACAATGAGAGCTGATCTAGCAACCTCACCTCAGTGCAAATCACACTTGAAGCCACATCACAATGAAATGATCATCTTGAATCTCGAGTCTCTCTTTTGGATTCAGCTCATTTGGATTCAGCTCATAAGGACCAGAAGATTACCCACTCCAAGAAACAGACTAATCCAGGAGATAGTGGACAGGGAGAAGAGATATAATCTGTGTATAATAGGAATAGATGAAGGAGAGGAGTATCAGAGCAGAGGGATACAACACAAATTTAATAGAATTATTGTAATGAACTTCCCCAATTTCAAAAGGGAAAACCTCACCCAAATATCAGAAGCATATAATACACCTGTCAGACCAGACCCTAAAAGAAACACCCCCAGATATATTATAATCAAGGCCTCAGATTTCAGCAATAAGGAACATATTCTAAATGCAGTCAAAGGAAAGAACTATAGTACAACAGAAGAAAGGTCCGAATCATGGCAGACCTCCCCACACAAACTTACAACACATGAAGAGCTTTAAGAACAGAATCCACGTCCTCCAGGCCAACAACTGCCAACCCAGAATTAGATATACAGCAAAATTAGAATTTACTTTCGAGGGGAAAACCAGATCTTTCCATTGCAAAGAGGAACTAAAGGAATATGTGAACAAAAAACCAGCCTTACAACAAATTCTAGGAGGGGGAACCCCACCCAACAGAAAATGTACAGGACCTCCAGACAGAAACAGAAAGAAACTTCAAAATAGATCATGTCACAGTCCACACAAAGAACCTTACAATACAATACAATACAATACAATATAAGAGTATTGACATTATCCTATGTATTCTATCTGATCACATTGGAATCATGGTAACCCTCAATAATAAAGTATACCACAGAATCTACCCAAATACTAGGAGGCTAAACCCCTCACTGTTATCTAACACTTGGGTCACAGAGCAAATTAAGGACGAAATTAATGAATTCATAAGCCACAACAACAATGAAAATTCATCACAAAGAAACCTATGGGATACAGCAAAGGCAGTGCTGAGGGGCAAGATCATTGCCCTCAGCACACACATTAAAAGAATGGAATCAGAACAGGTAAATAACCTCATGATGTAGCTAAAACGACTGGAGAAACAAGAAAAAATTGAATCTAAAACGACTGGGAGGAGAGAGATCACAAAGATTAAAGAAGAGATAAATCTGATTGAGAATAGAAAGACCATTCAACAAATAAATAAAACTAATAGCTGGCTCTTTGGGAAAATGAATAAAATGACAGACCCCTTGCAAGACTTACAAAAAAAAAAAGAAAGAAGAGAAGAGACTCATATCCATAAGATCAGGGACTTCACTGAAAAAATTACAACAAATACAAAGGATATTCAAACAATCACAAGGAACTATTTCCAGAACCTTTACTCACTAAAGAACAAAAATTTTACCGAAATGGATCAATTCTTAGAGAAGTATAAACTGCCCAAACTGAATCAAGAAGAAATAAATCAACTAAATAACCAATAACTTACAGCGAGATACAGGAGGTAATCAAGAATCTCCCAAAAAAGAAAAGCCCAGGCCCGGATGGATTTACCAATGAATTCTATAGAACCTTCAGTGAGGAGCTAATAACAATACTCCTGACACTCTTCCGCAAAATAGAAACAGAGGGAGAAATCCCAAACGCATTCTATGAAGCTAATACTATACTCATCCCCAAACCAGGCAAAGACTGAACAACAACAAAAAAAAGAATTACAGACCAATATCACTAATGAACACAGATGCAAAGCTCCTCAACAAAGTATTAGCTAACAGGATCCAGAAACTGATCAGGAAAATTATACATCATGATCAAGTAGGCTTCACCCCACAGACGCAAGGATGGTTCAACATCTGCAAATCTATAAACATAATTCACCACATCAACAGAGCTAAGACCACATAATCATCTCAGCTGATTCCCAAAATGCCTTTGACAAAATACAACACCCATACATGTTAAAAGCCCTGGACAGGAATAGAAGGAGCATTCTTTAAAAACAATAAAAGCCATATACAACAGACCAACTGCTAATATCATATTAAATGTGGAGAAACTAAATCCATTTCCCCTAAACTCAGGAGCAAGACAAGGATGCCTAATGTCCCCACTTTTGTTCAACATAGTGCCGGAATCCCTAGCCATAGCAATAAGGCAAGAGGAGGACATTAAAGGGATCCACATTGGCAAAGAAGAAATCAAACTATCCCTATTAGCAGATGACATGATCTTATGTTTGAAGGACCCAAAAATTTCAGTCCCCAAACTCCTAGACCTAATAAACCATTTTGGCAAAGTAGCAGGATACAAAATGAACCCACAAAAATCAGCAGCTTTCCTGTACACCAGCAATGCACAAGCAGAAACAGAAATTATGGAAATAATGCCATTTACAATAGCTAAAAAAGAATAAATTACCTAGGGATTAACCTAACTAAAGACGTGAGTGACCTATTTAATGAGAACTATAACAAATCTAAAAAGGGAAATCAAACAGGACACAAGGAGATGGAATGACCTCCCATGCTCATGGCTAGGCAGAATCAATATAGTGAAAATGGCCATATTGCTTAAAATGTTATACAAATTCAATGCAATCCCCATCAAGATCCAGCTACATTCTTCACTGAAATACAGAAAACAACCCATAAATTCGTATGGTACAGCAAAAGACCTAGTAGAATATCCAAAGAAATTCTAGGCAAAAGAAGCAGAGCAGAAGGGATCACAATAGCAGACTTCAAGCTATATTATAGAGCCATCATAACAAAAACAGCGTGGTATTGCTATAAAAACAGACCTGAAGACCAATGGAATAGAATGGAAGATCTAGAAATAAAGCCACATTCTTACAGTCAGCTGATATTCGACAAAGGAGCTAAAGACATACAATGGGAAAAACATAGGCTCTTCAACTACTGGTGCTGGGAAAACTGGGCAGCCACATGTAGAAAACTGAAAGTAGACCCTAGCCTATCACCGTGCACCAAGATCAACTCAAAATGGAATAAGGACCTCAACATTAGACCTGAATCCTTGAAACTCCTGAAGGACAGAGTAGGAGAGACGCTAGAACTTATAGGCACAGGTAGGAACTTCCTGAATGTAGTCCCAGGGGCACAACAGATGGGGAGAGACTCGACAAATAGGACTAATACAAAATAAAAAGTTTCTGCACAGCTAAAGACATAGCCACCAAACTAGAAAGACAGCCAACCATATGGGAAAAGATCTTCACCAGAACAACATCAAAGGCCTAATTTCTGTCATCTACAGGGAACTAAAGAAACTAAACCCCTCTAAACCCAGTAAACCAATTATTAAACGGGCAAAGGAGCTAAAGAGAGACTTCACAGGAGAAGAGATAAAAATTGCAAAGAAACATATGAGTAAATGTTCAAAATCCCTGGAAGTAAAGGAAATGCAAATAAAAACAACCCTGAGATACCACCTCACTCCAGTTAGAATGGCCTATACTCTGAACTCAGGCTACAACAAATGCTGGAGGGGATTCAGGGAAAGAGGAACCCTTCTCCACTGTTGGTGGGAGTGCAAATTAGTACAACCACTTTGGAGAACAGTGTGGAGGTTCCTCAAAAAGCTCAACATAGACCTACCCTATGACCCAGCCATACCACTCCTTGGACTCCTTGGCATCTATCCTGAACAGCAGGTCTCAGGATATCAAAAAGACATCTGCACATCCATGTTTATCACTGCACAATTCACAATAGCCAAAATATGGAAACAACCCAGATGCCCCTTTACAGATGAATGGATCCAAAAAATGTGGTACCTATACACAATGGAATACTACATAACGATTAGAAATGATAAAATATTGGTATTCACCGGGAAATAGAACTTTAACAAATAAGGTTGAGCGAGACAAGCATAGAACACAGAGAACAAAGGGGTATGGTCTCCTTGATATATAACTGTTAAGGTGGGGGAGGGGGAGAGTAGAGACCAGTTTTGCAAAACAAAAAACTTCTTTTCAAATGGTATTTCCACAGGTTTGGGTCAGCGACCTTACATTATCTAAAACCAAACAACTACTAAACATTAAAAGGTCTAGAATAGACCTATCAGTGGATCAAAATAGCTCAACAGCTATGTACGTATGATCATATAAGATGAGGATAAGCAAAAACAACTCCAAAAGGACAAAGGAGGATTCTATTGTTGATGTTACATTTAAAGTTTCCTGTGAATTTCCTTTGGTGTATGCTCCTTGGTTACTGTATGATTTTGGTACACTGGGTACTTTATATATGCCTACCTGATCTAGGGAAGGGAAATAAAAACGAGGGTCTAAGATATCACAAGAAAGGTACTCAGTGCCCTATTATGTAACTGTATCCCTTTTGCACAACACCTCATCAACAAAATTTAATTAAAAAAAAGAAATGGAAGAAAAAGAGAAGAAAAGAGACAACGAAAAACGGAGGAGAAGAAGGAAAACTAAAAGTAACTCCAAACAGGAGGATGAAGGAGGGGAGGCAGAAGAGTCCATTTCAGGGGTAGAAGAAAAGATCAATCTTTGTGTTCTTTCCCTCCCAGGGCTTCCTTGCTTACCTTTTCTAGCTCTAGTTCAAAATGAACACAGCTGCTGCTTATGTGCTGTATTAAGTATCATGTGTGCTCTAGATGAAGTGTTCTGGGTTTAGGTTAGAATGTGCTCCTAGAGTTTGCTTTTTCAAGTGGTATTCATAATCCAAGACTGTGAGTGGTATGTATATCTCTAAGTAAGATTGTGAGTAGTGTGCACTTCTCTAAGCAGGAAGTATTTTCTCCTGGAAGCAGCAGAGGCCACTAGTTCTGATGCAAACCAGTGAGTCCCCCCCTCCCCACACCTCCAATGCTAGGCAGAATAAAGTCAGCACTATGAAAACAAACTGAGCAGACAGTCAATAAAAAGGCAAAATCACATCTTCCTGTAGTTTTAACTTGTGGGGGAAAATTACAGGGGATAAATTAAGGGAAAAACCCCAGCTCTAATGAGACATTTGACTTAATGTTGTATTTCAAAGGGTAAATGGTATGCTTTAATGAGGAAGGGAGAGAAAAATACTGGTTAAAGAGCATTGTGCTACAGCCTACAGATAAATATTAGGCGTGAAGATGGAAAGTCGCATTTTGGTAAAGTGTTATTGATTGGAATTTTCTCTGCAAGAACCATTTCAGGACCTACCTATAGGATTTATTCTGTACATTGGAGGCTTTCTGTCACAGTGTCAGAATCCACCTTGCTTGGGCATCAGAGTTCAATTGGATAATGACCGTGGCAGGGAGTAAAGAGCCGGAGCGTCATTCATCTTCCTCTGCACAGGACACAGTGTCACGGGTGTTTCTGATGTTCTGTGCACATGAATTAGGTCATCGCTGAGTCATTCAGCCTTTGAGATAATCTGTCTGTGCATTTACATGCAATGATTTCACTCCCTTCTCTCCCCTTTCCCTCCTCTCCTACAGCATCTATTGTTCCGGAGCCTGTATTGTACTGGGATCTGAATTTATGACCAGGATTATAAGCAAGGGACACTGCCACACTCCATAATCAGTTCATTAGCATTCTGCTCATGCAAGCCAGTGTGAGTACAATTTTCAATGGCCCAGTGTGACAGGTGATCATAAATTAGTTTTTGCTTTAAAACAACAGCAGAGCCCACAGTCTCTGTGGGGAAGGAGGGTGGCTGAGTAGGTAGGAGTGCCCTGGGATGAAGTGTGAGCTCATTAAGCAGGTGCCATCACCTTCAATGAGTACACATGCCGCAAACAAACAAAATGGAAATGTTTCCACTGAACGTGGCAACCAGGACAAGTTCAGGTTCATTAGCTGAGCCACAATCTTCAGGAATTAGTCAGAGTCATAATTAAAAAGTTGCTTGCTAATTTATCATTTTACATTTATTATTATATTTGTATAATGTCTGTTCCCCCCCCCACCATCTCTGGGTACATTAAACGACTGTCATCTGTGTGGGACAAAGAAAACTATGAGTGTTTTCTTTCCAAGGACTTATCAGAGCTGTTCTGCCTGTCTAGCAGCTGGGTGTCGACAGCCTTGCTGTTTGCCTCTGATCTGCAAGTTGTTTTTCTCTTATGATTTCAGCATTGTGTGGTTTAGTCCATGACGCTTAGAGCCCATGGTGGGAGGAGCTGAAAATCCAGGATTATCCTCAGCAAGGAAGCAGTGGACTGATGAAGCCAGAAGTCAGCAGCAACGGTGCTAAGTTAACCTGCTGTTCCAGTGAGCCTGGCACACCACTGATCCTGCCCAATGTCCACAAGTAACAGAGTGGTGGGGTGGGGCTTAATGCCCCACAGAGCTGTTCTCTGCAGATTTTGCAGGTCCTGTTGGGAGAATCTGCTCTTCTCAAGAAATGAAATAGATGGGATTGTAGAGTGTCCTTTACAGTTCTTTTTCTTTTTTTCTCTTCTGGTGCAGCAGTTGCTTAAACCTGACAGGAAATACTCATTTTTGCTTGAAAAATGGGTAGAGAAGGTTTTAGGTTAGGATTTTTTTTTTAAGAAAACCCTAAAAATGATGGCCATGTGCACCCAAGTGTTCACCAGTCTTTGGGTGGAGAGGTTGGGGGTGAGACCAATGTGGGGAGGAATAGGGAGGGAAAGTCAGATTCAAGCGGGAGGGAGGGGCTCAGCTTCTGGTGTACTTTGGCTCTGTATGTATGGGTTGGTGGATAATGTGGCGATAAATTATTCAGTGCAACAAGAGAACTGAGGACAATTTTTCAAGGTTTTAATTAATTATCTCTTATTGTTATTGATATGAGGCCCATTTATAATGTAAACTAAAGTAGTGAATGCTTTCTTTGTCTTTGCTCTTCTTTCTCAGGGAACTTGGTCTCAGTAACAGCCTAGCTTGAGGAAACAAGGGTCATGTTGAAAAGTTGGGGTCTGTGGACCTAGAGAGGCAGAAATCTAGACTGGGGAAAACGTTGAGGGCTAATTTTCTTGTTTACTAATGTTTGGTCAAGACTAGAATGTAGCCAGCAAATACATTCCTTTCTCCCCTCCTTTTCACTCTGGCCAATATTTGGAGCCTTAATGTTTCAGCAGTGTTCTGACTTGCTTAGTGCATATGTGGGCAACACCTACCTTTTGTGTTCTAGAAAGGTGAAAACATTCATAAAATTTTACTGGCCAATTAAACATGAGGATGTATAAACTGAGGAGCACAGGATGCTTAAGACAGAACAAGCAGGCAATGCAAACTGCCATTTCAGCATGTTAGCATGTGTCATTAGAGCTTTCTCAGCAAACAAAAACTTACTTGTTGTAAAAGAATCTATGTCCTGTCTCTGTTCGGTCAGCAAATTTAGCATAGTGAGATACTAATTTTAAAAAATGTGAAGGAGGGCTGGGGATATGGCCTAGTGGAAAGAGCACTTGCCTTCGTATACATGAGGCTCTGGGTTCAATTCCCCAGCACCACATATACAGAAAATGTCCAGAAGTGGCACTGTGGCTCAAGTGGTAGAGTGCTAGCCTTGAGCAAAAAGAAGTCAGGGACAGTGCTCAGGCCCTGAGTCCAAGCCCCAGGACTGGCCCAAAACACACACACACACACACACACACACACACACACACACACACACACACACACAAATAAATAAATAAAATAAAAAAATAAAAAAAAAAACAATGTGAAGGAATTTGGCACTGATGGCTCATGCCTGTGATACTAGCTACTCGGAAAGCTGAGATCTATAAATCATGGTTCCACATTAGTCTGGGTAAAAAAAGGTCTACAAAGACTCCATCTCTAAATAGGAGTGAAATTGGGCTGAAGTGGCATGGTGCTAGATGAGCCAGCAAGGTGAGCAAGTTCACAGTCCTGAATTCAAAACCCAGCATACTATCTTTTAAAAAAAAATATAGTAATCCTTTACACAAATATTTTATCTGGATAGTAGTATCCAGATAAAACATCTACTAAAACATCTTCAACCAGGTGCTGGTGGCTCTTGTCTGTAGTGCTAGCTAGTCAGGAGGCTGACCTCTAAGGACTGGAGTTTGAAAGCAGCCCAGGCAGCAAAGTCTGTGAGAGTTTCATCTCTAATTAACCAGGCAAAAATCTAGAAGTAGAGCTGTGGCTTAAGTTGCTAGAGCACCAGCCTTGAGTAATAAAACTGAAAGAGAGCATGAAGTCCTGAATTAAAGCCCCAGTATCAACAAAACACCATAGCCTTTGCCCTGAGAGTGGGTGTTATCAAGGGTGACTGGGAATCAGCTCATTCCGAGCCACGGTGAGAAAAAGTTTAGAAACATGGCCCAAGAAGGAGTTAGATTAGCTCCTGAGAATTCTATGGGAACTTTGGGAAGAGTATGCTATGTCTGGGGACTGTTATCTCTAGTGTGCTGAAGAGCCTTGGGCTGGCTACTTTCTAATGCCTTGAGAACACATGGATAGAAAAGAATCAAAGGTAGGGAAAACTGAAAAGATGGTGCAGTGAGTTATCTAGTCTTTCTTCTTCTGTATTCTTTTTCCTTTTCTTCTTCTGATTCAGGGTCTTGTGTGTTGTCCAGGCTAGCCTCAAAATTATGATCCTCTTGCCTCAAATCCCCAAGTGCTGGAATTAGAGATATATACTACCATGCCAAACTTCCTTGTTCTTTTTTAAAAATTTAATTTCATTGTCAAGGTGATGTACAGAGGGGTTACAGTTACATAGTTTAGGTAATGAGTACATTTCTTGTCAAACTTGGTGCCTGCTCCCTCACTTTCTCCATCTTCCTGCCTCCTCAATCCTTCCCCCACCAGTTGTACAGTTAGTTTAAAACCTATTGTCTTGTAAGTATCACCATTGCGTTGGTTTGCTTTTCATTCTTTGTCTCACCATTTTGATGTTTCCCTTCCCTTCCCTTCCCTAATTCAGATAAACATATATACAATACTCAGGGTACCAAAATCAAATACAGTGACAATACTATTGGTGAGAGTGTAAGCCAGCTTTCTTCTTAAGCTACTTTGTGTTTGCTTTGTAGTGATTGTAACTGGAAGAATCTGAAATAATGCAGCTTACCCATGCCTTTGTTTTGTGGTGGAAACTGAGTCACCTTGGTGAAAGACAGCCCACTAACTTGCTGCTCAGATCCTTTTACTTTTGTACCCAAATCAACATATTTCATGTTAGTTCTGTAATCTGAGCCCTTTTAAACAGTGTTGCATTATTAAGTCATATTATTTAGTACTGCAGTAATAGTAATCAATAAGCACATCTAAAGTACTACTATACTAAACAGAAATGGTATTTGAGGAAACATGTCCTTGTGTTCATTTTGAGAAACTTAACCATTCATGGTCCTAGTCTCTAACTCATCTTTAGCCACCTCCAAAAAGCCCTTTTCCCCTTTTGCACAATCTTTGTCTCTTTAACCTCAAAGCAGATGAACTCAGCTCCAAACTATCTTCTTTAGGCAGACATCCTTCCTACAGTGAGGGAAATCAGTGCATGAACAGTGGGTGGCTCATCATTTCCTTCAGAGCTCCAATTACACTGTTGCTTTTCATTCTCCTTCTGTGTTTATTTGACAAATATCTGTTTCATTTACAATCAGTAACAATAACAGTATTTCTTTCTTCTACCAATCTATCTTAGTCTTAAATTCAGTACTTATAACAACCAGGAGATTGTATAGATGTGCAACATGTGTGGAATAAATTATCTATTCCTATTGGATTTCCGGATTGACTTGAGACACTGCAGGGAGTATGTTCTCGATTTTATGTTTCTCAGTCTTTTTTTTTTAATTTTTATTGTCAAACTGAATTACAGAAAGGTTACAGTTTCATACGTTAGGCATTGGATACATTTCTTGTACTGTTTGTTACCTCCTCCCTCATTCCCCCCTCCCCCCTTTCCCTTTACATTCTCCCCCCCCCCGCCCCCATGAGTTGTTTGGTTCATTTACACCAAACAGTTTTGCAAGTATTGTTTTTGTAGTCATTTATCTTTTTTTACCCTGTGTCTCTCGATTTTGGTATTCCCTTTCAGGTCCCTAGTTCTAATACCAGTATACACGGTTTCCAATGTGCTCAGATAAGATACAGAGATAGTGCAGGTATACTACAGGAAGGGGATACAAGAAGATCATCTATAATAAAATCTAGGGTTACACATAGCACATTGAAAGTAGTTACAACAGTGATATAACAATCGTTTGCATAACATGGAGTTCATTTCACTTAGCATCATCTTTATGTGTTCATAAGGGTATAGCTATTGGGCTCTTGTGATCCTCTGCTGTGACTTGCCTAAACCTGTGTTAATAATTCCCTATGAGAGAGACCATAGAGTCCATGTTTCTTTGGGTCTGGCTCACTTCACATAGTATAATTTTTTCCAAGTCCTTCCATTTCCTTACGAATGGGCAACGTCATTATTTCTGATAGAGGCATAAAATTCCTTTGTGTATATGTACCACATTTTCCTGATCCATTTGCCTACTGAGGGGCATCTGGGTTGTTTCCATATTCTAGCTATGACAAACTGTGCTGCAATGAACATTGTTGTGCTGGTGGCTTTAGTGTGTTCTTGTTTGTGGTCTTTAGGGTAGATGCCCCAAAGTGGGGCTGCTGGGTCATAGGGGAGCTATATGTTTTGCCTTCTGAGGAATCTCCATACCACTTTCCAGAGTGGCTGAACCAGTTTACATTCCCAAGAACAATGAAGTAGGGTTTCCTTTTAGCCACATCCCCCTCCAACATTTATGATTGTTAGTTTTCTTTATATAGGACATTCATACTTGGGTGAGATGGAATCTCAATGTTGTTTTGATTTGCATTTCTTTTATGGCCAGTGATGTAGAGCACTTTTTCATATGTATCTTGGCCATTCTCATTTGCCCATCAGAGAAGTCTCTTTTTAAGTCTTTAGGCCACTTGTTGAGGGGGCTATTCGTTCTTTACGGTTTTGTTTTGGAGGAATGTAATTTTTTTAGTTCTGCATATATTTTAGATATGAGGCCTTTGTCTGATGTATGGCCAGCAAAGATCTTTTCCCAATCTGTGAGCTTCCTGTTAATCTTGCGAGCTATGTCCTTTGCACTGCCGAGTCTCTACAGTTTGATGCAGTCCCATTTGTCCATCCTTTCTTTGATTTGTAGCATTTCTGGGTCTTTGTTAAGGAAGTTCTGTCCTGTGCCAAGGAGCCCAAGTGTTTCTCCTACTCCTTCCTTTAGTGTTTTCAGGGTATCTGTTTTAATTTCGAGGTCTTTGATCCATTTGGAATTGATTTTATTGCAGGGTGATATATAAGGATCTAGTTTTAGTTTGTTGCATGTATTGAACCAGTTTCACCAGCACCTTTGGTAAAAAGGTTATCTTTCTTCCAGACTATTTTTTTAGCTCCTTTATCAAAGATTAAGTAGGTGTAATTCTGTGGGTTCATTTCTGGATCTTCAATTCTGTTCCATTGGTCTTCAGGCCTGTTCCGGTGCCAATACCAAGCTGTTTTTGTTTTTTTTTTTGGCCAGTCCTGGGGCTTGGACTCAGGGCCTGAGCACTGTCCCTGGCTTCTTTTTTTTGCTCAAGGCTAGCACTCTGCCACTTGAGCCACAGCGCCACTTCTGGCCGTTTTCTGTATATGTGGTGCTGGGGAATTGAACCCAGGGCCTCATGTATACGAGGCAAGCAATCTTGCCACTAGGCCATATCCGCAGCCCCCCAAACTGTTTTTTATTACTATAGCTTTATAATACAGCTTAAAGTTTGGTATTACAATTCCTCCAGCACTGTTCTTTCTGCTTAGGATTGTTTTTGTTATTCTGGGTCTTTTATTGTTCCATATGAATTTCTGGATTGCTTCCTCTATTTCATTTAAAAATGGTGTTGGGGTATTAATGGTATTGCATTGAATTTGTAGATAGCCTTTGACAATATTACCATTTTGATTATATTAATCCTCCCAATCCAGGCATGGGAGGTTTTTCCATTTCCTTACTTCTGCCTTAATTTTGTTTTTCATGTTCTTAAAGTTCTCATCATAGAGGTCTTTCACTTACTTTGCTTAAGGTTATTCCTAGTTATTTTATGTTTCTTGAAGCTATTGCAAAAGCAGTTGCTTTCCTGATTTCAGCCTAGGCGTACAGGTCATTAGCATATAGAAAGGCCATTGATTTTTGAAGGTTTATTTTATATCCTGCAACTTTGCCAACGTTTTGGATCAGCTCTAGAAGCTTGGGAGTAGAGTCTATGTGGTTCTTTAGGTAGAGGATCATGTCATCTTCGAAGAGCGTAAGTTTAACGTCATCTTTTCCTATTTGGATCCCCTTTATATTTTCTTCTTGCCTAATTGGTCTTGCTAGGAATTCGAGTTCAATGTTGAAGAGAAGGAAAGAGAGTGGACATCCCTGTCTTGCTCCTGATTTTCATGGGAATGGCTTTAGTTTTTCACCATTTAAAAATATGCTTGCTGTTGGTTTGTCATAAATTGCATTTATTATATTCAGGTGTGTTCCATGGAATCCCAACTTTTCCAGGGCTTTTATCATAAATGGGTGCTGGATTTTATCCAGCCTTCTCTGCATCCAGAGATATAAGCATGTTATTCTTTACCTTGCTCCAGTTGATGTGGTGGATTACATTAATTGACTTGCATATATTGAACCATCTTTGTCTTGCTGGGATTAATCCAGTTTTATCATGGTATATGATTTTTTTGATGACCTGTTGAAGTCAATTGGAAAGAATTTTGTTGAGAAATTTTGCATCTATGTTCATCAGGGAAATCGGTCTATAGTTCTCTTTCCATGATAAGTCCCTGCCTGGTTTTGGGATGAGGGTTATACTGGCTTCATAGAATGTATCTGGTAGTGAACATTCTCTTTCAATTTGATTGAAGAGTTTGAGAAACATTGGTGCGAGCTCTGTTTTGAAGGCCTTGTAGAATTCTGCTGTGAATCCGTCTGGACCTGGGCTTTTCTTTGATGGGATATCATTTATTGCCGTTTCTATTTCAGTGCTGGATATGGGTCTGTTTAGAAGGTTTAAATCTTCATGGTTGAGTTTGGGGATATCACTTTTGTCTCGGAAATCATCTATTTCTTCCAGGTTCTTTGAATTTATTGGCATAAAGGTTTGCAAAATATTCCCTTCTTGTGTTCTGAATTTTGGTTATTTCTGTGGTGGTGTTACCTGTTTTATCTCTGATCTTGTTTAGTTGAGTGTGCTGCCTTCATTATTGGTCAGGTTTGCTAGGGTTCTGTCTATCTTGTTAATTTTTTGCAAAGAACCAACTCTTTGTTTTGTTGATTCTTTCGGTGTTTTTGTTTTTGTCTATAATTCATTTGATTCTGATTTGATTTTAATTATTTGCTTCTGTGTATAGACTTGGAGTTTGGCTTGCTGTTCTCTTTCGAGGAGATTACGGTGCTTCCTTAAGTTTTTGAGTTGCTGTTTCTCCAGTTTGTTGGTGAAGGCACTCAGAGATATAAATATTCCTCTGAGTAGAGCCTTTGCTCTGTCCCAAAGAAGCTGGTACTTTGTGTACTCATCTTGGTTGAATTCCATAAACATTTGAATTTCTGTTCTAATTTCTTCAATGACCCACTGATGGTTCAGCAGTGTGTTGTATAACCTCCATGAATTGTAGCATTTTCTTTGGTGGCTGTTTGAGTTGAGCTCTAATTTTATTCCATTGTGGTCTGACAGAATGCCGGGAATGGTTTTGATACTTCTGAATTTGTACAGGTTTTCTTTGTGCCCTAAGATGTGATCTAGTTTTGTGAATGTTCCATGTGCCGCTGAGAAGAATGTTTATTCTGGTGTTGCTGGATGAAATATTCTGTAGATGTCAGTTAAGCCTAGTTGGTCTATGCAATAGTTTAGTTCTGTGGTTTCTTTGTTCAGTTTTTGTGGTGTTGATCTGTCCAGAGGTGACAGTGGAGTGTTAAAGTCCCCAACTATCAATGTGTTTGGGTCTATTAGTGTTTTTAGAGTCAGTAGTGTTTGTTTGATGAAGTTGGGTACTCCTGTATTTGGTGTGTAGATATTTAAGATAGTTATATCCTCCTGTAGGAGAGAACCCTTTATTAGTATGTAGTAGCCTTCTTTGTTTCTTCTTACCATTTTAAATTTGAAGTCAATTTTGTCTGATACTAGGATTGCAGCTTGCTTATGGGGTCTGTTTGTTTGGTAGATTTGATTCCACCCTTTCACTTTTAGAAAATGTTTGCTTTTGCTGGATACCTGTGTCTCTTGGAAAGTTGGATCTTGATTTTTGATCCAACTTATGAATCTATGTCATTTGATTGGAGAATTAAGTCCATTAATGTTGAGAGTTAAAATTGAGAGATGATGGTTTGTTCCTTTTATTATAGCTATCTTGTTAAAATCTGTGTCCTCCCAATTCTTGACCTAATATTCTGGTTTTCTGTTTTGGATTCATTTCTCAGTCTGTATTGGGATCTGGATTATCTTCCCTGTATAGTACATCTTTGAGCATTTTCTATAAAGCTGGTTTGGTGGAGATATATTCTTTCAATTTTTCCTTATTTTGGAAGATTTATATTTGACCTTTGGCTATGAATGAGAGTGTAGCTGGGTACAGTATTCTTGGTTGGTAGTTATTTTTATTTAGGGTTTTGTCTTTTACTCATGGATGGATGGATGTATTGATTCAAACTTTTTATTTAACATTTTTATCAGTAGACTTTGTAGAACATTTTGAGGGTTCTCTTCTATCTCTTTGACTGACTGCTCTGCTTCCTGCTTGTTTTGAGTGGGAGATGAGACTCCATTGTTTGCCATCTTTCTTGTACTTCTTCTGCCCATTTGGATTGGGAATGACAATATACAAGCACATGTGAGCACCATTTAAGACCCAAAGCAGACCTTACCAAGCACTCTGGTATAAATCTTACAAGTTCATAATTATACACAGATACCTTGTATACCTGTATATAAAATTAGATTTGGTGTGCCTAAAGAATACAATTTCCATATAACAACCAATCCTGAACCTGGTATTCTGTAGTTACTTATTTACTGTTACAACACTATGAGCAATTTTTGTTCTTATATTAAGTTCTTGTTGGACTGGCTGGCTTTCTCTATGAACTTCTTAGATTCATTCGGATTGAACAGGGATACCCTCTATCCAATAGCCAGGGGTCAATGGAGTCTTGAGGTCCTAGAAGTAAATCATAAGGGTCAGTTGGAGGTAATGAAGAGAATAGAGTAAAATGTAAGGGGTGTGTGTGTGTGTGTGTGTGTGTGTGTGTGTGTGTGTGTGTGTGTGTGTCTGTGATGATTTTGGTTTATTTTCAGTGAAAAAGAAATGTGGAGAAGAGTAGAATTGGTAGAAAGAACCAAGTTAAAATGATAGACAATGGAGAGTTAGCTGAAAAGAGTGAAGGTGTCTGTCATAGGAAAGTCATTTTAAAGAAAGAGAATGTGAAGAGAGAAACAAAGAAAAAATACTGGAAGACAAATGCGCAAAACACAAAAAATTATCAAAAATACCCCAGAAAAACAAAAATAAAACCAATAAACAAATAAAAATGGAAAACAACAACAACAACAAAAAAACAAATGAAGTCTCAGAAATGAAAAAATATAAAATAAGAAATTGAAAAAAATGAAGACTTCCGTGTTTGGGTAGGCTTTCTATAGTCTCTGGTTTGACTTGCTTTAAGTTGCAGGGGATGGATTTGCTTTGACCCTCCTTCCCTGTTAGTGAAATCCTGGGGCTATCTGGTTTGCACAGTTTGCAGGTAGGACTTAGGTGTCCTCTGTAGGTGGGGGATGTAAATAGTCTTGGGAACTGTGGCTGCTTCCATCTGCTGTGGGACCGCTGCCTTTAACACCTGGCTTTGAATAGGATGTGGACTCAGCAGGGCAGGGCACCTCTGGCTCGGTTTACCTGGCTGAGAGTTGCTTGCCTGGGGGTTGTTCCTGCCTCCTGGGCAGGGTGGCCTCCTGGGAGGAGCTGGCTATGGAATTCAGCTCTGTTTCTGGCTGGGAATTGGGCTTCCTCTGTGATGAGACCGTTTATCTGTCTCGAGAACTGTTTATTCTCCCTTCTGGTTTTTCCTTGCCACTGGTAGCTGCTCGCTGCTTTCAGTATCAATTTAGAAATTCTGGCAGGCAGGGTGGGGCACCTCTGGCTGAGTTCACCTGAATGTGTGAGCCTTGGCCTGGGACATGCCTCCTGCCTAGGCAGGGGTCGTTCTCCTGGGCAGAGCTGGCTCTCACTGGTCAGTCTCTCTTGCCCTTTTCAAAGATGGCCCCTTTGTCCTCACTTTCCCCAGGCCCGCTTTAGTTCCAGTCTGGTCTGACCCTATGCCAGTGTTAAAGATGGCACTTTGCATGAGGCCCTAGGTTCGATTCCCCAGCACCACATATACAGAAAACGGCCAGAAGCGGCGCTGTGGCTCAAGTGGCAGAGTGCTAGCCTTGAGCGGGAAGAAGCCAGGGACAGTGCTCAGGCCCTGAGTCCAAGGCCCAGGACTGGCAAAAAAAAAAAAAAAAAAAAAAAAAAAAAAGATGGCACTTTGCTCTGGCAGTGGGGGAAGGCCTAGCTTCCAGAAACTGTTCTGTGGGTGCGATTGAGAATGTATTTTGTGGGGTACTCATGCTTTCTCTGCGGTTTCGGTCCTTCCGTGCTCAGCCTGCCATTCTTGTCTGTCTGCCACAGTCTGGAGGATTTCTTTCTGGTCAGCGCTGTGTGCTTTAGATGTGTGAAATTTCGGTTGCTGTGCTGGCCCTGGCACTGTGATGGAGGCAGAACACCACCCGCAGCTCAAATCTGTGTTTTCAGGCTAGCAAAGTCGATTTTTTCTTCCTGGCACGAATCCCTGTACTGTTACAACTTTCTTGGGCTGTCTTTCTAGGAGTAAAAGTTTCTCTGGATTGGTAAAACTGTGATGTCGGAAGGAGCTCTGCTAGGGCTTTGCTGCTCCTCCGCTGTCTTCTCAGAAGTTCCTCTCAAAGTCTTTCATTTGGGTACAAAGCTACAGTGTGAGAATGTTGATTTGATGAACGCCAAGTTTAGTTATATAAAAGTTGAGAGCTGCTGACTAGGCAGTGGCAGTGACTTAGTAATAAGAGCTCTTGTGAAATGGACTGAATAGCATCTCAGAGACTAGAGCACTTAGAGTGGTCTGGGTAAATATTCTGTGAAATGGGATTGACATTGATCTCTGTGCTTTATTAGCGAACATTTAAAAAGGTAAATTTCAATAACTCACCTTTGCTTCCCAAGAAAAGCTAACAGGTTATTGACTTAGAGTAAAAGACTACCCTGTATGACCAGTAGACTGAAGGCTTTGAGAGGGCTAAAGTATGTTTTCAATAGGCGTGGTTGGGTAATACTCGAATTCTCAGGTTAGACTTAAAAATTTAAATGAATACTGCCTTTTTATAACTTCATGAAGACGGCAAATAAGTTGACCTTTGGCAATAATTTTAACTTCAAATTAAAGAAAATCAATTACTATGGAGTATTTTACCTTTTTTCATAGTCACCATAACTATTTTTCTTACATTACAATAATTTGGAGCAGTGAAGTTCATGAGAAAAATGACAAATTTCAGAACACTTCACAGCACATACTCCTATAAACATTTAAAAGTTAATTAAAAGAATGGTCATTTTAAAATTTAATATTTGATATGACCAATGTTCCTAGGTCAAAGCTGGTAACAAAATGATGGAAAAGACTGAATCACACTGCATATGTTCCACAAAAAGGCATAATATACAAAATGTGCATGTATCAGTTTACACTATACAAAAATAGTTAAACTACATCACAGGTAAACATGTTACATTAAGAAATCGTACTAGTAAGAAACTGGCACTCAAAAGGAAAAATACAAAAGTATTTTCAACATGAAAACACAAGACAATGGAACTGTAAACTTTAAAATCAAATGTGTAACCCATTGAGCTCTGTGGGGGACGGAGGCTTCTGAAGTAAATGTTTTCTGCAGATTACTTGTTTTCTAAATTCATCTAAACGCCTATCACCACCCACACAGACACTTCAAACTATGACACAGATCTTAATCTAGTTATGACTATACTTTAAGAACTAATGCCTCTCTTTAGAAAAATCATTTTCTTTTTTGACAGAATTTTCCAGCTAGCAGTTGTATTCTACTCATTTCCCAATGCAGAATACATGCTATTCAATATTAATACAGAAGCTATTAGATATAAATTCAATTTTGAGGCCACTGCTGGGTTTTCAAAACATTATGCCTTCGTTTTCTCTGTGTCTGTTTGTCATCAAAGGGGGCTGAGTTAGAACAGAAACAATGTCTCTATCTTGATTATGGAAATATAACTAGGGGAATAATATTCCTCCTAACACTCAAATGGGAATATTGCTCCTAAAGGTTACTGTAGGACTGGTCCATCTCAGATGTATATATTGTTGAAACTCATACTTGTTCTGGCATTGGGCTTGTAAGATGGCACAGGACCACATTAAGTGCAATTTCAATGCAATGTACGGTGGTAGAAGTAGTGAGCTCCCACTTGAAACATAGAGAATGGAAAGGAAACACAGCTGTTCCAGTTGTCCTAGGTAGAATCAGGCACACATTCTATCCAAAGTGCAGCACCTCCCCATCATAGCTAAGCTTCTCCTTAGTGCTAAGATGAATCTATATCTTCATTTTAAATCACCTTCACCTTCACATGCTTTATTTTACAGAGACATAGTACTGCTTGTTCCCATTAATGACATACAACACTGTGAGACTTACTGTTTTCATAGATCTAAACTTGCTTAGTTGCTACCATTTACTCCATTAGCCATGAATTGTCACTGTTGCCAAATACAGCAGGATACCAGGACAAAGCAAGCTGTCCAGTGAGCATCCCTGTGCCATGGCCATCACAGAGCCTTTACTTGTTGGGGGCAGATGCTCTCTTTGATGGATTTACATTTCTGCTTTACAAAGCTTCCTAGCAAAGATTTTGAAAGACGACAGCTAGGCTCCGCTTGACATCATTTTACACGTTCTGCAACTGGCCAAGTGTTTTATAGATCTGAAAGCTGTTATTCTGCTTAGAAACTTTGTTTCTGTGATAGAAATTCATAAAAGACACAGTGCATTCAGTGTGTTGGTTCATGTTTCATAGTGCATCTCAAATTATGAATATTATTATGAACATACAAATTAAGCTATGATTGAGTGTAATTTCTTATCTGTAATCTCTACCATTTTCCTTCTGAAACAATACAACTAAAAATAATTACACAGGGCTGGGGATATGGCCTAGTGGCAAGAGTGCTTGCCTCATATACATGAGGCCCTGGGTTCAATTCCCCAGCACCACATATACAGAAAATGCTTAGAAGTAGCGCTGTGGCTCAAGTGGCAGAGTGCTAGCCTTGAGCTAAAAGAAGCCAGGGACAGTGCTCAGGCCCTGAGTCCAAGCCCCAGGACTGGCCAAAAAAAATAATAATTACACAAATAATTACATGTGAATTTTATCAATGATTGGCCTAATATACTATATTATTGCCTAATATACTACATACTATACCTAATATAGTTTACAGGTACAACATTTTGCTGACTAGCCAAATATGTTTCTTTCTTTGCACATGTAGTACGTTGTAGTATGTTGAAGAGTTTATAGAAATAACTTGAAAATAATTGACTTTATATTAATCAAATACAATGGCTACATATGCAGTTTGAAGTTTTGATTCTCTAAATTACATTCACTATATTTCATGGATTTGCTTCATTTGATAAATTTACTTAAATACTCTCTAGAAAATAACTAGGGCAATAATCAAATGCTACCGTTTTCCTACAGTAATTTATCACACCAGAACGATAACTAATAACTGAAGAGCCAGACTTTGAAGTCAGACCCCACTTTACCACGTGAACGTGAGATAAGCAGGCCCTGTGAGCAAACCCAGGACAAGCTTATTAGGGCCTAGCCGGTCAAGAACTCTAACCGCGGGGAATGCTCAACTCTGACCACCCCTAGAATGCCTTGAGCCCTGAGCCAATCAGATTTGTACCCGTGTCCTAATCTTGCTTGCTTGAACACCGGATGGCTGTAACTTTGTTTTTTGTCTTGCTTGAACACCTGATGGCTGTAACTTTGTTTTTTGCCTTAATAAGCCCTTGCAATCACAGCTCGGGGTTTCCTCCTAACCTCTGCTGTGTCGGTGGGTAGGACGAGGACCGAGTTGCAGCTTGCCTGAATAAAGTCTTGCCTTGCTTTTGTATTTCGGAACATCTGAATCTCGGTGGCCTTCTTGGTGGTCGTTTCATGACTTGGCATAACAATAACAATATCTTAGATGTTTTTTATTACTCAAAGTCATATGGCTGTTTTTTCCTTCCAAACTTACCTCACTTGTTCTGGGTTGACATTGGCTTTGTTTACATTGCACATACATGCATTGTATGTTGGAAACTGAATTACTGAGTTATTGTAATAGATCACTGCTCTTCTGTTTGCTTTTGGGTGGAATTTTATATGTAAATACACTCCAGGGTAATACAGATGTCTCCATTTTTTTCAGTCTACACTTCAATATTGACCCTGTGTAGTAATATTCCTTGTTCCTAAAAAGATAACTGAATTAATTACCTAATATCCTAGGAAAGCAAATGGAGTTTTTGGTTTTAAGACATCATCTATAAGAGCCTAGCTAATCAATTCTGTCTTAGCCATCTGCCTTCAAAGGGTGAAAGACTGAGTTGAAGCTGTTGAGACTGGAATCTTCTGTTCTAGGAAAACTTGAGATTTTTCACCCCGAGGTCTTCACCAGTAAGCCAGTCCTTTAGCATCTGACAGTTCATATTTGTTGAATTCCATAACCTTGATCCTGATCCTGTTTCCTAGTGAAATGTGTCATCATTTTTGTTTGCTTCTGCAATGTACAGCACATGAAACCAAGTATATTTGCTTCTTAGCAGCAGTGGCCAACTCACAGAAGGAGACTTATGTGGCTGTGTTGGCAGCTGGAAGCAGCCTTCACTGGAGGTCTCTGTGAACTCACAGCACACAGGAGCCACAGCAGGCATTGCTGACTTCTATATCCACATCCATGTTGGTAACTGATGACCTTTTCAAATCTCTTGGTCTCTCAGTTTCTCCCCCTTTTCTCCTCCAATTACCATGTCCACTGGCTCTGGGTTAAATTTATGTCTCTCCCAAATCTACAAGTGATACACTAACTCCAAAGCAATGCTTTCAGTGGGTGGGGCTTTGGAAAGTGATTCGGTCACAGGTCTAGCCTTGTGAATGGAATTAAAGCATAGTAAGTGAAGTCTCATAGCAAGGTGCCAGTAGCTCCCACATCTGTAATCAAAGTTTGAGTCCTGCCGTGTCGGACTTTGCTCTACCCCCCTATCCACGTGTGGGGGGGTTTCCGGGGCTTGTCCGCCTCTTCCATGTGGTCCTCTCTCACTCTCTCACGTCCCCTGGCCAGTAGGGATTAATTGCAGGAGCAGAGACCCCAGGTAGCCTCAGTTCGCGTGTGGTCACAGGACCCCTGCCCCCTTCCCATCCCAAGGAAGACATGGGCGCGTGGGTGTCCCGGAGAAGCCTCGTGGGTGTTCTGATTTATTCAAGGGAGGGCCTAACAATTTATACCCCCAAAGGCGGGTTCAGTAGAGGGGCTACTGGATATTAACAATTGGCTTGATGGACTGTCCGTCAGGTGATGTCATGGAACTTCCTCTGTGGGCGGAGACCACAGCCCCCCAAAGACTGGGTTTCTGGGGTCCCTGCCATTACACATGTGGCCGAGCTGAGGGGTGGGGGGTTGCTTTGCTTCTCTTCTGGTTGAAGCCAGAAGGTGGGGGGATGGGTTAAGTGGACTATACCCTCTTAAAAGCACAGCTGTCCCCAACACTGCTGGGGTAGGAAAGTTTGTGAGAGTCTTATCTTCAATTAACAACCCAGAGTGCTAGAAGTGGAGGAGTGGCTAAAGGGATGCACTAGACTTAAGTGGAAAAGGCTAAAGGATAGTGCCCCGACTTTGAGTTCAAGCCCCAGTACTGGCATGCACACTTGTGCATGTCCATCTTCATGCATGTGTGTGGGACACACCTGGATCAGAAAGAGGAAGTCAATTAGCTGGCCCTGCCTGTTTCTCAGTCCTGGGGCCACATGTGGCTAATCTGGCCACCTCTAGGATTGGTCCCCAACTCTGTCGCCCTTATGGTCAGCTCATGCCTCCCCTTACAGTCCCTAGATGGGTGCACGTACACCCCTCTCCTTCCTGCCCATCTTTGCCTTATATTAGTTACAATAAATGTGATCTGGCACTGACTTGACTCCCAAACGCATCTGATTGTCCTCCGGTGAGGGAGGGCTGGGTGCGGGCGGTCTGCCCACCCTTTCCTTTCTTGGCTAGTCTGGTTGAGGCATGCCTTCCCCATCTCTCCCGAAGGCCAGGGGAGCACGGGGGGCTAAAAACCCTGACATCTGGTGACACCCAAGCCAAAAGGGTCTAGGATGTGTCTGATTGTCCTCCGGTGAGGGAGGGCTGGGTGCGGGCAGTCTGTCGACCCTTTCCTTTCTTGGCTCATCAGGTCAGGGCATGCCTTCCCCATCTCTCCCGCAGGTCAGGGGAGCACGGGGGAGGGGGGGTTAAAACCCCTGACACATGTGCATGTACATACATGAGGTTTCACATAGAGTCCTTTCCCTTTTGCTTCTGCATGTGAGGACAGGGTGCTTGTTCCCCTTGGAAATTGAAGCAGAAAGGTGCCATCCTGGAATTAAAAGTACTAGGCACATAGCAACCACCAAATTTACTGACTTCCAAGACCTAGGAGAAATAAGTTTCTGCTCTTTATTTATGTATCTCATCTTAGGTATTTTGTTCAATCAGCACACATAGGTGTAAGCATCCCTCTTATCTATTCAATTGTAATATCTGAACACTTGTCATTGCTCATGCCTCAACTTTTCCATGTCCTCAGTTCTGACAACCTCGTACCCCATTACCTCCATTTCAACTTCACTCCTTCTAGTACCAGGACTCCAAGAAATGTGTTACAACCCCTTTAATGCCAATTGTCTATAGTCCTTATGCCCTTTATGTGTTCAAGTTGAGGTTTCCTTCATGTCTTAATTTCCATCCTCAGTTTAGGTTCTATGATCTCCTTTTTTTTTATATGATAGCATCAAGAATAGTTACATTCTTTATTTTTTTGGTGCATATTAATTATATCAGGTTTCATCGTGATATTTGCACATACTTTGTATATATATATATATATATATATATATTTTTTTTTGATCAAATTTAAATCAGGCCATGAGCACTGTCCCTGTGCTCTGTGGTCTACTCTTTGTTGTTGTTGTTTTTGGTTGTGGGTCTTGAACTCACAGCCTGGGTGCTGTCTTAGAGCTCTTTTGCTCAAGGCTAGCTCTCTACAGCTTTGTGCCACAGGGCCATTTCCAGTTTTCTAGTTGTTATTTGGAGGTAAGAGTCTCATGGATTTTTCTTCCCTCACTGGCTTTGAACCTTAATCCTCAGATCCCAGCATCCTATGTAGCTAGGATGACAGGTGTGAACCACTGGTGGCCAGCCTGTAGTTTATTCTTAAAGCATGGTCTATCCTTTGCAGCATGTATTCTCAACTTACTCATCTTCTTACTTTGCACTCATGCCTACCAAAGCTTCACCTGTTTGTTCAATGTAACTCATGCCTCAGAGGAGCATGCCAAAACACAAAACATAACACCAAAACAAAACAAAACCCAGACTGTGTTCATTATTGTCTTTTAACATCTGTGCCTTCTATGTCTGGTTGGTTCTGAATGTTGCCTTCTAGAAATCTTACTTTATTTAACCCTTGATTCCTGGATGGTTGTTTAAAACTTCTCCCTTTCCTTCCAGTCTTCCAGGACTTCTCTCCCATTATTATTTTCAGCTGTCAAGCATGCTTCTTATTTAAAGAATACAAAGCAGAACATTTCTAAGAGTGCTCACTATCACCTATAGCACCACCTGCATTTGTGTCTCCATATATCAACTTGGGTACTGTTTTGTTACCCCTACTTTGCATTGCTTTTATTTGAGGACTGGGTCTCATCCTTGGTCACTCATTGTTTCAGGAATCCCCCATTCTTTGTTAAAATTTGTCACAGTAAGGGGTTTGTACTTAGGGCCTGGCTGCTGTCCTTTAGCTTTTTCACTCAAGGTTGGTGCTCTACCACTTGAGCCACAGGTCTACTTCCAGCTTTTGGGTAGCTCATTAGGGAAGACTCTTGGAGTTTTCTGCCTGGGATGGCTTCAAACCAGGATCCTTTGATCTCACCCTGCTAAGTAGTTAAGATTACAGGGGCTGGGGATATAGCCTAGTGGCAAGAGTGCCTGCCTCGGATACATGAGGCCCTAGGTTTGATTCCCCAGCACCACATATACAGAAAACTGCCAGAAGCGGCGCTGTGGCTCAAGTGGCAGAGTGCTAGCCTTGAGCGGGAAGAAGCCAGGGACAGTGCTCAGGCCCTGAGTCCAAGGCCCAGGACTGGCCAAAAAAAAAAAAAAAAAAAAAAAAAAAAAAAGATTACAGGTGTGAGCCACTTGTACCTGGCCTCCACTCTCGTCCTTTCTTCTTTCCTTTCCTTTCCTTTCCTTTCCTTTCCTTTCCTTTCCTTTCCTTTCCTTTCCTTTCCTTTCCTTTCCTTTCCTTTCCTTTCCTTCCCTTCCCTTCCCTTCCTTTCCTTTCCTTTCCTTTCCTTTCCTATCTTTCCTTTCTTTCCCTTCCCTTCCCTTTTCATTCTCTTCTTTCTTTTTATTTCTTCTCCCTATCCCTCCCATCACCTCTGTTCCCCTCCCTTCCTTTTCCTTCCTTGCCCTTCCTTTCCACTCCTTTCTTTATCTTCCTTTACCCTCCTTCTCCTCCTTTCCATTCTTTTTTTTGTGTGCCAGTCTTGGGGTTTGAACTAAGGGCTTGCAGACTCTTATCTCCAATAAACCACTCAAAAACCAGAAGTGGAGCTGTGGCTCAAGTGGTAGCCTTGATCAGAGAGAGGTTCAGGGAGAGTTCAACAACCCCCTCCCTCACAAAATACATTCTCAATTCCCTATGTCCTTGGTGTTGTCGTCCTTGTCTTCTTCTCCGCCTCTTCCTCCTCCTCATCCTCCTCTTCCTCCTCCTTCTCCTCTTATTCCTCTTCTTCTTCTTCTTCTTCTTCTTCTTCTTCTTCTTCTTCTTCTTCTTCTTCTCCTTCTTCGTCTTTCTTCTTGTAGTACAATTTCTAGAGATCTTTGTTGGAGAAGTGGAACTGTGGCTCAAATGTAGAGTGTTAGCCTTGAGCAGAAAAGCTGAGCATTCAATCCCCAGGACTGGCACACACAACACACAGAAGAAAATTATTGTCTCTGGTAAAGATTTCTTTCTTCTTGGAGCAATAGGCTCTTTGAGGTAAAATTTTTTGACGTAAAATTAAGATATATATATATATATTTCTTATAGAATTGTAACCCTTTTGTACAACTTCCTAAAAATAAAAAAAAGTAATTCTGAAAACAAATCTTTGTAGGGCATTTGCCCCTTGAACTTTACCAGGACTCCACTGCTTCTGGTCACCCAGGATGGCCTCCTTCTCAGCATGCCTTGGGACAGGTCAGTGCTCATCTGTGTTGGATTACTTCTTCCTTGGAGGCTGTCTCATATCATTTCAAAACACTGCATTCTATTCAGTTACTTTGAATGACCCAGCTTCCTGGACATGCCTTTTTATTTCTTCAACTGAAGACTGCATGGTCCCCGCCCCCCCAGGAGGTCACTCTTCCATTCTCTGTCAGTAGGCTGTTGCTTTGAGCTTTATTTTTATTATTATTATTTATCACTTTTTATTTTATATTTAGATACATATAATTTTTAGCATAACTTAGTTTTTCAGAGTAGTTGAGCACTAACCTCCCCCAAACACAGTTACTAATATGATGATTATTAACATATTGCATTAGTTATGTTACAAGTAATGAACCATAGATTATTATTAAGTATAGCTCATAGTTTTCACTAAAGCCCACTTTTGGTGTTGTACAGAGGGTTCCCAGCTTATGATTTCATTTAAGTTTTTTTGGTTAGATGATAACGCATATGTTATGTTCATTCAGGAGAAAATCCATTTTGAATTTTGTTACTTTGTTGAGATAAGAATATGTGTTATGATACTCTTTGACAATTCTAAATTACAGCTGTTACTGATCATGAGACTAACGCGTGGACTGTTGTATATCTTAATTAATGTAGATGTTCAATAGGTTATATATAAGCATGTGTGTGTGTGTGTGTGTGTGTGTGTGTGTGTGTAACTACTGATATTTTCAATGTGCCATAGATTTCCTGGGCTATCACCTCAACATGAGTCAAGAAGCATATATAGTTTTATGGTTTGGAAAATTCATAATTTCATTGGTCCCTCTAGACAAATAGGATAGTTTCACTGTCCTAAAACTCCCCCAGTGTCATCAATTTGCCACTCTCTTTCTCCAAGTCACTTCTAGCCATAGATCTTTCATTGCTTCTGCAGTTTTATCTTTTCTAGATATTGTTGAGTTGGAATCAGTTTGTTTCAGATTAGTTTCTTTGCTTAGTACTATGCCTTCAAGTGTCCTCCACATCTGCTTATGGATTTATAGCTCATTTCTTCCTAATGCTGAATAATATACATTGTGTAGGAACATCAGTTTATTCACCCATCAAAGAGAGTAGGTTGCTGCTAGCTTTTGCCAGTTGGTGATTGTGAATAAATCTTTCTAGAACAGTTGTGTGAACATTTTGTTAGAGTGTAAGTTTTCTTTCCTTTTCTTTTTAAGGAGAAAAGACTTATTTTGCCTGGTGGTTTCAGGGTCTGTGTTTCGGTGCTTGTGAGCAGCATACAGCAGCAGGTGTACTACAGAGCCATCTCCATCACCACAGACCAGAGCCATGGCAGAGAAACCAACCTTGGATCCAGAAAATCCCTCAAATGACACCTCAGGGAAATACTGTGTTCCCTTTAGGTAGAGTCAACCACCCAAGGTTCCCAAAATTGCAACACCAGTTGGGAGATGCTTTCACATCTAACCTGGGAGAGATACTTCATAACAAAGCAAGGACATTATATCCCTGGCCTCCAAAGGGTTTTGCCATTTCAGTCAATCTCTGTGCATTCCCAAACCCCAACAATTTCAACTCAGTTCCAAGAGTCTCATCCAGAGTTCATGTTGCAAGACAAACCTTTATCTGTGAGCCTTTATAAGGAAAAAAAAGACAAAGAAGTTGCTCCCAAGATACAATGGCACAGAGCAGACATCCCTGTTCCACAAGGAAGGAATGTGGGGGGCACTGAAAGGAGAGATAAGAGCAAAGAAAGAAAGAAAGACTAACTAACAGACAATAAATCCTGTAGCTTCATGATTGGTAACCAAGATACAGAGTACCATGGTGTGAGCATTAACTGGTCAGGGCAGCCCCAGCTCTACGGCCTTGCCATTTGCAGCCAGCATGGCCTCTCTCTTGCACTGACATAGCCTATGGTTTCACTTGGCAGGCGTTGCACATTTTTAGCATCTCTGACCTCCATGGTCATCAGTGAAACTTAGGCATCAGCCTCATGGCATCTCATGATGCTTCCTGTGGATCTGCCTATAGAGACTGTTAACCCTATTTCATGCTGCCTATCTTTCCTAGCCTTCTTTGGAAATCAGAGCAGAAATCTCCATGATCCATGAAGTCATTCTGCATTCCTGAAAAAACTGTATCTCATGGGCAATGTCAAGGTCAACTCAAGCAGTGGACAGGCCCTCTTGGATCAGAGCTGCATTGGCAGCTGAGAAAATCAAAAGGAAACCTAGGAAGCATTTTCTTAGGATTCTGTGTACCTATAGAACATCCCAGAATCACTCTCCTCTCAAAGGAAAGTCTTTGAAGTGAATTTATTCTTTGGTGCCTATAAACTTTGCTTGGAAGTCTTGAAGCCAATCACTAAGATGCCTCTGGGCTTTATTCTTACTGTCCCAGAGCCTGCCTTCTTTGTTTTGTTGCCAATGTCCTACACAACCATGCCCTCTTTGTCCACAACTTGCAACTATTTTTCTGGCCAGACTGAACTTTTAAATTATTAAGTTATGAATTCAATATGATAATAATAATTATTACTACTATTTTATTTACAAGTCTTTCTTCCTAGTTCTCATTATAATTCTGGCTAAAAATGATGCAGTTCAGCCAGGTGCCAGTGGCTCATGCCTATAATCCTAGCTACTCAGGAGGGTGAGATGTGAAGATAATGGTTCAAAGCCAGCCTGGGCAGGAAAGTTCATGAGACTCTTATCTCCAGTGAACCACCAGAAAACCAGAAGTGGTACTGTGGCTCAGGTGGCAGAGCACTAGCTTTGAGCAAAAGAGCTCAGTAACCAGGCCCAGAGTTCAAGCCCTATAGCCACCCCCCCAAAAAAAAATGATGAAGTTCTGGTCCAATGTAGTCTGGGAGGGGTTATTTGTCTCTTAGAATTTGAAGACTGATATTTATGAATACCATGCTTCAAAGCTAGACTCAGCAGTAAACTGTGAGATTCTTAATGAATTGAAGAAAAGCTTGAGCTGTGGCTCAAGTGGTAGAGTGTCATCCTTGATTGAAAAAGCCAAGTAAGAGCATAAAAGTTCAAGCCTCATTACTAGCACATGGACAAAAAAAAGTTTTAAAAAATCATACTAAGTGAAGTGAGCCAGACCCAAAAATACATGGACTCTGATTTCCCTCATAGGGAATAATTAGTACATCTCTAGGCTAGTCATAGCAGAAGATTACAATAGCTCAGTAGCTATGCCCGTATGAACATGTAAGATATAAGTGAAATGAACTCCATGTTATAGAAACAAGTGGTATATCATTCTTGTAGTTATTTTCAACTTGCCTTGTGAAACTGTATCCTTTTTTTCCCTCTCATATTCCCTTCCCATGGTTTTACCCCTTTCTATCACTGTAACTGATCTTAGTACCCCAGTATATGCGTGTATTGGAACTAGGGAAGGGAAAGGAAATAGCAAAATTGAGAGGCAAAGGATAAAAAGACAAACCATTGCAATAGTGATGCTTACAAAACCAACTGGTTTAAACCAACCGTACAACTCATGGGGTGGGGGGGGGGTGGGGGAGGGAGGGACATAGGGAAGTGGGAGATGGGGGAAAATGAGAGAAGGTAACAAGTTGGATAAGAAAGGTACTAGCTTTACATATGAAACTGTAACCTCTCTGTACTTCACTTTGACAATAAAGAAGAAGAAGACAAAAAGAAATATAATGAAAAAAAAAGAAGAGAAAACAAAAACAGCAATGAAGGGGAAAAAATTTTCCTTTTCTTGGAGTTCATTTCAATAAATACTATTTTGTATGATCATATGCAAAAAAAAAGTGGTGAAATGGATATCCTTGCCTTATCTCAAATTTAGGGGAAAAGTATTTAGTTATTTACTACCAAGTGTTTTACTTGAGTTTTTATAGACACACATACATATGCATATATGCATACACATACATATATGCATATGTATGCATACACAGAAACACACAAATATACATGTATATTTGTATAGACATATATGTTCCTGTGTGTATATGAATGCACATATGTATACATATCTATCTCTGTTTATATATATTCATCTATCAAGTTTAGGAAATTCTTCTCTATACCTTATTTGCTGACAGTTTTTATATGAGTATTGGATTTTGACACCTGATTTTTCTACACATATTGATATTATCATGTATTCTTTCTTTAACCTTCTGATATGATATATCAATTAATTTTTGAATGTTAAGTCAACTTCACATATTATCACATGAGCTTAGGACTTTGTGTCGATGACTTTTGAACGTAGATTTTTACACTACATTTAATCTCTGTATGTCTGCCGTCTCCAAACATTTTCTAATCTAAACTCCAGATATCCTTTTATGTGCTGCCTGTCTCACTCTTAGTAAATTTAAAATCGTTTATTATATTGCCTATTTCAGAAAAGATCTTAATTCTTGTCTCTTTTATACTGGAACCAGGACTGTAGTCACCAATGTTCTGTGCTTTTGCAACTACTTCTGTAATAGAGCTGGTACTCAGGAGGAGGGCAATATATAAAAAAGGCAGGGGAGATGGCAAGTGTGAACTTCAGGACTCCCATACCATAGCATGAGCAATGAGCAAAACAGGAGTAGTGCAGAAGAAAAATGATTGCAGTATTAGATTCCTCAAGAGACCATGAAGTTAGCATTAATCTTAGAAGCAAGAATCTGCAGTACTGTGCGAATCCATTAGACTGACTTCAATGGAATTTTCTGCATGAAATAGAAAGTAAGGTAGCCCAGGGAAAGAAAATTATAATTAAGAAAGCCATATGTCTCCTAGGGCAGTCCTAATTTATACCTGTTTACATATTTATTTTCAGTGGTTTTCATCCAATTTGGATGAAATGCTATTTGGTTACTTATTTGTAATTTATAGGACTTTAAACAAAGTTGGGTAGCCTCTGGAGACACAAAGACCATATAGGAGATTTTTGGGGGAAGAGCCCAAGTATCTTTCTGGTTGCTTTAGCTTCTTGAGCTAGTAAATCAGAGGACGTAATGGACCAGGTTGTATTGAACAGTTCCAGGTTATTTCAAGTACAGAAGTGTTACTGGGTTTTTGACGTTGAGAGTTGGTTGTCAGTGGTAATGCTTCAGACTATGGATACAGTGTGGTTTTTTATGACATTGTATGGACAGTTATTTGTCAAAGGAGGTTGAGAAATGAGGTAATAATGGGCAAGGCAGCCTAGCAATGGGTACAGATGCTATGTAGAATTGCAGAAGCCAACATGGTAGCATCTGGATTGTGTATTATTGTTTCTACTACTTGTATACACATTTTTGTCTAGATCCCCTGCTCTTGGGTCCAAAGTGGAGACCTCAAATAAAGGAACAAAGCATTGGCTTGACAACAAAGAGTGCATGCTGAGTTTTAAGTGAAGATTAGGAATTCGACATTGAAGCTGGTTATGTTGGAATGTGCCTGTAGTCTCCCTGTAGAGCCCAGGAGCACAGATCATGAGTTTAAGTCTAGCCAGGACCACAGGACAGAATTTTGTTTAAGAACTTCAGCTAGACACTTCATTTGGAAACATAAAATGATCTGTAGGTCAGCATTGAGACTGAAGTTTACATATTGAAAGATGAGGACTGAAAATACCAGCATTATCCTATACCAGAATGATGATGATCTCAACCCAACTGAAACTCTCTAATGACTACTTGGCGATCATAAAAGATATGAGATTCTGTTTCTCCACAGTATATTTTAAGTTGAAATCCAGAAATGTGGGTTAAAGTAATAATTTTACTGAAGATGGCTGGCTGGAAGCTCTGGGGTAGCATATTATACTTATGTCATCAATTTCTACTTCAACTAATTTCTACAAACAAAAATATGTTAGTGGGGAAAGAAAGATATGTAAGATTAGGGGAAATTTGTACAAAATCAGAAATGTGACCAGATGAAGAAGAGATGAGTCTGGGGAGCGCATACAGAGCCCCAGGCCCCAGCATGAGATGCCCATTTGAGAGGCAATGGGAGAGGAGGGACTATGACCAGGGACTTCTGATGTGGTTGGACCAATAATCAAGATATCTCAGTTGACTTTTGTGTCCCATAGCAAGGTTACTTTGAAAAAGTTAGTGTGTCATAGCAGGCAGGAGACCCTGGACACTGCAGCTGAGAATAAAGGATTCGGACTCAGTTCTCTTTTGTTGGTTTTGGGAACCAAGGCCATGATTAAGAGTTGCCCCAGGGCCTTGAGCATCTAGAGGTGAAATCCTTGAGTGGTGCAGGATGACTGGAGTGGAAGCATTTGCCAAGTATGTTTTCACTAATCAAGAATGAAAGTTAGAGGTTGGAAGACGAACAGATGCTGTAGTAGTTCCAACCCTAAGCAAGGCCGACTGGAGATGCAGTGGCATTATTCCCATGACCCTCGGGGCAGCTTTGAGGAAACCAGGCCTTTGGGTTCTGGGAGGAGTATAGCTGCAAAGTCCAAATGTAAAGGAATTGAGGGCAAGGCACCGCCAGGAGTGCAGCCTGCAGCTTAATTTGGCTCAACACGAGAGACATCACTTGGCTCAATGCAGACAGGATTGACAGACTGACCCAAAATCCTTTCAGTTACACACACAGGATGAAGCCATATGCTCCATGTATGTAGTATGTGTGTGTGTGTGTGTGTGTGTGTGTGTGTGTGTGTGTGTGTGTGTATTTAAAAAAAACTAGGGCTTGAGCTCAGATCCTGGGGGATATCACTGAGCATTTCGCTCATTGCTGATGCTCTACCATTTGGGCTGCAGCTTTGCTTCCCATTTTTTGTAGTTAATTGTAGAATCTTCAGTCCTATCTGGGCTTGTTTGGAACTACAATCCTCAGGTCTCATTCTCCTGAGTAGTTAGTATTAAGGCACGACCCACCAGAGTCAGGCATATACTCCATTTTTAAACTAAGGTTTTGAATGGTGGTGTGTTTTAGGTCTGTCTATACATATGGCCTAATACTAAACTCAATGTAGTGTACTTATGACCATTATGTATATATATAATATATACATGTGTGTATGTACAAAGTATATGGTACATAAAACACAGATACAATGTACACATAGATATGGAATATATACAATATACAAACATGTATGTCATTTGTATATTGATAAAATACTCTCTGTGAACTATTTCTGATAAGAACACCTATGAATATTAATGCATATGACTTGCTACAAGATAGCCCTGATTGGCTGCCTTAGAGGGACAACATATTAGAATTCATTCTTGGTTGAGGTGAGGAAACAGCTACATTGAGAAATGGGTGGAATGTAAAAAGAAATGTTGTCCAGGGAACTTCTAAGATATTACAGGAGAAACAGGAGGTTGTTGTGGACTGGGAGAGGACAGTATGAACAGTACCTGGCAAATACAACTCAGGGCTTCTCAACTTTTCATAACAGCAATAGACTCCTATCTCCTACCCTCCATTCACAGAGACCAGATGCATGCTCTCAGGAAACCTGAATGCAAAGTTTTTAGAAGTAAAACTATGGATTTTTGAAATTTTTTATGGACAATAAGAGGCTAGCTATGGAACCAAAGTAGGGGAGAGTCTTACCACATAGGGGATGGTCTCCAAATTCTGTGTGGGCCATGAGAAATATCTTGGTACATGGTAAGATTTTGTCTGACTTCTAAGGCAAGAAAAGGCAGATGAAGACATGGGATGTATATATAAAATGCTACAAAGTAAGATCATGGCAAAAGTTCTACATTTACACATTTTAAACCTATCTGTTGAGTGGTATGTCTCCTAACAGGAGTCTACTGGTGTGACTACTGAGATCTGATTGTATTTTTCTTTGCCCAACATCATTCATGGAGATCACGTTGGTAGCCTGGTATCAGTCATGGTCAAAGCATTTATTATTGATATCATGGAAATAGGAAGACAATGTACATCAGAGGTTATTTTCAAAAAATTCTTCCATTCTGGTTAACCATTAACCAGAATAACACTACAACTTCGTATTGGTTGCTTGTACGTTGCTGTGATGAAACACATGACATGAACAACTTCCAAAAGGAAAGACTTATTTTGCTCACAGTTCCAAGTGTTTTAGTCCATCATGACTGTAAGGGAGTAGTAGAGCAGCTCACATAATGGTGGACAGGAATCAGATAGGGTCAGGGCAAAATAAAGCAGCCCAAGGATGAATACTCACTGATATACTTCCAGCCAGCATAACTTCTCAATAGTCTATTCAATTTTTGAGACCATCAGTGTATTCATTCATCAGATCAGATGCTTCTAGATTTAATTATCTCTAAAAATAGTATCACAGCATTCCTAAAGGTATACTTCCCTAATCCTTCAGACCTTTCTCAATACAACCAAGTTGACAATCAAAATTAACCATGACAGTCTTGTGTATTTGGAGTACTAGAAAGAGTACATTCAGGGCTGGGGATATGGCCTAGTGGCAAGAGTGCTTGCCTTGTATACATGAGGCCCTGGGTTCGATTCCCCAGCACCACATATACAGAAAATGGCCAGAAGTGGCGCTGTGGCTCAAGTGGTAGAGTGCTAGCCTTGAGCAAGAAGAAGCCAGGGACAGTGCTCAGACCCTGAGTCCAAGCCCCAGGACTGGCAAAAAAAATTTAAAAAAAATAAATAAAATTTTTAAAAAAAGAAAGAGTGCATTCAAATGTTACATTAAATTTTGTTTTCACAGCGAGTTCTTAAGTTTATCTGTCAGCCTGCTTTGATGATGGAGAGAATGGTATGACCTTACTCTAGAATGACTTCCAAAGCCCAGTATTTAATTCTGGGTCTGAGTCAATCATCCTTGCCTTGGGGATGCAATCAAATTCTCGAATAACTCTGTCATGAGATTAATGCCTTAAGCTGCCTGATTGTTTCTCTGGAGGTGAGAAGATTGGGGAAATACAAATATTGTTCTTCATGACTTTCATCACATAGTAGGATGTCTGTGGTTGGTAGACTTAGGCTAACCTCTTAGGATTATTCCTTAATTTCAGAATTATTTAAAGAAACTCAGAGCCCTAAAATTCCAGTATGAGCTGGATAACATTAAGCTTGGTATCGAGCAGATTTTGCCAGAACTTTAATTTCAAAGTATTTGCACAGCTGTTATCAAAATCATGCTTTGGATATTGTTTAAATACTGCATAGACCTTGACTATTTTTAATGAAATACGTGGAAAATGACAACAGCAACTTAACCCTCTTAGATTAAGTTTGTAAGATGCAGAATAACTAGGACATTGGATATATTTGACATAAATAAGAAGATAACATTGTTTGTAAGAAGTAAAAATCAATATTGGAAAACATGTGCTATCTAAAATGCCACGAGAAGCAATAAGGCCTTCAGTGTGGCATCTTTGAGGTATTGGAAGGACTGGCAAGGTGTTTAGTTTACTTATTACTCCAAATTATCTTTTATAATTTGGGGGGCTATTGCAAATGGAGTTGTTTTCCTGATTTTCCTTTTTGCTGTGTGTTTTTGCTATACAGAAAGTCTACGCATTTTTTTGTGGATTAATTTTGTATTTTGCTACTTTGCCAAAGTTACTGATGAGCTCTCAGAGCTTAGGGATGGAGTCTTTGGGGCCCTTTAGATATAAGATCATGTCACCTACAAATGGAGGTAGATTGACTTCTTATGTGAGCCCCTTATGTCTTTTCCTTGGCTTGTTGCTCTGGCTAGGAGTTCTAGAAGTACACTAAAGAGAAGTAGGGAGGATGGACATCATTGCTTTGTTCCTGATTTTAGAGGAAATGGTTTTAGTTTTTCACTGTTCAGTATGATGTTCCTTCTATTCCTAGCTTTTAAGAAGAATGGATATTGGATTTTGTCAAAGGCCTTTTGTACATCTATTGAGTTGATCATGTGATTCTTGTTCTTGGTTTGTTGATTTGATGATGTTTATTGATTTATATGTTAAACCAGTCTTGCATCTCTGGGATGATCATAATGTATGAATTTTTTTGATTACTTGATGAATTCTGTTGGCTAGTTTTTTATTGAAGAGCTTTGCATCTGTGATCATCAAAGAGATTTGCCCATAGTTCTCCATTTTTGTTGGATCGCTACCTGGTTTGGAGATGAAAATGATACTAGCTTCATAAAATGAGTTTGGAACTGATCCTTCTTTTTCTAATTCACAGAAAAGTTTGAGGAGTACTAGTGTTAGGTCAACTTAAAAGTCTTGTAGAATTCAGTCATGAATCCACTGGGACCTGGGGATTTTTCTTGTTGGAAGATTGTAGATTACTTCTTCAGTCTCATCGCATGTTATTCATATATATGTGAGTAAACATAATCAAAAATACAAAAGACCTTCATAGCAAAAACTATAAAAATTTAAAGAGGACTGGGATGTAGCCCAGTGGCAAAATGCTTGTCTAGCAAGTGCAATGTCCTGGGTTTGATCTCCAGTACCAAAAAAGAAAAGACAAAAAAAATTAGAGTTAAAAAAAACAACGCAACTTAAAAATTTGAAGAAAGGAATCAAAGATGGTATTAGGAAATGGAAAGACCTTCCATGTTCATGGGTAGGTAGAATTAATAGTATAGAAGTGACCATACTGATAAAAATGATCTACAAATTTAATACGGTCCCCATCAAAATCCCAATGAAGTTTTTACTGAGATAGAGAAAACAATTCAAATAGTCTAATGGCACAAGCAAAGACTTTGAATAATCAAAACACATCTAGACAAAAACAGCAATGCTGGTGGTATCAGAACCCCAGACCTCAAGCCCTACTACAGAGCTATAATAACAAAAACCAGCTTGGCACTGGAACAAGAACAGACCCAACTATCAATGAAACATACCAGGAGACCTAAAAATGAAACTGTATATTCACAATTATCTGATATTTGATACAGTGGGAAAAAGATAGCTTCTTCAGTAATTGGTGTTGGGAAAACTGGGCATCCATATGCAGAAAACTAAAAGTGGACCCTCATTTATGACCAGGCAAAGATATCAACTCAAAGTGGATCAAAGATCTCAACATCAAACCTGAATAGGAAAAACACTAGAACTTATAGACACAGGCAAAAACTTTTTGAAAGAGTCCCAGGGGGCCCTGCAAATAGGAGAGAGTTGACAAATAGGATTACATCAAACTAAGAAGTTTCTGCACAGCAAAGGACATAGTTACTGATCTAGAAAGACAGACAATAAATAGATTGAGAGAAAATCTTTATCAGCAATATATCAGACAAAGGCCTATTATCTAAAATATATAAGGCTGGGGCTGGGGATATAGCCTAGTGGCAAGAGTGCCTGCCTCGGATACACGAGGCCCTAGGTTCGATTCCCCAGCACCACATATACAGAAAACGGCCAGAAGCGGCGCTGTGGCTCAAGTGGCAGAGTGCTAGCCTTGAGCGGGAAGAAGCCAGGGACAGTGCTCAGGCCCTGAGTCCAAGGCCCAGGACTGGCCAAAAAAAAAATAAAAAAAAAAATAAATATATATATATATATATATGGAGCTCAAAAAACTAACCCCACCCAAACCTAATAAACAAACTTCTCAGAAGAGGTAAGAACCGCAAAGGAACACATGAGAAAAATGCTCATCATCCCTGGCCATAAAGGATATGGAAATCAGAACAACTCTGAGATTCCATCTCACCTCAGTCATACTGTCCAACAGTGTAAATTCAAACAACAAATGCTGGTAGGGAACCCTACTGAACAGTTGGTGAAAATGTAAACTAATACAATCACTCTGAACAGCAGTCTGGAGCTTTCTCAGAAAATTAAACAGATCTTCCCTATGACCCAGACATGCCGTTCCTGGGCCCAGAACATCACAAGCCATAAAGACACTTGCACATCCAGGCATAGCTATTGGGCTCTTATGATCTTCTGTTATGACTAACCTGAATATGTACTAATTATTCCCTATGAGGGAAACCATAGAGTCCATGTTTCTTTGAGTCTGGCTCACTTCACTTACTATGACTTTTTCCAAGTCCTTTCATTTCCTTAAGAATGGGTCATTGTCGTTCTTTCTGATAGAGGCATAGAATTCCATTGTGTATAAGTACCACATTTTCCTGATCCACTCATCTACTGAGAGGCATCTGGGTTGGTTCCATGTTTTAGGTTAGTCATAGAAGAAGATCACAAGAGCCCAATAGCTATGCCAGTATGAACACATAAGATGATGCTAAGTGAAATGAGCTCCATGTTATGGAAACAAGTGTTATATCATTGTTGTAATTATTTTCAACATGCCATGTGAAATTGTACTCCTTTTTTCCTTTTTTTATCTTATTCCCTTCCCTCAGTTTTACCCCTGCTAACACTGTATCTGATCTTAGTATCCTGGATACTGTATATACGTATATTAGAACTAGGGAAGGGAAAGGGAATTCCAAACTCTAGAGACAAAGGGTAAAAAGAGAAACGATTCCAAAAGCAATATTTACAAAACCATTTGGTAAACCAACTGAACAACTCATTGGGGGGAGAATAGAAGGGGGAGGGGGAAGGGGAGGGAAATGAGGGAGGGGGTAACAAATTGGATAAGAAATGTACTTGCCTTACATATGAAACTGTAATCCTTCTGTACTTCAATTTGACAATAAAGAAGAAAAAAAAGACACTTGCACATTCATGTTAATTGCTACACTACTCACAATAGCCAAGTTATGGATGCCCCACAAAATAGATGAGTGCATCCAAAATGTGGTATGTATACACGTAAAATTTTACATAGCCACTAGAAAGAAAAATATTATCATTTGCAAGGAAATGAATGGACTTAAATCATGTTACATGAGGTAAGCCAACTTCAGAGAGACAAACAGAGCATTTTTTCCTCTCATATGTGGAAGGTAGATATAAAATACTCTGGGATGAAAAATTATATTGGTCTCTAGGTATTCACACACAGTGTGACCAAAAAAGTTTTAGGATTGGCACACAACACCAATGTGCATCTGATCATACAAAATAATATTTATTGAAATGAACGCTAGGAAAATTATTATTTTTTCTTCTTCATTTCCTTTTTATCTTGTTTGTTTGTCTATACGTGTGTGGCAGTGTAAGGCCCAGAAAAGGAGGGACAAAGGATGAACAAATGCAGGAATGATATTCACTAGATATTATGTTGAAAATGAGCTATACAACGTGTTGGTGGGATGTGCAAGAAAACCTTGCAGACAGTGAGGGAAAGGGTGACATTGTCTAAAAGGAAATGTTCTCTTTGCCTGAATTATGTAACTGCAAGCTCTCTGTTTTTAGCATTTTCAAATAAATAAAAAAGACCCCAAATTATCTAATGAATATTGGATTGTGATGGAGCAATCTGATATACTTTGCTATTATATCTATACATTGAAATACACAATTATTATTATTAAAAGCTTCTGGAGCATGGATATGGGATTACTCATATTTGTCCATAAAATCTCCATATTGTGTGCTTGGGAACAGTCAAGGTTTCCTAGAACTTTAAAAAATTTTAATTTTTTTCTGAACTTTTAAAGATTCTACAAAGGGTTACAATGTTATGTGTCTATTGAAGTGCTCAGTACTTCCTGTTCAGAGTCACGCCTTACATCATTCTCCCCCATCCCATCTGCTCCCTCTTTCCACACTCATTGATCAGGCACACACACACACACACACACACACACACACACACATTGAATATGCTGACTATAATTGTCCCTGTTCTCGTTTTCATTCATCTACCCTCCTCCCATTAAACATGACCCTCCCCCTAATTTCTTATTTCAATATATCTTCAGTGCTGGAAGGGCAATCACTGTTGTCAATTCCTCTTGTCTTCCAGAAAGCCACATAAAATGACTACCAAATTAGAAGAGGATAAGGGAATGGGAAATAGAAGTTAATTGGAGCCAGGTCCTGCTTTAAGTACCTGCATTGTTTATCCACTTACATATCTTCCCTATCTTACTTTACAGCTGCTGTAAGACAGTTCTAAAAATTCTAGATATGATACATTAAAAATAGGAAAGATGAAATGAGCCAGTGGGAACAATAAAGGTAAAGAACATCTGTGAATTGTAGTCCATGTTCCTGGTCTCAATTGTCACCAGAGACAGAGCACACTCCAGAAACCAGCATAAAGGCAAAACACGATTGGCTTCATATCTTAGAATGTCCATAAAAGTAAAACAAGGCAATTGTTCAGAACAAGCAAAGCTCTTCCTGCTACTGATTTCTTCACTGGGTGCAATTAAAGAGAGAACTGTGTAAAATACTGAGCCTTACTCAGCAGCATGGTTAGAGCAAGAGGCCCTGAGTTTGTTTGAACCTCTTATGTACAGGGTTTATCCATGTGGGCTCATATCACTACACCCATGTTTAATTCTGGAAACAAATTTAAATGACACAGACTATTGTGATGCCAGCAGGTACAGAGTTTTCTGATAATTTATATTAACATTAGGGGCAGAATTTAGAGTGTATGTAGACTGAAATGTTGACAGAATCAATAAACAATATCTGTTGCACATTTCTCCATAAATAAAGTAAATATATAAACAATATACCTCACAGATTAAATTTTGATAAATGTACTTTAGCAGTCAATTCATAGTGAGTTTCCCTAATAGGTATCCAATAGGGATGGGATTCTAGAAACTTATCTTACCCTACAGATAGTCCTGGAACTATATTTCATTATTTGCATGTTATAGAAGGGCAATTGGTTTAATAAGTTGTTTAATGTCACTTAGCTCATGGGAGTAGCTAATGAAGTTGAACTTCAGATACTTGTTTTTTTGACATAGAATCCTTTGCTATCAGGCCCTGGTGATTTGGTGTTGGAGGAAAGCACTAAAGCCATGTGGGTGGGAATTGTGGGGGTCATGGGAGCTGTGAGAGTTTATCACTCTGGGCTTTTACAGTCCCTGTGCTGAATCCTGGCCACCATTTCTGTAACAAAGTTCACCTTGCAAAATCTTTGGGCTCACCTGGAAGTGAATCTTGTGTCTCATAAATATCTGCTAGATAACCATTATTATAGACGCATACATCCAGCTGCATAAAAGTCCAATATCACTACACTTACTAGGTATGCACTGGTTGCCTATAAGTCCAGCTGTTCAGGCTGCTGATATCTGAGGACCATAGTTCCAAGTCAGCCTGAGTACCACAGTCCACAAGACTCTTATCTTCAGTTAGCCACCAAAAAAACAAAACAAAACAAAACAAAACAAAACAAAAAAAAACAAATGGAGCTGGGATTCAGGTGGTAGAATGCCAATCTTGAGTAAATATGCTAAAGGATAGTGCCCAGGTCCTGAGTCCATACCCCAGTCCTGCTTGGCACACATAAAAAAAAGACAACCCCAAAACAAAACAACAACAACAACAAAAACACTAAATAAAACCTCCACTTACTCAGGATGACCCGGGCAGGGAAAAATGTGAAAATTAAAGAAGATGGTTGGAAAAGATTAACCTGCAGTATTATTTTCCAAGATGATGTTAGTAGGCGAGGTTATCATAGGCAAAGGTAAAGTCATTTGTTTTCTTCAGTACTTCTCAGGTGTTTTGAAAGCTAACACAGCTCCTTAAGTATAATGCACAGGGACCTTTTCTGTCCAGAATATCTCACAGGACAGCTAGTATGGTCAGAAAATGACAATAAACATGGTCATCCATGGGCTCCAAATCTGAGAAGCTGATGTGGAATCATGGGAATGTGGAGGAGCCTTAATATTTCTAGAAACTACCTAGGTGATTCTAATGTACAGTCAGTTTGGCTAACAAACAGCAAGAGGGACTCTTGTCTCCAGGGATCTGAAAACCTGTAAGCCATGGTTTTGACAGGAATGACTGAGTTGGAGGTTGATGCCAATATCAACATCAAATAATACTCCTAACTCCTTTTTAGCTATCACTGCCTCTTCTTTCCTAGCCTAAATCTTCAAAGTATTGTCTGCATTCCTTTGCGTGTATGGCTTCTGATCTATTCCATTACATCATGTCTACTTTCCCATACACACCTATGATCAGATTAGTAACAAATGAGCCAGGGTCAGCCTGAGTAATCTAGTTATACTTTGAGATGTTATAAAGCTTGAGATTTGGATCACAACATTTGTGTGTGTGTGTGTGTGTCTGCGCGTGCGTGCGGACACATGCATGTGCTGTTCCTGGGGCTTGAACTCAGGGCCTCATGTTTTTCTTAGTTTTGGGGATTTTCACTCAAAGCTGGTGCTCTATCACTTGAGCCATAGCTTCACTTCTGGATTTTGGGTGGTTACTTGGAGGTATGAATCTCATAGACTTTCCTGCCCCTGCGGGCTTTGAGCTAACTGTGGGGCACACCCTGCATCATTAAGAGGCAATCAGCTGGCCCCGCCTGTTTTCCCAGCCGGGGGCTGCGTGGCTATTACGCCAGAACCTGGAAGGGGTGGTTAGCCCCTCCTGCCTTCCGGGTTCCACGAACCGGAAAGGCGGTTCTAGCTGGCACTGCCTGCCAGCCTTGGGACCACATGTAGCCAAGATGGCACCTGGTGGTGACCCTGGAGGCGGTCCTGTGGGCTGTGATGTAGAATTAGGCTGCTCCCCACCCTTGATGGACAGCTCAGGCCACCCCTCATAGCCCTAGCTAGGTGCACTACACCCCTCCCCTTCCTGCCGCTCTCTGAGCCTTTTAAGAGCGACTCCTCCCTGAATAAACTGAGATTGCGAGAACTCTCTTCCGGGCTGTCTGATTGTCCTCTGCTGGGCTGTCTGATTGTCCTCTGCCGAAGGGGGGCTGGGTGCGGGCAGTTAGTCCACTCTTCACCTCTTCTTGGCTCGCCTTCGTCGGGGTGCGCCTCCCCACCACTCTCATTGGCCACGAGAGCGCCGGGAGCAAGGAACCCCGATAAGTAACTGTGATTATAAGCATGAGTCATGGATCACTGGATCACAACATTTCAAGTTGCACCGACACTGCACACACTATTATATGGTTTCCTAATAGCTTCTTTTTCTTCTGCTCCTTTTTATACTAATGTGAAAAGTTGTAATGAATTCTTTCCTTCCTTCCTTCCTTCCTTCCTTCCTTCCTTCCTTCCTTCCTTCCTTCCTTCCTTCCTTCCTTTCCTCCTCCTCCTTTGTCCTTCCTTCCTTATTTCCTTCTTTCTTTCTTTCCTTCTTTTTTACTTCTAGATATTTGGAGTTGTACTTCAAGAGATTTATTATCCATTCATGTGTTACTACTCTTTGCCTCTGATTACTGTGATCATTGTAATATTTTTTGCTGCCATTGGGTGATGTACTTATGAGTGTTGAATTCAGGGCTCACACTTCTTAATTGACTTCCTTGTATGGCTGGTATTCTACCACTTGCACTATGACTCAGCCTGGATTTTTGCTTGTTATTTGGAGGTGGAATCTTGAAAACATGCTTGACTAAGGTGATTCTAGACTGCAATCATCTGGATCTCAACTTTTTGAGTAGTTAGAATCCACATGTGAGTTAGTGGTGCCTGGTCTGTGCCATTTATGATTTTTTTTCTCAAATTTTTATTATCAAACTGATGTACAGAGAGGTTACAGTATCATACGTTGGGCATTGGATACATTTCTTGTACTGTTTGTTGCCTTGTCCCTCATGCCCCCCTCCCTCCCCCCCTTTCCCTCCCCCCCAGGTGTTCAGTTCACTTACACCAAACAGTTTTGCAAGTATTGCTTTTGTAGTTATTTCTCTTTTTTTTTACCCTGTGTCTCTCAAATTTGGTATTCCCTTTGAATTTCCTACTTCCAATACCAGTAAAAACGGTTTCCAATATACTCAGATAAGATTACAGAGATAGTGTAGGTACAACCATAGGAAGGTGATACAAGAACATCATCAATAATAGAAACTACACATACACATAGGACGTTGAAAGTAGTTACAACTGTGATATATCACTTGTTTCCATAACATGGAGTTCATTTCACTTAGCATCATCTTATGTGTTCCTAAGGGTATAGCTATTGGGCCTTGTGATGCTCTGCTATGGCTTGCCTAAACCTGTACTAATTATTCCCAATAAGGGAGGCCATAGAGTCCATGTTTCTTTGGGTCTGGCTCACTTCACTTAGTATAACTTTTTCCAAGTCCTTCCATTTCCTTACAAATGGAACAATGTCATTCTTTCTGATAGAGGCATAAAATTCCATTGTGTATATGTACCACATTTTCCTGGTCCATTCATCTATGGAGGGGCATCTGGGTTGGTTCCAGATTCTCGCTATGACAAATTGTGCTGTGATGAACATTGTTGTGCTGGTGGCATTACTGTGATTTTGTTTGTGGGCTTTTGGATAGATACCCAACAGTGGGGCTGCTGGGTCATAGGGGAGTTCTATATTGAGCCTTCTGAGGAATCTCCATACTGCTTGCCAGAGTGGCTGAACCAGTTTACATTCCCACCAACAATGAAGTAGGGTTCCCTTTTGGCCACATCCCCTCCAACAATTGTTATTATTAGTTTTCTTGATATATGACATTCTTGCTGGGGTGAGATGGAATCTCAATGTTGTTTTGATTTGCATTTCCTTTATGGCCAGTGATGTAGAGCATTTTTTTCATATGTCTATTGGCCATTCTCATTTCCTCATCAGAGAAGTTTCTTTGTAAGTCTTTAGCCCACTTGATAAGGGGGCTATTGGTTCTTTGCGGTTTGGTTTTGGAAGAAGGTAATTTTTTTAGTTCTGCATATATTTTAGAGATGAGGCCTTTGTCTGTTGAATGTCCGGTAAAGATCTTCTCCCAGTCTGTGGGCTTTCTGTTTATCTTGAGAGCTATGTCCTTTGCCATGCAGAAGCTCTGGAGTTTGATGCAGTCCCATTTGTCCAACCTTTCTTTGATTTGTAGCCTTTCAGGGTCTTTGTTAAGGAAGTTCATTCCTGTGCCAAGGAGTCCAAGTGTTTCTCCTACTTCTTCCTTTAGTGTTTTCAGGGTGCCTGTTTTGATTTCAAGGTCTTTAATCCATTTGGAATTGATTTTGGTGCAGGGTGATATATAAGGATCTAGTTTTAGTTTGTTGCATGTGTTGAGCCAGTTTTTCCAGCACAATTTGTTAAAGAGGCTATCTTTCTTCCATACTATTGTTTTAGCTCCTTTATCAAAGATTAAGTAGGCATAGTTCTGTGGGTTTAATTCTGGGTCTTCAATTCTGTTCCATTGGTCTTCAGGCCTGTTCCGGTGCCAATACCAAGCTGTTTTTATTACTATAGCTTTATAATACAGCTTGAAGTTGGGTATTGTAATTCCTCCAGCACTGTTCTTTCTGCTTAGGAGTGTTTTTGCTATTCTAGGTCTTTTATTGTTCCATATGAATTTCTGGATTGCTTCCTCTATTTCATTAAAGAATGGTGTTGGGATATTAATGGGTATTGCATTGAATTTGTAGATAGCCTTTGGCAATATTGCCATTTTGATTATATTAATCCTCCCAATCCAGGAGCATGGGAGGTTTTTCCATTTTCTTAGTTCTGACTTAATTTCATTTTTCAAGCTTTTAAAGTTCTCTTCAAAGAAGTCTTTCACTTCTTTGGTTAAGGTTATTCCTAGGTATTTTATGTTTTTGGGGGCTATTGCAAAAGGAGTTGCTTTCCTGATTTCAGCATCGGTCTTCGGGTTGTTAGCATAGAGAAAGGCCGTTGATTTTTGAAGGTTTATTTTATATCCTGCAAGTTTGCCAAAGTTTTGGATCAGCTCTAGTAGCTTGGGGGTAGAGTCTATGGGATTCTTTAGGTATAGGATCATGTCATCTGCGAAGAGAGAAAGTTTAACTTCAACTTTACCTATTTGGATCCCCTTTATTTTCTCTTCTTGCCTAATTGCTCTGGCTAGGAATTCTAGTACTATGTTGAAGAGCAGGGGAGAGAGTGGACATCCCTGCCTTGTTCCTGATTTTAAAGGGAATGGCTTTAGTTTTTCACCATTTAGAGTTATGCTTGCTGTTGGTTTGTCATAAACTGCCTTGATTATATTCAGGAATGTTCCCTGAAATCCCAGTTTTTCCAGGGCTTTTAGCATAAATGAATGCTGGATTTTATCGAACGCATTTTCTGCATCCAGCGATAAAACCATGTGGTTCTTTACCTTGCTCCGGTTGATGTGGTGGATTACATTAATTGACTTGCGTATATTAAACCAGCTTTGCATCCCTGGGATGAATCCAGTTTGATCGTGGTGTATGATTTTTTTGATGACCTGTTGAAGTCGATTGGCCAGAATTTTGTTGAGAATTTTTGCATCTATGTTCATCAGGGAGATTGGTCTGTAGTCCTCTTTCCGTGATGAGTCTCTGCCTGGTTTTGGGATGAGGGTTATACTGGCTTCATAAAATGAGTCTGGTAGTGAACGTTCTCTTTCAATTTCATTGAAGAGTTTGAGAAATATTGGAGTGAGTTCTGTTTTGAAGGCCTTGTAGAATTCTGCGGTGAATCCGTCTGGACCTGGGCTTTTCTTGGATGGGAGATCATTTATTGCTGTTTCTATTTCAATACTGGATATGGGTCTGTTTAGAAGGTTTAAGTCTTCATAGTTGAGTTTGGGGGTATCAATTTTTTCTAGGAAATCATCCATTTCTTCCAAGTTCTCGAATTTGTTGGCATAAAGGTTTGCAAAATAGTCCCTTATTATTTTCTGAATTTCGGTTATTTCTGTGGTGATGCTACCTGTTTCATGTCTTATCTTGTTTATTTGAGTGTGCTGCCTTCGTTCTTTGGTCAGGTTTGCCAGGGGTCTGTCTATTTTGTTGATTTTTTCAAAGAACCAACTCTTTGTTTTGTTGATTCTTTCGATGGTTTTTTTCGTCTCTAATTGATTTAATTCTGATTTGATTTTAATTATTTGCTTCCATCTATTGACTTGGGGTTTGGCTTGCTGTTCTCTCTCCAGAAAATTAAGGTGCTTCCTTAAATTACTGAGTTGCTGTTTCTCCAGTTTGTTGATGTATGTACTCAGAGATATAAATTTTCCTCTGAGTACTGACTTTGCTGTGTCCCAAAGGAGCTGGTACTTTGTGTCCTCAACTTGGTTGAAGTCCATAAACGTTTGAATTTCTGTTTTAATTTCTTCAATGATCCACTGATGGTTCAGCAGTGTGTTCTTTAGTCTCCATGAATTGTGGGATTTTCTGTGGTGGCTGAATGAGTTGAGCTCTAATTTTATTCCATTGTGGTCTGTAAGAATGCAGGGAATGATTTTGATACTTCTGAATTTGTACAGATTTTCTTTGTGCCCTAAGATGTGATCTATTTTGGAGAATGTTCCGTGTGCTGCCGAAAAGAATGTGTATTCTGTCCTTGCTGGGTGGAATATTCTGTAGATGTCGATTAAGTCTAGTTGGTCTATGCAATTGTTTAGTTCTGTGGTTTCTTTGTTCAGTTTTTGGCGTGTTGTTCTGTCCAGAGGTGATAGTGGAGTGGTAAAGTCCCCCACTATCATTGTGTTTGGGTCTATGAATGTTTTTAGAGCCAGTAGTGTTTGTTTGATGAAGTTGGGTGCTCCTGCATTTGGCGTGTAGATATTTAGGATGGTTATTTCTTCCTGTTGGAGAGATCCTTTTACTAGTATGTAGTATCCTTCTTTGTCTCTTCTTACCTTTTTGAATTTGAAGTCAATTTTTTCTGATATTAGGATTGCAACTCCAGCCTGCTTATGGGGGCCATTTGCTTGATAGATTTGTTTCCAGCCTTTCACTTTTAGAAGATGTTTACTTTTGCTGGATAGATGTGTCTCTTGGAGGCAGCAGAAAGATGGATCTTGATTTTTGATCCAAGTTATGAGCCTATGTCGTTTGATTGGAGAATTAAGTCCATTAATGTTGACAGTTAGGATTGAGAGGTGATCGTTTGTTCCTTTCATTATCACTATCTTGTTTAAAGCTGTGTCTTCCCATTTCTTGATCTAGTGTTTACTAATTAGGGTTCATTTCTCTGTCTGTGTTGGGATCTTGATTATTTTCCCTGTATAGTACATCTTTAAGGATTTTGTGTAAAGCTGGTTTGGTGGAGATATATTGTTTCAGTTTTTCCTTATTGTGGAAGACTTTTATTTGACCTTCGGCTATGAAGGAGAGTTTGGCGGGGTACAGAATTCTTGGTTGGTAGTTATTTTTATTTAGAGTTTGGTATACTTCATTCCAGGCTCTCCTTGCTTTCATGGTCTCTGCTGAGAAGTCTGGGGTAATTCTGATTGCTTTTCCTTTATATGTGATTGTTTTCTTTGCCCTAACAGCTTTGAGTATTTTTTCCTTGCACTCTGCTGAAGCTGTTTTGATCACAATGTGTCGGTGGGAAGTCCTATTCTGGTCTGGTCGATTTGGGGTTCTAAATGCTTCTTGTATCTGTATAGGCCTTTCCTTCTGGATGTTTGGGAAATTCTCAGCTAATATTCTGTTAAATAGGTTGCCTATCCCATTAACCTCTTTCTCCAAGTTTTCCTCAATACCTATTATCCTTAAATTGGGCTTCCTGATTGTGTCTTGAATCTCCTGTAGCGATCTGTTTTGTTGCTTGGACTGGATTTGTATTGATTTTTGATCTTTCTCCATAGAATCTAAGGAATCTTCAGCTCCTGAGATTCGATCCTCTGCTTCAGTTAGTCGGGACTGTAGGCTAGCTACTTGATTTCGAATCTCTTTTCCTTCTGACTGGTCTTTCCTGATGATTTCCATGTCATTTCATAGGTCCTGTATGGACTTCTTTACTTCATTAACTTCATTACTTTGGTTTTGAGTGTTGTCTCTCAAGTCTTTAAGTTGGGTAGCTATCTTTTCATTTGACTCTTGAAGCTCACTTATCTTTCTATTTGTGGATGCCATGAAATTCTCCATTAATTTTTGCTTTGCCTCCTCACGCTCTAACATAATTGACTGAAGAGATTCAAACTTTTCATTTATCATGTTTATCAGTAAACTTTGTAGAGCATTTTGGGGGTTTTCTTCTATGTTTTTGATTGACTGCTCTGCTTCCTGCTTGTTTTGAGTGGGGGATAAGACTTCATTATTTGCCATCTTTCTTCTGTTTCTTCTGCCCATTTGAATTGGGAATGCCAGTCTACCAGCACCTGTGAGCACTGTTTAAGATCCAAAGCAGCCCTTACCAAGCACTGTTGTGTAAATCTTACAATTTCACAATTATATACAGATAACTTGTATACCTGTCTATAAAGTTAGATTTGGTGTTCCTAAAGAATACAATTTCAATATAACATCTGATCCTGGGCCCTGTATTCAGTAGTTACTTATTTACTGTTACAACCTTATACGCAATTCTTGTTTTTATATTAAGTTCTTTTAGGACTGGCTTTCTCTATGAACCCCTTTGATTCACTCGTATTAAGCTGGGATACCTTCTATCCAATAACCAGGAGTCAATGGAACCTGGAGGTCCAGGCAGTAAGTCAGGAGGGTAAGTTGGAGGTAGTAAAGAGAATAGAGTAAAGTGTATTGGGGGGGGTAGTGATTTTGGTTTAGTTTCAGTGACGTGGAAATGTGGAAAAGAGTAGAATCAGTAGAAAGAACATTGATAAAATGACAGACACTGGAGAGTTAGCAGAAAGGGGTGTAGGTGTTATTTATAGGAAAGTAATTTTTAAAGGAAGAGGACGCAACGAGAGAAATTAAGTAAAAATACTGGAAGACAGATACACAAAACAGAGAAAAATTATTTAAAAAGGAAGCATAAGTAAATAAAAAGGAAAATAACAGAAAAGGAACAACCCAAACAAATAAACAAACACAAAAAAAACTTGATAAAACAAACCAGTAAAAATGGAAAACAAACAAAAAACAAACAAACCAAAAAAAAAAAAAAAAACAGCCAAAGATGTTTCAGGTGTGAAGAAATTAAAAAGAAAATTTAAAAGAAAAGTTTAAAAAAATGTTTGAAAAGAAAAAGAAACCAGTCTCTGGTTTCCCTGCAATGGACTGCAGTCTATTTTCCTGATTGGCTGGTTTGACTTGATTTCAGTTGGCAAGGGGTGGTTCTGTTCTGACCTTCTCCCCTGTTGGTGCAATCGTGAGCCTCTGAGGTTCGCACAGCTTGCAGGCAGGCCTTGGGCGTCCTCTGTCGATGGGGACCTGAGCAGTCACAGGAACTGTGGCTCCTCTGTCTGCTGTGGGGCAGCTGCCTTTGATGCCTGGTCTTGACTAGGCTGTGAACTCAGCAGAGCAGGACGCCTCTGGCCTGTTTTGCTCCACTGAGGGTTGCTTGCCTGAGGGAGGTGGCCTCCTTGCCATAGGTGGGTGTGGAATGCAGCTCCGTTTTGGGCTGGGAATTAGCTTCCTCTGTGATGGGACCGTTTAGCTGTCCCCGGAACTGTTTGTTCCTCCATCTGTTGTTTCCGTGCCCCTGGTAGCTGCTCGCAGCTTTTGCTTTAAGTTTAGAAGTTCCGGCGGACAGGGCGGGGCATCTCTGGCTAAGCCCCGGACTCGCCTCCCGCCAGGGCAGGGGGCGTTCTTCTGGGCGGAGCTGGTTCTCACTGATTCCGCCCCTCCTGTCCTTTTCAAAGATGGCTTTTTTGACCTCGCTTTCCCCAGGCCCGCTTCAGTTCCAGTATGGTCTGACCCTATGCCAGTGGCAAAGATGGCGCTTTGCTCTGGCGGTGGGGACAGGGATGCCTTCCAGAAGCTGGACTGTGGGCACAAGCGAGAATATTTTTTTTGTGGGGTACTCACGCTGTCTCTGCAATGTCAGGTCCTCCGTGCTCGGCTGCCGTCTGGAGTATTTCTCACTTTAGCTGCGCAGAGTGTGGGGGGCTGTGCCCGGCACTGTGCCGGAGCCGGCACTGGCGCTGCGGCGGGATGCCGCCCGGAGCTCAAATCTGTGTTTTCAGACCAACAAAGTCAATTTTTCCTCCCTGTTCAGAATCCCTGTACTGTTAGAACTTACTTTGGCTGTCTTTCTCGGAGAAACAGTTTCTATGAGGTGAGAAAACTACGATATCGGAGGGAGCTCTGCAAGGGCTCAGCCGCTCCTCCGCCGTCTTCCCAAGCCTGTGTGCAATTTATGATTTTAAAAACATAGAATCTTTTTGAGAACTGAAAGTTAATGGCTCACACCTGTAATCCTAGCTACTCAGAGGTTGAGATCTGAGGATCCAGTTTTGAATCCAGGCTTTGTTATCTACTCCTGAAAGTAAAAGATGTTAGCTGGAAAAGATCCACTTGGGACAGCATTTTTCAAGGTCATGTTGACTAGTCAAAAACATGCCACTAGGATGGGTGTCAGTGTCTCACAACTGTAATCCTATTTACTGAGGTGGCTGAGAACTGAGGCTTGCAGTTCAAAGCCCAGGCCCTGAGTTCAAGCCCTACAACTGACAAAAAACAAAACAAAAAGAAAGAACATTTAACCAAATTAGCTAGGAAATAATATGTATTCTTAGAAGACAGTTTTATTGTAAAGTGCTGAAATTTTGCTTTGAAAGTTTAGTTTTGAAATTCAATCATCAAAATATGATCTAATTTGAGTCCAAACACTGTTAAAGAAAGACAATGTCTATGATGACATGTAAAATTTCTTTAGCACCATCATGGTGTATATACATTTTAGATTTTACTCTGTAATAATGGCTTATAATATACAAAGAAACCACCTAAAAAACAAAATGCATATGAACTGCATTTGCACTTGCTTACAAGAGAACTTACCGTGGAAAAAATAATCAACATGTTGCCTGAGATCTTTAAATTCGCTTCTCATAGACTCTTAACTCCCACAATGGCTATGAACTGAGATCCTCAGATCTCAACCTCCTGAGTGGATAGGACTACAGGTGTGAGCCACCAATGCCAGGCTTCACTTCATTTTAATGTTTATGTACTTTACCAAAGCCACAAGTCATGATAAAAATATTTACTGACTACACACCAAAAACCAAATAGATAATGCAGAATTAGAGAGAAATGAAAGAAGAGTACTATGCACTCTTTTTTTTTTTGGTATTCTTTTTGGTTGGGTGTTAGATTTACATTTTAGACATAGTTCTCTCCTTTCAAATAGTTTTCTCCACATATTTACTTCATGCATACATCTGATAAAATTGAAACACTGGGTCTGTATATGGCTAGAGAAGTTTTATTACCTTTTGCTGGATAATTTGATTAATTTCCAGGATTTCATATTTCTTGCTACTCTGGAGTGTATATTTTAAATTTTCTTTTGGAATTAAATCATTGAATTTAAAACATGCTATTTTATTATTATTTTATGGATTTCTTAGAAACATGTAGTTGAGGTTCCTTAGAGACAGTGTAAAAAATATTAAGTTCTCACTACAGAAATGTCAGAATACATTATTTCTTAGAGTGGATTATACAATGTTCCCATTCAGAATGGCTTCAAAACTTTAATGTGAGATTTAATGTGGTGAGATTAACTCTTCTATAAAATATGCAATATATTTTAAAAGATTTGATAGATTACAATATTCTACTTAGTGAAAGATCAAGAAAGCAAAAATTAAATGGATCTCTTTCTCCAGAGATGGAAAAATCAGTCAATAGGTTGAAGATTTAAAAAGTCTAAAGACTTGAAACTAAATAAGGAAAAGATGATATAGCATAAACCAAAGTGAATATTGAATTTTAATGGAGTCATCAGTCGAGTTATTCAGTATTTTCCTTAACTTAAAAATATTATCAAGGGGACTTCCGGGAAGACGGTGGAGGAGCAGCAGAGCCCTAGCTAAGCTCCCTCCAACACCCCAGTTTTACCACTCCAGGGAAACTTTTACTCCTAGAAAGACAGCCCAAGTAATTTATAACAGTACAGGGATTCTGGCCAGGAAGGAAAAATCGACTTTGCTAGCCTGAAAACAGAGATTTGAGCTGCGGCCGGCATTCTACCGCCATGCCAGTGCCTGTGCTGGCAAAGTACCCGACATTCTGCACACCTAAAGCATACATCGCTGACCAGAAAGAAATTCTCCAGACTGTGACAGACAGACGTGGGTCACAGGCTGTGAACAGATGGGCTGAAATCACAGAGAAAGCATGAGTGCCCCACAAAAGACATTCTCACTCACCCCCACAGAGCAGCTTCTGGAAGCTAACCCTACCCCACTGCCAGAGCAAAGTGCCATCTTTGACACTGGCATAGGGTCAGACCTGACGGGAACTAAAGCGGGCCTGGGAAGAGCAAGGACAAAGGGGCCATCTTTGAAAAGGGCAAGAGGGACTGACCAGTGAGAGCCAGCTCCGCTCAGGAGAATGACCCCTGCCCAGGCAGGAGGCACTTCCTGGGCCGCGGCTCACACACTCAGGTGAATTCAGCCAGAGGTGCCCCACCCTGCCCACCAGAATTTCTAAATTAAAACCAAAAGCGATGAGCAGCTACCAGAAGCACTGAACAACCAGACAGGAGACAAAACAGTTCCCAAGACAGATAAATGGTCCCATCACAGTGAAAGCCCAATTCCAAGCCAGAAACAGAGCTGAATTCCATAGCCAGCTCCACCCAGGAGGCCTCCCTGCCCAGGAGGGAGGAACCTCCCCCAGGCAAGGGACTCTCAGCAGGTAAACCAGGCCATAAGCACCCTGCTCTGCTGAGTCCACAGCCTATTCAAAGCCAGGCTTTAAAGGCAGTGGTCCCACAGCGTACGGGAGGAGCCATGGTTCCCAAAACTGTTCACGTTTCCCATCTACAGATGATAACTAAGTCCTACGTGCAAACAGTGTGAACCACAGAGCCCTAGGATTTCACTAACAGGGGAGGAGTGTCAAAGCAGATCCAGCCTCTGCAAACTGAAAGCAAGTCAAGCCAGACAAGCATCAAAATAGACTGCAGGCCATCGCAAGGAAACCAGAGACTGTAGAAAGCCCACCCAAACACGGAAGACTCCAATTTTTTAACTTTTCTTTTTCATTTCTGAGACGTAAGTAGGTTTTTTTGTTTTCCATTTTTATTTGTTTATTTTATAGGTTTTGTTACTTTCTGGGTTTTTTTTTAATATATATTTTTTTGAGTTTTGTGCATTTGCTTCCAGTATTTTTTCTTTGTTTCTCTTCACATTCTCTTTCTTTAAAATTACTTTCCTATGACTGACACCTTCACTCTTTTCTGCTAACTCTCCATTGTCTATCACTTTAAGCTTGTTCTTTCTACTGATTCTACTCTTCTTCACATTTCCACGTCACTGAAACTAAACCAAAATCATCACCATCCACCACACATTATACTCTATTCTCTTCACTACATCTAACTTACCCTCTTGATTTACTTCCAGGACCTCCAGACTCCACTGACCCCTGGTTACTGGATAGAGGGTATCCTTGTTCAATTCGAGTAAATCAAAGGGGTTCATAGAGATAGTCAGTCAGTCCAAAAAGAAAATAATATAAGAACAAAAATTGCTCATACGGTTGTAACATTAAATAAGTAACTACTGAAAAAAAGGAAACAATATATCTCCACCAAACCAGGTATACAGAAAATCATCAAAGATGTACTATATAGGAAAAATAATCAAGATCACAATACAGACAGAGAAATGAATCCTAAATAGAAAACCAGAATATTCGATCGAGAATTGGGAAGACACAGCTTTTCACAAGATAGCTATAATGAAAGGAACAAATGATAATCTCTCAATCCTAACTCTCAACATTAATGGACTTAATTCTCCAATCAAACGACATAGGCTCATAAGTTGGATCAAAAATCATGATCCATCTTTCTGCTGCCTCCAAGAGACACAGCTATCCAGCAAAAGTATACATTTTCTAAAAGTGAAAGGTTGGAATAAAATCTACCAAGCATATGATCCCCATAAGCATGCTGGAGTTGTAATAATAGTATCAGATAAAATTGACTTCAAATAAAAATGGTAAGAAAAGACAAAGAAGGTTACTACATACTAATAAAGGGTTCTTTTCTACAGGAGGATATAACCATCCTAAATATACACCCCAAATACAGGAACACCCAACTTCATCAAACAAACACTACTGACTCTAAAATCACTCATAGACCCAAACACATTGATAGTTGGGGATTTAAACGCTCCACTGTCACCTCTGGACAGTCAAATGCCAAAAACTGAGCAAAGAAACCACAGAACTAAACAACTGCATAGACCAACTAGACTTAACCGATATCTACAGAATATTCCATCCAGCAACACCAGAATACACATTATTTTGAGCAGCACATGGAACATTCTCCAAAATAGATCACATCTTAGGGCACAAAGAAAACCTGTACAAATTCAGAAGTATGAAAACCTGCATTCCCTGCATTCTGTCAGACCACAAGGGAATAAAATTAGAGCTCAACTCAAACAGCCACTGCAGAAAATCCTACAATTCATGGAGACTAAACAACACACTGCTGAACCATCAGTGTATCATTGAAGAAGTTAGAACAGAAATTAAAATGTTTATGGAATTCAACCATGATGTGTACACAAAGTACCAACACCTTTGGGACACAGCAAAGGCAGTACTCAGAGGAAAATTTGTATCTCTGAGTGCCTACACCAACAAACTGGAGAAACAGCAACTCAACAACTTAAGGGAGCACCTTAATCTCCTCGAAAGAGAACAAGCCAACTCTAAGTCAATAGACAGAAGCAAATAATTAAAAAATCAAATCGAATTAAATGAATTAGAGATAAAAAAAAATGGAAAGACTGAACAAAAGAAAGATTGGTTCTTTGAAAAAATTAACAAGATAGACAGACCCCTAGCAAACCTGACCAAAAAATGATGGCAGCACACCCAAATAAACATGATCAGAGTTGAAACAGGTAACATCACCACGGAAACAACCAAAATTCAGAACACAATAAGGGACTATTTTGCAAACCATTATGCCAACAAATTCGAGAACCTGGAAGAACTGGATGGTTTCCCAGAGATAATTGATATCCCCAAACTCAACCATGAAGATTTAAACCTTCTAAACAGACCCATATCCAGCATTGAAATAGAAATGGCATTAACTGATCCAAGAAAAGCCCAGGTCCAGACCAATTCAAGCAAAATTCCACAAGGACTTCAAAACAGAACTCACACCAGTATTTCTCAAACTCTTCAATGAAATTGAAAGAAAAGGTTCACTACCAGACATATTCTGTGAAGTCAGTATAATGCTCATCCCAAAACCAGGCAGGGACTCATCACAGAAAGAGAACTACAGTTTGATTTTCCTGATGAACATAGATGCAAAAATTCTCAACAAAATTCTTGCCAATCGACTTCAACAGGTCATCACAAAACTCATACAACATAATAAAAGTGGATTCATCCCAGGGATGCGAAGTTAGTTCAAATACCCAAGTCAATTAATGTAATCCACCACATCAACTGGAACAAGGTAAAGAACGACATGTTATATCTCTTGATGTAGAAAAGTCGTTTGATAAAATCCAGCACCCATTTATGATAAAAGCCCTGGAAAAATTGGGATTCCAGGGAACATTTCTTAATATAATAAAGGCAGTTTGTGACAAACCAACAGTAAGAGTAATTCTAAATGTTGAAAAGCTAAAGCCATTCCCATTAAATCAGGAGCAAGACAGGGATGTCTGCTCTCTCCCCTCCTCTTCAAGAAGGTACTTGAATTCTTAGCCATAGCATTTTAGGCAAGAAGAAAATATAAAGGGGATCAAAATAGGAAAAGATGAAGTTAAACTTTCTCTCTTCGCAGATGACATGATCCTATAAATAAACACTCCATAGACTCTACTCCCAAGCTAACAGACCTGATCCAAAACTTTGGCAAAGATGCAGGATATAAAATAAACCTTCAAGAATCAATGGCCTTTCTATATGCTAATGACCTGAAGAACGAGGCTGAAATCAGGAAAGTAACTCCTTTTACAATAGCCTCAAAAAACATAAAATACCTAAAAATAACCTTAACCAAAAAGTGAAAGTCCTCTATGATGAGAACTTTAAAAACATGAAAAATGAAATTAAGGCAGAACTAAGGAAATGGGAAAAAAACTTCCATGCTCCTGGATTGGAAGGATTAATAATGTCAAAATGGCAATATAACCAAAGGCTATCTACAAATTCAACGCAATACCCATTAATATCCCAACACCATTTTTTAATGAAATAGAGGAAGCAATCCAGAAATTCATATGGAACAATAAATGACCCAGAATAGCAAAAACAATCCTAAGCAGAAAGAACAGTGCAGGAGGAATTGTAATACAAAACTTTAAGCAACATTATAAAGCTATAGTAATAAAAACAGCATGGTATTGGCACGGGAACAGGTGTGAAGACCAGAGAACAGAATTGAAGACCCAGAAATGAACCCACAGAACTATGCTTACTTAATCTTTCATAAAGGAGCTCAAAAAATAGTCTAGAAGAAAGATAGCCTCTTTAACAAATAGTGCTGGCAAAACTGGTTCAACACCTGCAACAAACTAAAACTAAATCCTTATATATCACCCTGCACCAAAATCAATTCCAAAAGAATCAAAGCCCTCAAAATTAAAAAAGATACCCTGAAAACACTACAAGAAGGAGTAGGAGAAACTTTTGGGCTCCTTGACACAGGATGGAACTTCCTTAACAAAGACCCAGAAATGCTACAAATTAAAGAAAGGTTGGACAAATGGATGGCATCAAACTGCAGAGCTTCTGCAGGACAAACGACATAGCTCGCAAGATAAACAGAAAGCCCACAGATTGGAAACAAATCTTTACCAGCCATACAATGGACAAACACTTCATATCTAAAATATATGCAGAAGTAAAAAAATTACATTCCTCCAATACAAAACCGCAAAGAACCAATTGCACTGTCAACAAGTGGACTCTTTCCTCTGATGAGGAAATGAGATGGTCAAGAGACATATGAAAAAGTGCTCTACATCACTAGCCATAAAAGAAATGCAAATCAAAACAACATTGAGATTCCACCTCACCCCAGTAAGAATGTCCTATATCAAGAAAACTAACAGTAACAAATGTTGGAGGGGATGTGGCCAAAAGGGAACCCTACTTCATTGTTGGTTGGAATGTAAACTGGCTCAGCCACTCTGGAAAATGGTATGGAGATTCCTCAGAAGGCTAAACATAGAACTTCCCTATAAGCCAGCAGCCCCACTTTTGGGCATCTACCCCCAAAGACTACAAACAAGAACACACTAAAGCCACCAGCACAACAATGTTCATTGGCAGCACAATTTGTCATAGCTAGAATATAGAACCAATCCAGATGACCCTCAGTAGACGAATAGATCAGAAAAATGTGGGACATATACACAATGGAATTTTATGCCTCTATCAGAAATAATGACTTTGCCCCATTCATAAGGAAATGGAAGGGCATGGAAAAAATTATACTAAGTGAAGTGAGCCAGACCCAAAGAAACATGGACCCTATGGTCTCCCTTATTGGGAATAATTAGTACAGGTTTAGGCAAGTCATAGTAGAGCATCACAAGAGCCCAATAGCTATGCCCTTATGAACACATAAGATGATGCTAAGTGAAATGAACTCCATGTTTTGGAAACGACTGTTATATCACTGTTGTAATTACTTTCATCATGCCATGTGAAACCTTAGCCTCTATTGTTGATGATCCTCTTGTATCTCCTTCCTGTGGTTGTACCTGCACTATCACTCTATCTTATCTGAGTACTTTGGAAACTGTATATGCTGGCATTAGAACTAGGAAAGTGAAAGGGAATACCAATATTGAGAGACACAGGATAAAAAAATAAACGACTACAAAAGCATTCCTTGCAAAACCATTTGTTGTAAATCAACTGAACAACTCATGTGGGGAGAGGGAAAGTGGGAGGAGGAAGGGGAGAATGAGGGCAGAGGTAACAAACAGTACAAGAAATGTATCCAGTGCCTAACATTTGAAACTGTGACCTCTCTGTACATCACTTTGACAATAAAAAATGATTAAATAAATAAATAAAAATATTATCAAGAAAATTTGCATTTCTATCATGAACTTCAATACGTGTGTGTGTGTGTGTGTTTCTCTGTGTGTTTGAGTTAGTACTGACACTTGAACTTGCTCTAGGAACTGTCCCTTAGCATTTTCCTTCAAGACTTGGCACTTTACCATTGATTCACGGTTCTACTTCCAGCTTCTTAATGACTCCTTTTCCTCATTCCATGCAGAGCCTGCTAATGTGTTCCTTCTCTGCTAGGCTACATCCCACCTATTCCTTAAGCTCCATCATTAAGACCATGTAATGTATATCTGCACTTACTTTTGCCATATATGTGATTTCTGTTCTGGTTCCAGCAGCCTGCTTTTCCTTTTGAGAAAAAAAATCTTAATGCTTGGCCAGAGGTAGGGAAATTGCAGCTTGCATTCTAAGGTGGGCAAAGGGCCCAGATGTTGTTGGCAGATTCCTTCTTCCTAGACAGTGTGATCATTTAAAGGGTAAACCCATCCCATACCTTAAGTTGGTCAAATAAGACTGAATCCTGAATTTTTCTCAGAAAAATCTGTTGGAAACACCTGCTCAATCATTAAGTTATCCACCAAGGGCTTCCAGCACTGATGAAGAGTGAACGCCTGACTGAGAAGGAGCCAAGCCAAAGGGAAGCAGCAGCAAGCGCCAGGCCCCACAGAGCATCACTGGAGCAGCTGGATCCAGACAGGCCCCAGACTGGTCCTCCTTCTATACAGAACGTTTTAGTTTCAGCAGCCAATTAACCCACTTTGTGACTGAAAGCCAGCTTGAGTTAAATTCCTATTATTTATTCCTATTATTCCTACTCAATATGGCAAAATCACTGGGAGTCTGTTTCAAAGGGATCTTGATTGATCCCAGGCTCAAACTTCCTGAGTGCCACTGTATATCAAACACAGAGACATTGTGAAAGGCAGATGGTATAAGGCAGCACTTCAGTATTTCTTTAGCAGTATTCAGAAGTGCAGACACTGGCTTAAGGCTAAAGGGGAAGAAATTGGAAATAGAAGTAAGAAGGTATGTACAGTGAAGAAAATCCCAAGTTAAGGTGAAAGATGATCCAACAAACTGCCAGCCTGTTGGCTCTGGACTGTTCAGATGGGGCCTTGTTCCAACAGGAGTAATTGATGCCTGACAGGTGGTCCCGGCCTTGCAAGACGACTGGAGGAGAGAACAGCTCAGGACAAAGGACATGGGTACAGACTAGAGAAGTCTGGGATGCCTAGCTTTTACCTGGCTCCTACTTAATTGATGAATACAAGTAAGGAATCAGTGTTTCCCATCAAAACGTGAAAAAGAAATGCAGTTTTTAAGTACTCTTGTAGTTCTGTACTTGGAGCTGATAAATGAATGTTGAGCAAAACTAACTCCATGAGGCATTACCTTTGTGCACCATTCCTTGATGTCATTTGATGACATCACTTCCTAGAGCCAGTTTACAGTGTAATTATCTGGGAACATATCATATTAAGTTGACAAAGATTGGCAATGTCCACTTTATCTGACTATATACAAATTCATAAATGAAAATGCAAGACATATAATGTGTAGTGAGCAGATATTATGTTTTTCTCTTTCATATTGCAACTTGTGTGGGTCTTATTCATAGTTATATAATAAAATATGTATAGATTTGTTTATTTCTAATACTAGGTATCCCTTTGGAGCAATTATAAGGCACCAGACATGGACATTATCTCAATTAATTATAAGAATTCTTCCTTTTGTATAGATGGAGAAAATCTCCACCTAATATTGTCCAAAGACTTACTGCTTAGTAAGCTATAGAATAAAAGGTCAAGAGCTGGGCACTGGTGATTTACAACTTTAATCTTAGCTGCTCAAGAGGTTAAGATCTGAGGATCTCAGTTTGAAGCCAGCCTAAGCAGAAAAGTCTTTGAGACTCATCTCCAGTTAAACAGCAAAAAAAAAAAAAAAAAAAAAAAGCCAAAGTGGAAGTGACATTCTGCCATCCCTGAGTGAGAAAGCAAAGGGAAATCACGAGGTCCTGAGTTTAAGCCCAGTACCAGCACAAAAAAAAAAAAAAAAGAAAGAAAGAAGAAAAGAATAAGAGCTTGGGCTCAGATCTCTCTTATACTACCAGTTAGCTCATTCTCACTGTCCTATATAAAATGAATGAGATTCCTGCTTGAAAACTATTCTAAATACCTGTCTAAGCTAAGTTAAATTGTCCAGGTTATAAAGCTTTGAATGCATGGGAAATTAGTCCTGGAATGAGTGTAGTGGCTCTGGCCCAGCTGTGGGAACAACTTAGCAGTTGGAGAGGTGGATCGAGTAAAGAGAAATCTGGAAGGCTTTGCCATAGACAAGCAGGGGAAGCAAATTGCTTGAGCTTTGTTCTTTCCACATCAACCATAGATGTGAAAAAAATGACAAGAGTAGAAATTGCAAAAACCTTTGCTAAAAAGTGTTACAAATTTGGTGGCTGTCAGCCAGGAAACCGTACCCTTCCTGGTTGTCACAAGTGCAGAGCAGAACAAAGACTCTCAGACTGCAGGGTAAGATGATAGGGCTGGAAAGAAAAAGCTTATGAGGAAGCAGAAAATAAAAATCTAACCAAAGGTAAATGGGGATGAAAGGGCCTTGAAAGTTTCAAGCAGACCTGTGCAGAGTTTGAATGAGGAAATCTAAGGAAATAAGGTTATTTGTAGAGCTGCCAGCTGAATTCCCACCCCTCTCCCCTAAAGGAATAGAGCAGGCTCACTATTAAAATTCTGCTGGTTCTTTGAGAGAGAAAAATGCCTTCATAGGCAAATTGAAAAGGATGGCCATATAATCTAGTTTTTCCTTATAGTGCAATGAAAAATTAAATATTTATTACAGATTAAAACTACTCATGAAAAAGGCAGGATTTTCTCATTTTAATGTCCTGGTTGGTCCTATGCAACCCTTAGACCTGTCCTGGGATGGAGCGATGGACACACAAGGGGATGGGGGGAGGGGGAGGATGGTTTCTGAGGGATGCTGGCACATGGCTGGAGCTGGGAAAACAGAAGAGGGATGCACAGAAGAAGAACTTGTGATATATTCACATTTCAGATCTTCAATGTTACAGAATGATCTAGAAGGTATTAGACTGAATTTAATTAACTACCTATAAGTAAGACATTTCAAATTTTGATAGAATTTTTTCCAATAAATAAAAAGCTAAGTCAGTTATAATTGTCATGGTGTTTTCTCATTTTAGCTTTGTCTTTTTTGCTAGTATTTGCAAGTGACCTCCAGATGTTCAGGGAAGCATTTGACGTCATATGTCTTTCTTATCTGATCTTCTGTAAGAAAATATCATAGATTAGGTATTCTATCTATCTATTTGTCTGTATGTCTATCTATCAATCATCTACCTACCATCTATCTATTATCTATCTATCTATCTATCTATCTATCTATCTATCTATCTATGTTGATACTGAAGCTTGAACTCAGGACTTGGGTGCTGTCCCTTAACTTTTTCACCCATCATTTGAGCCACATACCCACTTCCAGCCTTTTGGTGCTTAATTGTAGATAAGAGCCTCATAGTCCTTGAGACAAAAAAGGATACCAGGGCACCTCTACCTAGAACTGGTATTCTATCTGACCAATGTAGCCTCCTACTCCAAGTTCTTTCATTCACTTTTTCTTTTCTTTCTTTCGTTCTTTCTTTTTTTTTTGTTGGTGTCAATCCTGAGGCTTGAACTCAGAGCCTGGGCATTGTGCCAGTACTCAAGGTTAGTGCTCTGCCACTTGAACCACCACTCCACATCCATCTGTTTGGTGATTAATTGAAGATATGAGTCTCATAGTCTTTCTTGCCTGGGCTGGCTTCAAGCTGAGATCTTCAGATCTCAACCTCCTGAGTATCTAAGATTACATGTGTGAGACACTGGTGCCATGTTTTCTTTGATTTTGTGGTGATTCTGGAAATGGAATTGGCTTTCAAGTCCTGAATTTGAGTCCTGGTTCTCAGCTGATTGTTTTTTTCACTATATAAAATGAAAATAATAATCTCTACTTCACACAGAGAGACAATCTGATAAATGTGATGGAGAATACTAGTATTATTAAGCTCCCTTAAATATTACCTTACAACTAATTTTTTTTTGGAAATGGTTATGTTTTCAGCACAACATTATAGAGAATTCTCCTCCAGCTTCTTCCTTGTGTTTTGACATATCTAGCATGGTGCATGACAGTATTGAGAGCTTTCTTGTCATTGCCTTAGCTGAGGTTACTTCTGGTCATGTAATGATATCATTCCTGGATTACATTGACTTGTTTGTGTTATTTCCCAGAACTGGATATGAAGACAAGGTGTTCTTTATATAAAAAATAAAGTGTCGTACATTGAGCCATAGAAATATTTGGGTAAAATGTGACACACGTAGAAGAGTAACTTTTTCTTTTATTGAAGTGCATCAATAGAACCAGAATCCAAGGGTGCTCTAAAGTCCTACTGACTTTTTATAATATCCTCTGAGACCAGCCATTTCACGACATTACCATTTATTTATATGCTCAGTGCTTGTGGATTATGCCTATAATCGCAGCTACTGAGGGGGCTGAGATGTGAGGACTAAGCTCCAAGGTGGGCAAGTCTGAGAGTTTCATATCTCCAATTAATCAGCAAAAAAAACAAAAAACAAAACAACAACAACAACAAAAAACAGAACTGAAGGTATAACTTAAGGGGTAGAGCACAAGCCTTGAGTCAAAAAGGTAAGTAAGATTAGCAAAGCCTTAAATTGAAGCCCTAGTACCAGAAGATAAAAATTCACATGTGATATCTATAATTAAGATAAAATATATTTAATATATCTCTCTATATGAATACAGAAAATACAACTTAATTTACTGGGTCCATAATTGGCTTTAAGCCTTCTGGAACAGCATCCTCTGTTGATCTATACTATGTTGTTATAAGAAAGCTAATGGTAAATTTGAACATTGATTGATAGAGTCTATCAGTTAATATCCACAAATTATAAACATGTTACCCCCTGTGTGTCCTCTATACTTTTTCTAGAACCATTTAAGAAAATTTTGCTCATTTCCTCTAAATATAGTAGAATATATTTCCTAAGAATAGGAGAATTCTCTGAAATAATTAAAATGAAATTATAATCTCAGGAGCTATACAGCAGGTGTTATTTTCTAATTCACAGTCCATATTAAACTGTACCTGTACTTTACAAAATCTCTATCACTGTCTCTGTCTCTCTCTCTTTGTCTCTGTCTCTCCATCTCTGTCTATCTCTCTTGGTGTGATACAGGATTTAAATATGATTATGTTAAGATTTCTGATCACTGTAGCTTTTAGAATTTCTATAATTTAAAACAGTTGCTCATACTTTTATGTATAAACATGAGGTAGGAATGGTTAGAGAGGTATGGAGGTGGGGTAATGAGAGTCATTGAATTTTTTATTTATTTATTATTATCTTTAGTTGTACAAAGGAGTTGCCATTTCATAAAATAGTTTATAAATATAATATATCTTGATCAATGTCATCCCTTTCAATATCCTCACTCATCCCTCCCATACCCTCCCCTTTCATCACTCTCTTTAATTGTAGGCTATACACTGGATTCTTGCCTGCATTGTCCCCCTTCTCTCCATTCATCTACCCCTTACACCCTTGACCCCGCTTCACCCTTTCAAGTATTTTCTTCTTGGTGTTTTACTTTGCTAAACTTGGATTGGCCTTCTAAGGAGTTACACTATTTGAGTTACAAGCTATCTATTTTGTAGACTTCTGCAGACAATTGGGTTTGTGTGATATTTCTGAGGGTGTCTAGGGGTACAGGTCTGGCCTTCCACCCAGTTAAGAACTAAGAGGCAAAGGAGTAGTGAAGTACAGTAAAGAAGAATATTTACTAAAAGCAAAAGTAGAGGACAGATTCTCCATAAAGAGGATACCCAAGATGAAAGTCTCTAGGGAAGTGGTCTTTATGCTAAATTAATTTGTCCCCTACCCTGGGGCATGGCCAATTTGGTCAGTTAGGGCTTACACATTAACTTGGGTCACTCATTGGCATCTGGCACTTGGGTCATTTGTGCACAAGTACAGAAGTAGATTTGGTCATGCCAATTGTGCAGAAGGCAGTACCTCACTACTGACATGGGATTTTGAGAGAGAACCCAGGCTTTGTCGGGAGAGGTGTATTACTGGCAACCCAGGGCATTATGGGAAGAAGCACTATTTTGAGCAGGAATTTAGGGCATTATATAGCAACAAGAAGCTCTACAGTTGGCATCATGTTGCTTGCCAAGTGCTATGTCTACCATTTTTTAATCCCTTAGACTTCCCCTCAAAGAAGCAACAGCCCCCTCAAAAAGCAGGCTAAAGACTTAAAAAGAGACTTCTCTGATGAGGAAATGAGAATGGCCAAGAAAGATATGAAAAAGTGCTCTACATCACTGGCCATAAAAGAAATGCAAATCAAAACAACATTGAGATTCCATTTCACCCCAGTAAAAATGTCCTATATCAAGAAAGCTAACAGTAACAAATGTTGGAGGGGATGTGGCCAAAAGGAAACCCTACTTCATTGTTGGTGGGAATGTAAACTGGTTCAGGCACTCTGGAAAGTGGTATGGAGATTCCTCAGAAGGCTAAACATAGAGCTCCCCTATGACCCAGCAGCTCCACTTTTGGGCATCTACACAAAAGACCACAAACAAGAACACACTAAAGCCACCAGCACAACAATGTTCATTGGCAGCACAATTTGTCATTGCTAGAATATGGAACCAATCCAGATGCCCTTCAGACGAATGGATCAGGAAAATGTGGTACATACACACAATGGAATTTTATGCCTCTATCAGAAATAATGACTTTTCCCCATTCATAAGGAAATGGAAGGACTTGGAAAAAATTATACTAAATGAAGTGAGCCAGATTCAAAGAAACATGGACTCTATGGTCTCCCTCATAGGGAATAATTAGCACAGGTTTAGACTAGTGACAGCAGAGGATCACAAGAGCCCAATAGCTATACCCTTATGAACACATAAGATGATGCTAAGTGAAATGAACTCCATGTTATGGAAATGACTGTTATATCACTGTTGTAATTACTTTCAACATACCATGTGAAACCGTAGCTTCTATTATTGATGGCCCTCTTGTATCCTCTTCTTATGGTTGTACCTGCACTATCTCTTATCTGAGTACATTGGAAACCATGTATACTGGTATTAGAACTGGGAAACTGAAAGGGAATACCAAAATCGAGAGGCACAGGGTAAAAAGACAAATGACTACCAAAGCAATATTTGCAAAACTGTTTGGTGTAAATCAACTGAACTCATGGGGGGAAAGGGAAAGGGGGAGGAAGGAGGGTGGAATGAGGGAGGAGGTAACAAACAGTATAAGAAATGTATCCAATGCCTAATGTATGAAACTGTAACCTCTCGGTACATCAGTTTGACAATAAAAATTAAAAAAAAAAGAAAGAAATCAGGCAAGAAGCCAAAATACTTCACGTATGTGGCTGGTATCGTGAGGGTACCAGTGACCATGAGATCACTGTAGCTTCTCAGAGCCCCTTTCCTGTGTGGCCTTCTCTGGGCCTTTTATGCTGTAAGTACCAGGGCTCAGGAGCCTGGGGCCAGTGTTCCCCATCCCGACAGTGTGGAACTGGATAAGAACACAGTGCATAACCAAAAGCATATTGTGGAGCATCTAGAAGGTGTCATCAACAAACCAGAGGCAGAAATGTCCCCACAAGAACTGCAGCTTCATTATTTCAAATGCACAATTATGATGGCAATAATTTTCTTGATGGCTTAGACTTCTCCACAGCCACCACACATGTCCATAAGGAGGAGGGGAGTGAGCAGGCACCCCCAATGAGTGAAAGTGAACTAATCAACATAATAGATGGTGTGTTGAGAGACGATGACAAAAATAATGATGGATACATTGACTATGCTGAATTTGCAAAATCACTGCAGTAGAGGTTATTTGGCTATCTCCTAGTTAGATGCAAATGTGACCAGTGATAATGTGATTGAACACTTCTGATAATGCAAAATTAAGTATTTCCAACTACTGCTACAGCATTTTGGTAAAATTGTGTAACTATTTGTTACACTGGGGTGAAAAGGAGAAAATGAGAAATAAAAGAGGAGAAATGGAACATACTGTAATCACTAAGTGCTGTCAAAAGTCTTATTGGACAAGGGCTGGATTAAAGAATTTTTTTTTAAAGAATATTGGATAATTGGAGCCAAACTCAGGAATTTGACTATAGAACACTGCTTTTTTTTTTAAGTTCCAGTTCATGTTACCTAAAAAAGTAAGACACTAAATAAGTTTTGCCAAATGGACACACTTTTCAGTAACAATCAAAGGACACAGTGAATACCAGATGTTTGCCCTGGTGGGTCTTGCCTTCTTAGGTAAATGGTCAGTGTTTTGTGATGTTATTTTGGCTGTATAGTAGGTAATTACTCTGGACTAGTGGCTCTGTTTAGGCTGCATCAAACTCATAGCCTAAAAAGAATGTTAAATATTGAGTTTATCTGGCTATGCTGTCTAAGATTCTGTATCTCCTGGCATTTTGGAAATGATATTCACCGGCCTAAGTGATTAATGTCTTTCAGTTTTTCAGTATTTTATACAACTACTGCCACAACCATGTACTTACCTTCCATTGCTTTCAGTCTAGGAGACCTTGAATTTAAAAATACTCTCAAATCAGTAGCAAACATTCTAGTTTTCTTAATATTTATACTTTGATATTTCTGGGGTTTCCTTTTTGGAATTTAAGAACTATTAATACTGTAAGGAACTGGAACAGCAGGTTTGAACTATCAGCTGGCCAAACTCGAGTGATGAGTGAAAAGCTCATCTACCAAACATGGTGACTAACTTGATTTAAGTTCTACTTTGAAGGAAAATTGTTTCTAAATTACCTCTTCCAGCCTGAATATATGACTTCTTTCATTTCAAGAAAGACTAGAAAACCCCTAACTAAAACCCCTCCAAGAGTGTATCTGGGTAGTATTTGAAAGTGAGAAGAAGCCACTGATGGAAACTTAGTTTGTTGGGTGTGATAGATGTGCTGTGATAGCAATTTACCAAAGTGGAGCTTGAAGGGGGAAAAGAAACTGCGTAACAATTTGCTATAAGATGTATAGAGACTTATTTTCTTTATTAAACTATTCTTGTAAGAAAACATATTTTTAAAAAGTTTCCTGTGTCAAGTATGTGTGTGATTAAAGATGACTAATAAACTATTCTTATACTATCTCACTATTTTGAAGGATTTATATAATGTATTCTGTATATCTAACCAATAAAACTGATGGAAAAAGAAAACAACAACAACAAAAAAAGGGCAAATAGAGGCAACTATGTGCCAAGAGAATGAAATCAGAATGTGTTTTTGACTGTTAGGAAGTTATGAAGCTAGGCTGGGTCCAGTCTGAAACATATCAAGCTAAGGACTTAATAATGCTGATGCAGGGATTTTGAAGCAGTAGAGTTATTACATGATTAGATTTATGTTTCAGAAAAAAATAGCAATGGTGACGATGAAGCAGAACTGTTTGTAAGAGAAATAGAAGTCAGGGACAGAGATAAGGAAAGATTCACTAAATCAGTGGCATTGAGGGCAAAGACAAACAGACAAAAAGAGGCATCTGGGACATTTAAAAATTAAGAAAAGGAAGGAGTCAAATATGCCTGAGGCTTAATTAATAACAATTAGTATTATTGATAATGACAGCTAACAGATAGTGAATGCCTACTATTTGACACTAAATTAGAGATCTCATTAATCTTCAGGGCAACTCAGTAAGGCAGGTGTTGTTATCACACTTTTAATGATAAGAAATAAAAATGGTTGGGTGCATGATACATTCAAGGCTGAATCAAGGCTGAATGTCTGAAGTTGTGAGTGACACAGCCCATGAACTCTGACTGGTAAGCTACTAGACAGGTGACTGTGGATTGGGGAAGTATCATACTGTGGGTGCTATAGCTGTGTAATTAAATACAGGGACTGATCAATGTGAGCTATCGAACAAGAAGAAGCATGTCATATCTTAACAAATGTTCATCAAAGACCTAGGAAAGGAGAGTACTTGTGAACTTTGGTCTCATCATTGTGATCTTCTAGCTGGCTCAGACTTGTAGAGGGCACAGATAACTTGGAAAACAAGTGGCTGATATCACAAAGAAGACACTGTTTTCTAGGTACATGACAATAACTCTGTAGTAAAGGTGTAATTTGCCTTGAATGGCAGGTTGTTTTATGCTTGATCCAGTTTTTTACATGAGACTTCTCATATAACAACTATGTTCCACTTGAGAATTGAGTGCTTCTTGAATTTCTCAACAGAGAAACCGTTTTTCCAATTTGGAAACTATTCTAGAAAAATATTTCAAAGTTATTAATTCATAAGGGCAGAGATTTTTGAAAATGTTAATTTTATATGGGATTTGTGTAGATCTTTATAAAAATACACCAAATGGATGCCAAATTAGTGTTTCTCAATAGTCTAAAGTAGAGGTATTATGTAGTCTTCATTTTGGGGAGTCAAATTGAAAACATTTTGCATGTGGAATAGCAATCATTTAAGGAACTATGGAAACCACTAATCTAGCTTAATGCTTTCTATTACTTGGAGCCATTTATTTTATCCCTTGGTTACTGGCAGTTCTATTATGGTTTACAGACAACAATAGAAGATTTTGTGTTTTATGCCTCACTGAAAAGGAATAGTTCTCAGATATTTGATCTCGGATTATTGTGAACACTATTGAAGACAGACACATTGCATATTTTCTAAAACTATGTTTAAGTGCACTCGCTCCAGTGCACACACACGTGTGCACACACACACACACACACACACACACACACACAAAAGCATAGAACAGAATTTATCCTGGACGCTTTGCTTTAGGACCTACAATATCTGTCCATAGATCTATGCTCTATATGGTTATATTGTATATTATATCTCTTATTAACTCAGTGCCACCTCTAATATTTTAACATATAACTTTAAGTGCCTCAAGGGAGAAGTTTGTATGTTTTACTGGCAAGGAACACAAAAAAATTCTCCTGCTGTTTATCTCTATTATAAATTAATATCTACTACCAGGGGACCTCTTAAGATATAAAATTCTCATCTTGTGAATGGTATGGATGAAATTTCCATGGAGAAAAGCTGAGCAGTAAGCAGAGTATGAATAAGCCAGCACCTATTCTGCTTTAAGTGGGACCCCTGGTGGCTTATATTAATTTATGACAACTAATTTACATTACTAATTGCAAAGTTTAATAACCTGCATTATTGCTTTAATTGACGCTTTTTCTTTAATGTAACGGCATTTTCCATACTGAAATGGAATATTCTAATAACCTGGAATTAGTTTTGTTTAGCTCCAGAGTATTCTGTAATTTCTACAAGAGAAGATTTTAGCTAGTAAGAATGCCTAGAGGGTGAAATCTTCTAGGTGGTATTGCTATCCATATTGTTTTTCATCTTGGCAGTAAAGGAGTTAAAGGGGAGAGCTGGTCCATAATGATAGTCCTGTGTGCTTTGTAATGGTTGCCAGGCAACTGTGCTTGCAGAAACTCAATATTGGACTCGTATCTGTATTAATCTCCTCTTGTCAAGGTTTATAGGTATTAATATATTAAGCTGAGAAAATACTTAAAAGCAAGAATTGTTTGCTCATTTGGTGACCTTTGGAAATGGTATGAGCTCACTGAGTGTCAACAGAAAGGATTTGCAGATCAAGTGCACAGTACTATGCATAGATCTTGCATATTCGAACATTTCCTAAATGACACTGAGCCTGGCCTTCATGCCCTTACATCCCTTGTTTTATCTCTTCCAAGGACATAGCTCTTCACTTAAAGAACATTTATTGATGGTCTTTAATGGGTTAGCATCTGAGGTGGATGTAAGCTGGAGAATTAATGGGAGAAAAAAAGACGGGTATTTTAGTTTAGAGTGGAGACACACCTGGAAAGGGACATTCTCACCTGCAGTACTCAGGGCCCACACGTCAGAGCCAACTATTCTTTGTGAAGGTAAGCTGTACCTATATGTCATTTTGAACCTTTAATGTCATTATGTCTAATGACCAGCACATTACTTACAGCTCCAGCCCAAGCTTCCTTCTTCAGCCTAGTCTCAAACTGTGCCACCCTGGTCTGGCTCTGCTCCCTCTAGTCTCTATCTCTGTTATCATGCCTCAGTTCTCACCTTCAGAATCTTGGCATTTTTAGCATCATTATGACCCATTTTTCCTTCATTAAGGGCCCCTTTAATTATAAATTTGAGATAGTTATGCAGAAAAAATATCAATGAAGGAAAATTAGTTAACAATTATTTGTTTTATTTATAAGAAATTACTTCTTAGAGGTTAGGGAATTGTACAGTCACTAAATTGTATAGTCAATGCTCGTGATGAGTACCTATATTGCTTTTGATAAGAAGGATCATCTTTTATTATTCCAAGCTGTTCCAAATTGGACGTTTAGCCATTCATCTTTAATATAGCCATCGTCTTAGCTGAGGAAGTGGAAAACTCTCTACCTTGATCCTGGTAATAAACTTATTCATTTTCAAAGGAATTGTAATCCCTATAAGCCTTTTTCAGTAGCCATCCAAATACTCAGGCTTCCATGGTCTGGATCCCAGACCATGGGGACACACACACACACACACACACACACACGAATTTGAGAACAGAGATTATAAAAAATGACATCTTTCCTTCTGTTATTAGCTAAGACAGCACAAAATTCTGTCATAACTTCTGAGGAAAGATACATTTCTTAATATATTGCTGAATCCATCAGTCATTCAGTGGGGAATCTGAAGCAATGCATATGGAATGATGTTTCATGACAAGAATGAGATCTTACATAATCATTGGATAAGTTGAGAAAACAATGGCTCCGCAGGGTCACTCTAAGTATCTTGTTAGTTTCTCTGCAGCCCAGGAGGTAGTTCCATGATGCAGGAGAATCTGAGAAGGCTGTTAAGTGTCAGGGTTGGTGTCTTTAGAGTGGCTGGGGAGGAACCTGTGGAAAGATGTTAGTTGTGGTGGCGACTTCCTTTGGTAGTGGTCAGCACCATTGCCTTGTGAGGAAGCTGGGACCCTGCTGATAACAGGGCAATCACAGCAAGGGCCATACACAGTCTGGCTTTATTAGTGCCTCTACAGAGGTCCCAACTTTCAATCATAGAGAGTAATGCTTTACTTGTGTCTCCCAAAGAGCAATACCAATTCTTGTCCTGGAACTATATAGAAAGGGGGATTCTAGGAAATTTAATTCCAGATCTACCAGGACCATGAAACTGAGACCTACACAGTTCCAGGATGGGCCCCACAGGGGGGGCCATAACCATCCTATACATTTGAATCCCTCCCCCCTTTTTATATAAACCCTGACCCTGGAAGACCCATTGTGTAGCAGTCACTGCCAGCTATCCAAGGGCAGGAACTCTTGTGTTTCATTCATCTGTTTATCACAGAATCTAAATTGTGGAATGGAACAGGGGAAGAGAAAGAAGTTGAGACTGGATACAGTAAAATCTTTATAGTTCCTGTTTCCTTCATGCCACAGGATGACAGGAATCGTCTTTATTCTGACATTGCCTGTAATTTATATATGACCTAGACAATTTGTACAATAATTTGGAAATTGGCTCTGTTTTCTCAAAATATTTATAAAAAATGTATCCACTTTTCTGTGGCACAGTAGAATTTGGTTTGTAATTTAAATCCACAAATACTATTGATTCCAAATTGAAGGCAATATACTAAAATATATAGGACTGCCATTATACAAACTATTTCCATGCATTAGGAAAAGCCAAATAGAGACATGGCTATATGTTTCATTGTATTTGTCCTCAAAATATGAAAGCTACAGAGAGAATTTAATGATAGCCTTCCTCTTATTAGGGGCTGATGCCCATCTCAGACTGAGAGCTAATTAAAAAAAAAAGAGTGAGGCCCATGGCTCACACCTGTAATTCTAGATTCTCAGAAGGGTGGGCCCTGAGGATGCAGTTTAAAACCAGCCAAGGCAGAAAAGTCCATGAGACTCTTACTAGAAATGACTAGAAAACTGCAAGTGAATCTGTGTCTCAAGTGGTAAAGTGCTGCCCTTCAGCAATGCCCAAGCCTTGCGTTCAAGCCCCAAGACTGGCACAGAAAAAAAAAATGAAAGAAAAAATTCTAATACTCAAGTTCCACAAGTTAATCTTCCTCCCACCAAGTTAATTATACAAATTCTGGGTTGTGATAAGACTCACTTGATTAAAAAGAAAGTGAAGAAATGCTGTTGAAAATCACAAAACACCAAGCAAACATCAGTTGTTAATGTCAGTGACATGCAAAAACATAAGTGATGAAAAGAGTTATATTGATAACTGGATATCAGAAGCCTCAATAAGCATTTACTGTCCAAAAACAACTTGATGGTCACACTGGAACCACAGTACCAAACTTATAAAGTCAAATCTTGTTGCTTAAAAAAATGAAAAAAAATGTATCCAGATGTTAGTGGCCCATGCCTTCTATAATCTTAGCTACTCTGGGGCTGAGATTTGAAGCATCAAGTTTCAAGACATGCTTGGGCAGAAAAGTCTACTAGGTTCCATCTTCAAACTAAACAGCAAAAAGCAAAGCTAGAGAGGTGTGGCTGTACTGGAAGGCAAGCAAGCATAAAACTCTGAGTTCGTAACCCTAGTATCACCAAGTTTTTCTTTTCTATTTTTTTGTTCCTTTTTTTTAACAAAGATAAATGCTTGCACTTCTAGATTATTAGCTAATCATGTGTATATTTCTCTTTATTTCTGGATATGTTAAAACATCTCCTACTCACAACCAGGCCAAATTTATTTCATGTGTATATTTTGTGTATATTTGTGACTGGGACCACAAACCCCACTCCTGTTTCCTGTTTTGTAACAAATGGTTCAGTTACTGATAGTGATTGACTACAGTAAAAGGTGTCTGGCAGAAAAGCTTCTTTTTTCTCTTTAAAAATGTGCGATTTTTGATGATAGTAAGAGGGAAGGAAGCAGAGTGTGGAGGGAGGCTTTCCATATTTGCTGCTCCCTGTCAGAAATCTTCTGTGGAGAGAGTTTTATTATTAGAAAAAGCAAACCTCAAACCATTGCTTTGACCACAGTGGTCAAAAATGTTTGTGTTTGTTTCAGGAGATTGAGTCCAGAATTTGAGGTGTGGTATTTTTCTGGTGATTGTTGAAAAGAAGGGATTTGGCTTGTGGCAGAACATGAAGCCAAGCTGACAACAAAGCTTTCCTTTCAAGCTATCCAAATGAACACATTTCTAATCTGAAATTCAAATACTTGACAACAGTGAGCCTCTGAGCTGGGCTTTGAACAGGAAATTGCTTCATGGTTTTAGCATAATGAATTAGGCAGTTAGACTAAATCCATTTAGCAGGAAAAGAATGCTCTCACATGCTTTGTGAAAGAAAGGAGGTGTTGACTCGGGGAGGTGGGAAATCTTATTAATTTCCCAAATCTCTCCAGTCTTCCAGATCCAAATTCTCACCATACATTTTATCTACTGTGATCTAGGATTTGGATGACAGTCATGGGTACCAGGATTCAGGAGTTATCTTTGTTATATTTATCTTTGTTTGTGCCTTCTCATTGTGCGGAAACTGAATAATGAATACAAGTTAGGAGCCCCTCACACTTCTTTTCTACACACCCTGTTTTTTCCCTGCCAGCGGTGAATACATTTCATTTTGAAACTTGTGTTCCTTACTGTCAGTGTTCGACCCCACAGACACAGAATGACTTGGGTTCCCTCCCCTCCCTAAGCAGGGGAGAGAGGGAGATGGAGGTAGCCTCAAGCACATCTCTGTTACAAATTGTATTTGCAGCATTTGGCAGCACCAAATCCTCTCTGTCTTGGACACAGAAGTGGATGTTCCATCAGTCGAGTTGTTGACAACAGAGATGACAGTAAGCCATTCTGCCCGGGGGTGGCAGGAAACTGTTATTAGGGAAGGGGGAGCTAAGTCTGAGCTTCAGAAAACCTAGACATACCTCAGAAAAAAGAGAGCTGGAGAAAATGAAAAGCAATCTTAAAAAGAAAGGAAAAGGAAAGGCACTAGTAATAAGAGCATGAACAATAGGACAGACTCTGGAAGATGAGAGGCTTAAATTCTGTCCCCAGCAAGAGGGGCTTGCCCTGTAGCCAGCTAAGTCAGCATTGCCTGGCAGGTGGCTGAGTTTAGACACTGTTCTGTGGGCATTAGCTCTGAGTTCTGCCACAAAGAGCAAAGGGAGCCACATTCTCTATAACCGCCACCCCCACCAGCCATCAGTGGGGACAAATGCACAATGAGATTTGACATCCTCGTGTTTACAGCTTGCTAGGTGAGACACCCAGAATATTTCCTGTTGTCTACCTTCATGTTAACATGTATTAAACAAATAGGATTTCTTTTAAAAAAATAATTGTTTTCAAGTTTTCTACCAGATGGAATAGCCAAGTCCCTCCAATTGGCACGGAGATGAAGATTCTGTGAAAGATGACATCACAGCTATGTCTTAAAACCTACTAAAATGTGCCAAGTGGCTACTGAATATTTAAAGTTAAAAATAAAAAGAGCAGGGTCCCAATTTCTTCAGTGTTAAGATTTGCCCTTCCTGGCAGGGGTGGGGGGCTTTGGCATGTATGGGATTGCCTACCTGAATGAGCACACATTGATGTTTAAATGCATTAGAACACTTATGAGATGAAATAGTAATAATCATCCTAGGAGTGAAGCATGAATATGTAAAAGACACCAAGCATTGTGAGTTGCACTGATGCACAACTCAGAGCTAGTCAAACTTCACTCTGGATACTAATTCCAGTGTGAGCTGGAAGACAGAGCTATAGTCAAATAACTCAAAGTATCCCAGAAAACAAAACACAGATGGTTCCAACTTTAAGTCTGTGGCCAATGAGTTTTCTTTCAGAAGAATATGCCAACACTGAGGGAAAGGGGACACCAGCCAGGGAGTCATTGGGGGAAGAGGCAGGTTTCTAGTCAATCACTCTCTTGACCATGGAAAACAGAAATCCACTTCATTTGGACAAAGTCTTTTAGTGCTTTGATAAGAAAATACAGTGTGTGTGAGCTTGGGAAAGCTAAACTAGCCAAGTCAAATTCATGTTGGAGTAGAAAGGACTCATATCTATGTTTTATTAATGGGATAGGAAGAAAGCACCACAAATGGATTTCCTTGCCCCATCCCTTTAAGTCAAAGCAGCTTCCCCTAGTCTACCCTCCCTTCTCATTCCTTCCCCTCATTTCCCCTCCCCTCTCCTTCCCTCTCCCTGCCCCTCATCCCTCTCCCTTCTCTTCCTCTTTTTCTTTTCTTTATTCTTTGTACTGCCTTTTCTTTTTTCTCTTTGGTAGTGCTGAGAAATGAACTCAGAGCCCTGTGTTCTACCAATAGAGACATTGTTCTAGTCCACCCTTTTCTTCTTTTTGTTCCTGTTTTAGATATAGTCTCAGATTGCAATCCTTTTACCTCTTTGCCTCTGAGTATGTTTCTTTGTCCCTCCCTCCCTCCCTCTCTACCTCCCTCCCTCCCTCCTGCCAGTACTGGGGCTTGAGTTCTCTCTCTCTCTCTCTCTTTCTTTCTTTCTTTCTTAATTTCTCTCTCTCCCTTCCTTCCTTCCTTCCTTTTCCCTTCTTTCCTTCCCTTCCTTCCTTCCTTCCTTCCTTCCTTCCTTCCTTCCTTCCTTCCTTCCTTCCTTCCTTCCTTCCTTCCTTCCTTCCTTCCCTCCCTCCCTCCCTCCCTCCCTCCCTCCCTCCCTCCCTCCCTCCCTCCCTCCCTCCCTCCCTTCCTTCCTTCCTTCCTTCCTTCCTTCCTTCCTTCCTTCTTTTCTTCCTTCTTTTCTTTCTTTTGCTGGAGGCTGGCACTTATCTATTAAGCCAAAACTTTACTTCTGTGGGTTTTTTTTTCTGGTTAATTGGAGATAAAAGTCTCACAGACTTTTGTTCCTGGGCTGTTTTCTAACTACAATCTTCAGATCTCAACCTCTCAAATAGCTATGATAATAGGTGTGAGCCACTAGTGCTCAGCTTAAGGGAAAAAATGTTATACATTGGTCTTGGGCCAGGTAGTTGCTCACTCCTGAAGGGTTTTCAGGTTCTCTTCAAGGAGTTTAAAGTACTGGGAGATGATGATGGCATGGAGGAGGGTGGAAGGAGTCCCAGGACAATGAACTTTGTTCACCTAAACCATCCTAAGAGTAGAAGGTGTGTGTGTGTGTGTGTGTGTGTGTGTGTGTGTGTGTGTGTGTGTTCCCTGGGGACCTGGAAATAGGCTAAAAAAGGCCTATTAAAAACTCAATATTTCTTTCATTTTTTTTGGTTTTACCTTAGATACTTTAGTAATTTATTTTCAAGTATGTGGCAAAGCTTATGTCTTAATGTGAAAGTGACTCAAATGAACTATTATTGAGCTAACATGAGCTTTGGAAGCAATATTTGTTTGCTGTGTGGTTCCCTGTGAGAACCAAGCTGTATAAGGTAGAGGAACGAAGACCTGGGGCTAGCACTTAACCAAATAGTTCTGGTTGCTGTGTTTTAGTCACATCTAATTTAGAATATTCTGAAACAAGCACTTTTATGTTGCCATTAATGAGTTAACTGAACAGAAAACTAGATAAGATGATTTCAACCGTGTTCAGAGTCCCAACTCTTGAGATTTAGCATTTTTTGGAAATGATTATTTTCCCTTGTATGTAAAATATAGTTAGAAACAAATTGCTAATAATAAATACAAATTGATTGCAAATGCAACTTTACCTACCTCACCTATGAAATATTTGTCTTTTCTCTTTTTGGAAGCAAGAAATAATAATTATGCATCAGCACAGTCAAAGATTAAGCCAGAGTAAATGGTGGTGAAGAACCTGTTCATGCTTGTGTGCTCATGTGGGTCCCTTCCCAGCGGCTACACAGACATCTAGGACTGAGTGACAGATGATGGGACAATTCCAGTATTACCACAGTCTTAGCCCTTTGACAGGGAAAACACCAAAGAAGAGTAAGAAATCAGGAGAAACATTAGTAATGTTTGTCTTATTCCATTACTGTACATTAACATTTTTAATAAAATAGCTTATGGTGTTCATAGTTGAAGTTTATTAGAACTCATTTAGTTTCTTTCATTTTTCTTCAGTTATAGACCAGGTGGAATAATATTTTTATTCCTAGAAAGGAATCCAGTGTTCAGTGAGTATTGGACAACAGCTTCCCCCAGCTTCACTCATTTGTGTAATATCTTTATAGATCGTCTGCACATCCTCATTGTATTTTGTTATTTTATTCTCAGTACTGGGGAGTAAGCACAGGACCAGAGCATTCTGATTTGGATGTTTTTCAAGGCTGACACTCTACCACTTGAGCCACACCTCACTTACGCCTTTTTGCCCTGGTTGTTTGGAGGTAAGAGTTTCCTGGATTTGTCTTCCTGGGCTACCTTCAAATCTTTTTTTTTTTTTTTTTTTGGCCAGTCCTGGGGCTTGGACTCAGGGCCTGAGCACTGTCCCTGGCTTCTTTTTGCTCAAGGCTAGCACTCTGCCACAGCGCCACTTCTGGCCATTTTCTGTATATGTGGTGCTGGGGAATCGAACCCAGGGCCTCATGTATATGAGGCAGGCACTCTTGCCACTAGGCCATATCCCTAGCCCCTACCTTCAAATCTTGATCTTCAGATCTGAGCCCCCTGAGTAACTTGGATTACAGGCATGCACCACTCACCAATGCCAGGAATTATTTTATTTTTTTTGTTGTTTTGTAGCTTTTGTTTGTTTTTGTTTTCCTAGGCTTACTTTGAATAAGAGTATCTATGAAATTAGAGTTTTGAGATGCCTGTAGGTGTCTATATTAAAATAACCTGGCATACAATTATTAAAAGTCAGGATAGAAAAATATGACCATCTATTTACCACTCCGTGATATCCAGTGACATCCATGCAACAGTTCACAGCAGACTACATATTGCCTGTGGTAGCTAGTCAGCCATGAGGTGTGGGGAAAGATGTACACGGTATTGCCTACATGTTCTGGGCCATGGGCAGCTCATAAGAGAGGGCGTGGGGACCTTTTGTAGGAGTTCCTGAGGAGGGCTGGAGAAAGCACATTACCGAACTCTCTGGCATGGCATGCAGAATTGGTATCAGAGCATGGGCTCCCAACATTTCTCCCTCTCATCTGGGATCATGGTTAATACAGAAATGGAGAAAGACCATTAACTCTGCTTTTTTGAGGATAAAGCAGAGTGCCTGCCTGGCCTGCTGACCAGTTTTCTCCTTATTTTTGAGTAACTGGATTATTTTCCACTTTCAATTGTCAGAAAACTATAGCCTCAAAGGACAGCAATTTGGTGTGTTGAGTACTTTGAACTACACTGGAATCTAAGGTGCTTTTTGTTTTTTTCTTCCCTGACCTCCTGTCGACCTTTCTCGTGCTCTCTTTTCTGTCCATAGAAACAAAATTCCATTTTCTCCAAGGTGGGTTATAGAAATAAGAGCCCCCTTGCACAAAAAGCCAACCATAAAACCTAGAAATATTACTCTAATCTTCCCCTGCCTTTCAGTGTAAGACCTGGCCATAATGAAATTTGACCCATCTTGTCTGATGATCTCATACAAGCTTCATTCCAGAGGAATTCTGCCCCATATCAGGGAGGAAGAAATGCTGGAGAGAGCCCAAGAGGACTACAACAGACAGGCTTTACTGGGATTTCCATCTATTATGGTTAGGTAGTGGCCATTCACTCTTCATTGGAATCTAAGCATGGAAATAATTTCCCCCCGGGGTCCTTGAGTCTTCATTTGTTTAGGCTCTTGTGTCATGTTAAACTATGATGAAATAAATTCACCAAGCTTTTCCTTTATTGTAGGGGTCAAGCAATGTCCCTTATGTTAGATGAGGAGAGGTACCCCGTATTTACTCCCGTAGGCCATTATTATTGCAATACGATAAGAGCTGTTACTAAAATAATTGGATAACTCTTTCTCTTCTGTGGGCCAACTAATTTTAGGACTGGGTAAATTGTCCCTCATTTTGTGATTGAACCTCATGAGCACAAGGAAAGTGATAGGTGTTTTCTCTTGAGGACAAATGGACCCCACAGAAATTACCAAATGAAGCTTAGTATTACCTAGGAAGGGCTGTGGTCCATGTGAAGCCTGAGAGATTGCATGCTACCTCAGTGCTGACCACCGGAGGAAACACAGGCATAGCTTGTCCAGAGTTACCACGCGATGCCAGTGGAAACAGCTGCTCTAATCCCTATGTGGCTCATGACCAGCTCTGTCTGTAGCCATGTTCTCCTTGGAGTATGAATGCTGCTTGGTTACAGGAGAAAGCATGTGCCATGTGGGACCAAGGACTACATTTTGCTAAGATATTTAATGGTTTAGCAAATCACCATATAGCTCAAAGTTACAAGATGATATGGTTGGAGTATTAGCTCAGGGTAGAGCATAGAGCCTCAGTGCTGTACTGCCAATAACAGCCATGGAAACAGTTGCAGCCACACTGGGATTACTTTGTGTGGTTACTCCTGAAGTCTTAAACGAGTGGATTCATTTAATGTCATTCTCATTTTACAGACTGGAAACTCGAGGTCCAGAGTGACTACTTTCCCTAATTTCACACAGCCCCCAGTGGCCAATGTTTTCTTCAGTATCCTGGTGGCGTGGCTTTGGAAAATGTTTTCAGGACTTTGCCTTTCTGCTTTGATTCATAACTATGGTCTTCCCCTTCCCTCCCATTTATAAATAAAATAAATGAATTGAACTTCATCTCAGGGTTGCCTTTTGAGTGTTTGTCGGAAAGCTGACCAGTTTGCCTTTTACCACAATAAGTACTATGTGGACAAATATATATTTTCTAATAGTGACATTTGTCACTGGAAAATTAGTAATAAATCAGCAAACTCAGGATATAGTTTTTGTCTTAGGAAGGCCTACTGGATCTAAATACTTTGATTCTACATTCATGTGAGTTTGTGAGTACAATGCATGCAGGGTTACATTTTTTTTCTTTTTTCTTTTTTTCTTTTTTTTTTTGCAAGCTCTGGATCTCAGGGCCTTGGTGTTGTCCCTGAGTTCCCTTTACTAAAGGTGAGTACTCTACCACTTGAACTACAGTGCCACATTGAGCTTTTTCTGTGATTAATTGGAGATAAGACTCACAGATTTTCTTGCCCAGGCTAGCTTCAAACCATGATCCTCACATCTCAGCCTCCTGAGTAGTTATGATCATAGGTGTGAGCCACTGGCTGGCTGTTTATTTCTTTATTTTACTTGGCTCTTGTTTATGATGGTGATTTATGTTATTTTATTCTAATGATTTCTATGTAGTTATAAAAATTCAACATGTGAGATTATGACTACAATTCATCTTGATCAATATCACCCTTTCCATCATTTTTCTCCATCTCTCCCAACTCTAACCTCCTTTCAAGTTGCCCAGTTCCAGTTTCATATATGTACATTGAATGTTATGACTGTTAGCTTGCTCTTCTACTCTGCATTCATCTGTGCTCCACCACTTATATTTTCTTCTAGAAATCCATTAGGAATGGTCAACTTCCTTGGGGTTTATATTTACACATAAACTTTCTTTCATACTATTAAGCTCTGTTGGATTTTTGAAAAATTTATTTATTAATTAATTTTTTTGACAAGGTGTTGTGCAAATGGGGTACCGTTACATAATAGGGCAGTGTGTAAATTTCCTGTGATATCTTCCACCCTGTTTTTCTTTCCCTTCACTAGATCAGGTAGAAATATATACAATATACAGTGTACCAAAAACATATACAGTAGCCACGTGGCATACGCCAAAGGAAATTCACCTAGGACTTTAAATATAATGTCAACAATAGAGTTTGCTTATCCTTGTCTTATATAATCATACATACATAGCTTTTGAGCTATTGTGATCCACTGAGAGGTCTATTTTTGACCTTTATATGTTGAGTAGTTGTTTGGTTTTAGTTACATAATGTAAGGTTGCTGACCCAAACCTGTGGGAAATACCATTTGACAAGAAGTTTTTTGTTTCGTAGACCTGGTCTCCACTGTCTCCCCTTCCCCCCACCTTAACAGTCATATATCAAGGAGACCATGCCCCTTTGTTTTCTGTGTTCTAGGCTTATCTTGCTCAACATTATTTGTTTAAGTTCTGACCATTTCCCTGCGAATACAAATATTTCCCCATTTCTAATCACTATGTAGTATTCCATTGTGTATATGTACTATATTTTTTGGATCCATTCATCTGTAGAGGGGCATCTGGGTTGTTTCCATATTTTGGCTATTGTGAATTGTGCAGCGATAAACATGGAAGTGCAGATGTCTTTTTGATATCTTGAGACCTGTTGTTCAGGATAGATGCCTAGGAGTGGTATGGCTGGGTCATAGGGTAGGTCTATGTTGAGCTTTTAGAGGAACCTCCATACTGTTCTCCAAAGTGTTGTACTGATTTGCACTCCCACCAACAGTGGAGAAGGGTTCCTCTTTCCCCGCACCCCCTCCAGCATTTGCTGTTGCCTGAGTTCAGCATATAGGCCATTCTAACTGGAGTGAGGTGGTATCTCAGGGTTGTTTTTATTTGCATTTCCTTTACTTCCAGGGATGTTGAACATTTCCTCATATGTTTCTTTGCCATTTTTATCTCTTCTCTTGTGAATTCTCTCTTTAGCTCCTTTGCCCATTTCATAATTGGTTTACTGGGCTTGGAGGGGGTTAGTTTTTTTAGTTCTCTGTAGATGAACGGATATTAGGCCTTTGTCTGTTGCTATGCTGGTGAAGATCCTTTCCCATATGGTTGGCTGTCTTTCTAGTTTGGTGGCTATGTCTTTAGCTGTGCAGAAACTTTCTATTTTGTAGTAGTCCTATTTGTCGAGTCTCTCCCCTATCTGTTGTGCCCCTGGGACTCTATTCAGGAAGTGCCTTCCTGTGCCTATAAGTTCTAGCATCTTTCCTACTCTGTCCTTCAGTAGTTTCAAGGATTCAGGACTGATGTTGAGGTCCTTGATCCATTTTGAGTTAATCTTGGTACATGGTGATATGCTAGGGTCTACTTTGAGTTTTCTATATGTGGCTGCCCAGTTTTCCCAGCACTAGGAGTTGAAGAGGCTATGCTTTTTTCATTGTATGTCTTTAGCTCCTTTGTCAAATATCAGCTGACTGTAAGAATGCTCTGTTGTATTTTAGAAATGGTTGTCATAATCGAATCTTCGAATTAAGGCTCTGGAAAAGTATTTAGATAGTGAAATGTTAAAAGTATAACATGATCTGAAAATTTTCCTTTAGTGTACTTACTGGAATACACCCCGTAGCATGTTGTCTGGTGGATAAGTTGCAGATTTTTGAGAACATACATGTATATTTGAGACTCTACCAGGAGTCTCAGTGACCTAAGCCAAATGACTTTACCTCTCTCTGTCTGTATCTTCATGGGACCCTTGGGGCTAATGTATTTTGTGACCATGAGATGATCCATGGAATTAGCTCTTAAAATTGCCTGATTGTAAGCAACCAATTAATAGTAAGTCAAACAAATACTTGCACATTGCACAATTTTAGTTTATGTTACAATGAATACAAAATTTAATAAAAATATTTATATTATGGGCTAAAGACTTAAAAAGAGACTTCTCTGAAGAGGAAATGAGAATAGCCAAGAGTCATATGAAAAAGTGCTCTACATCACTGACCGTAAAGAAATGCAAAGCAAAACAACATTGAGATTCCACCTCACCCAGTTAGAATGTCTATTATCAGGAAATCTAATAATAACAAATGCTGGAGAGGATGTGGCCAAAAGGGAACTCTACTACATTGTTGATGGTAATGCAAACTTGTTCAATCCCTCTGGAAAGCAGTGTGGAGGTTCCAAAGAAGGCTAAACATAGAGCTCCTTTACAACGCAGCAGCCCCACTTTTGGGCATCTACCTAAAAGACTACAATCAAGACCACACTAATGCCACCAGCACAACTATGTTCATTGCAGCACAACTTATCATTGCTAAAACATGGAACCAACCGAGATGTCCCTCAGCAGAATGGTGGATCAGGAAAATGTGGTACATATGCACAATGGAATTCTATGTCTTCATCAGAAGGAATGACACTGCCCCTTTCGTAAGGAAATGGAAGGACTTGGAAAAAAATCTTACTAAGTGAAGTGACCCAGACCCAAAGAAACATAAACCCTATGGTGTCCCTCATCGGGAATAGCTAGTACATGAATAGGCTAGTCATGGTAGAAGACCAAAATATCCCATACCCCGATAGCTACACCCATATGACCACATAAGCAGATACCAAGTGAAATGAACTCCATGTTACAGAAACAAGAGTTACAAGAAATGTACACACTGCCCTACTATGTAACTGTACCCTTGTTGCACAACAGCTTATCAAAAAATTTTTGTTTAATTAATTAATAAATTAAAAAAAGTTGTGGCTCCATTTTTTCCTCAGAATGCAAGCTCACCACGTGTTAAATTTAATTTGTACCTCAATTATCTGATTGACAGCTTCCTTGACGATGTTCTGTCTGACAATCTGGGTGTAGGATTTCTCCTTCCACCGTTCCATTGAATAAAATAGGGCAATAACCAGAGCCTGTCTCCTTTACTAAGGTAAACACACAATGGAGGCTTTCACACTGCTATTCAGGAATGCATTCCTGCAGTCATCTAATAACTTGGAAGCAGAATAATCCATTAAAAGGTGTACCCCCAGTGTTCAGTAATTGCCACTAAAGTCTAATCAGATGGCAAGCTTTATAGAAATGTCTTCAAGAAATACTGTAAGATAATTAAAACATAAAGGTTATGTAAAAGTAGCAAATCAATAAAGACAGTAAACATGGTTTACCAACAGTCCTGAGAACATTTTTCCAATTCTAAAATGTATATGGACTTGAGAGAGAGCACATTGCAAGGATGATAGATAGCACCCTGTTAACAGTTTAATTAACTCTAGTTTCCTGCATGCTAAAGGTTGCCTCAGCCCACTGGCTCATGTAACAAACCCTCCCAGGACTTCCTTCCTCACTGTCTGTTAGAAACCCCAAGCAGGCTACATTCTCTGCAGTGCTAGGTTTCCCTTGCTCCTCTGGAGGCCTTATCAAAACACAGCCCTCTGTTTTCTCTAGACACACGGAGGTATTTTCAACTTCATCTCAAATGACTCTCTCTCTCTCTCTCTCTACCCTTCCTTCTCTCCCTCTCTGCATCCCTCCCTGCCTCCCCACCCCCTCTCTCTCTTTCGCTCTCTCTTACACACACACACACATACACACACACACACACACACACACACACACACACACACACACACAGCCTAAGTAATGAGATGAGTTTGCCGGAAAGAACTGTGTAATTAAAATTATATATTAAAATTCACATGCAATGTGCCTAGCATTTTAGAAAAACCATGGCTGTCTTCCAGATGACTCATTTGCTGTTTTAATTCCCGTATAATATAGGCGATTTTATAATTAGCCACAGAATTGTGCCACTTGGTTAGTTCAATGTGATGAAAAGGATAATAAGGAATATTTACTATTAATGAAATTGAAACTACTACTCTGAGCATCCCGGTAAACAATGGTGATTTACTTTTCTCAGCTAGCTGCTTTCAACAGAGTGAACACTGTGTAATAGTGGAGACTATAGAAAGCAAAGATGAGACTCTTCCTTTGAGGAATGGCAATATTAGAAGAAAAATTCTCTTTTCCAACCCAGTGGAATTAGGTTTCACACAATTAACTTTAACATTAGTAAATAAAAGTGTTCCTTAACCTCTGCCCTTTCAGAAGTTCTTTATATTTTGCTTAGTAAAGGGCCCAAAACTCATTATGATTTATTTATTCACATTGTTAAAAGGTTATTCTTGAAGACTAATATATAGAAATACATAATACAGAATGTCAGTTAATAGAGATCTATTTACTCCCTGTTTTATAAAAAAAAAAGCTGATCACTGTTCTATGATGCTCATTAGTGCCACGAATAGGAGCCCTTTCCCTGTATGCCCCATGGGAAAGGGCATCAAGCAGTGGGTGAGGGAGTCATGTTCTTTAGATGAAAAAATTACCAAGTTATCCTATGTGGAAGGGTATCATGCCATTTTACTGCCCGCTGAGCTGGAAGGACATTTCAAATAATGTGTTTGAAATGCAGTGTAAAAGTTTCCAGCCACCTATGATTTTCAAGATTTCTCTCTTTCAATAGTTGCAATTTCATGGAAGAATCTATTGTCCTTTTAAACAATGATTTAGAGGAAGAAATTTAACATCTTCCACTTGCAACATTCATTTTCCAATAAAGCTATACTGTCTCTGCCCTCCTTGGTGCTATCAGTCATTTGTGTCCCTGAGGAAATGCTTCAGGCTTGGGGTTAAATTAAGGTCTTATCTCCAGTGATGGTCTGAAGGCTGTCTATGTTCACAAACAAATTTACCGCATTCTAGATGCTACAAAGGCTTCCTACCAAGAGAAGTTTGTTCTGTTTTCTTTTGCTTCACATTGATGTTGGTGATGAGATTACTACTTGAAAGTTGAAAATAAAAGTCAACAATTGTGTGACTTTATAAATTGCAAATAGGTTACACTTCAGTAAGTCAGTAGAGTTTGGTGGTGCTTAAGTTGGCATGGAGCGTGGCAGTCCTAGATGTGAGTGAGCCAGGAGTGAGGCTTGAAATCAGAGTCTATGCACTGTCCTTTAGCTTTTTATTTATTTATTTTTGCTCAAGGCTAGAGCTCTACCACTTGAGTCACAGTTTCACTTCCAGCTGGTTGGTAATTGGAGATGAGATCCTCATAGACTTTCCTGTTCAGGCTGCTTTGAAACCTCTATTCTCACATGTCTGCCTCCTGAGTAATGAGGATTAGTGTATAGGCATAAACCACCAGAGCTCAGCAGATGTCCTATATTTTTATTTACTTTTTATTATCCTTGGGTTTGAACTGAGGGTCTAGGTGTGTTCCTGAGATTTTTTTGCTCAAGTCTAGCACTCTACCACTTGAACACTTGAACCACATCTCTACTTCCCAGTTTGGGTGATTAATTGGAGATAAGAGTCTCACAGACTAGCATGGAACTGAAAACCTCAGATCCAGCCTCCTGAGTAGCTAAGATTACAAGCGTGAGCTCCTGGCATGATGCCCATATTTTTACCTTGAGCCAAGATCTGTGCAGGTGATGAGAGGCCTCTTTGATAGAGGCACAGAAAACAATAAATACCATGATCGTAGAGCAAGTGCCCAGATGAGAAAGGAAGTCAGAGTGCTTAGATTTGGAGAAAAGAGAAGAGGGAGGTGCCTCAAAATATGGTGGTGGGTTCGGAGGTGTACTGTATGTTTGAGCACAGTCATATATCATGTTGACAGTCCTTATGACTACTTTGATGATTGTGATCAGTAGAGTGGGGTGATCTGCCAAATATTTTTTAGAGCACAACTGATTCTCTTGTGGGCAGAATAAACCTTAGGGGCAGTAGTTGAAGCAGGGAGCATCATTAGGAGACTACTGAAATTGTTTAAGAAGAAATTATTATGGCTTGGACTAAGAAGATAAAATCACAGAAGGTGAGAAGCTGTTACATTATAGATATATTTCAAAGAAGCCTAATAATTTTTTGGCAGATGATTTGAAGTGTTGAATCAGGTTGACACTAAGGATTAATTATCAAAATTTCTGTGATCTCTACTGCACATCTGAGTGCAAATGTGAATCAGAGAATAGAATACATGAGTGCGGAATTCAGAAAAGAGATGCAGGCAGGTGACACAAATTTCTAGTCATTAAAATATAAATGACACTTAAATTTATGAGACTAGATGAGCTCACGAAGGAAGTAGAAGTAAACAGAGGAGAATTCTGAATGCCAAACTTGGGATATTTTGTGAGAGTAAAAATGACAGAGACAGATGATGGCTGGTGACAGAGGAAATATAACTAAGAAAGAACTGTTTTAGAAGCCAGATGAAAATGCTACACGAGGGTACTTGGGTTAAGCTAGGGCTGTAGATGCAAACATTAAGGGGAGAACTGAGAAATGACTGCCAGATTTGGATCCTTTTAAGGATCTTTTAAGGATCATTAGATCATGAGTGATCTTGAGGGGAATGAGTCAGTGAATGGATGAGGGCCAAAGTCTGGTGGATAGGTTCAAGGTAGTAAGGGTAGAAAAGAGCTGGATACACTTTCAAAAAGGCATTCTACTCTTAATATGAATGGAAAAATGGAGAGGGGGTCTAGGTAGAATTATTTAGGAAGTGAGTGAGACACCATAGTAAATTTGTATATTGATGGAAATTAAAGAGGAAAAAATTTATGAACTTTGAGAGAGATTATGACCTACATTTCTATAGGTCAGTAATAGAGTATATTAGTAAATTTACTATAGAATATAAATCCCCTGTGTATTTGGAAATTTATGTAAATATGCCTGGAATTGAATTGGGAGTAGGACCAGATGACTTAAAATGTGCCCCTTAAGTAGTTGATGTTAAAACTGTGTATCTTCACAAATTTAAAACATTAGTAAAAATTAGGATAATAGATTTGTGGGGTGTGTGCCTCATGTGGTAGGTAGAGGACCTTACTAGCAAGTGTGAGGCCCTGTGGGAAACAATAAACACCAATTTTTTAAATAAAGAAAGCAATAAGGGTAATAGTTACTAAAGGAAAAAATGAATGTAGCAATCAGCATTCCTTCTTTCAATTTAGTATCTCTACTTGCTGTGATAAAAGCCATTTTGAAATAAAAAATAATTGTACATATTAGTGTTTTTATGTGACTCCATGTCATGAATCTATGTGTAGTGTTGGTTCCATTGATTTCTGATCCCTGAAGGTGTAAAGGATGAAACTTTTACTGTGGAATTACTACATCACTCTTAGTTTTCTGACACATCTATGAAATTACTGACACTATCCAAAGTTGCCAACACACATTTTAATGAAGACAATGTTAGCAAACAATATGCTATACCATCTTAACAATCAAAGTCTGTCAAGTTAAGTCCCCTTCCATGGGCCTTTGCTAACACCACACCCTAGCCGATATGCTGACCATCACAGAACTTCAAGTCTCTTTTTGTTTTTAAAAAAATTAACTGTTTTTTTTTTGTCTTTTCTTTTGGGGTACTGGGGGTCAAACCCAGGACGTTGCACTTGCTAGGGAAGCACTTTGCCACTAAACTACATCCTAGATCTTAAACCTATTCTTGATGGGCATTTCCATGACCTCGTATTGAAGCCATCTTGATACAATGTTTCATATAAGGTTTATTCCATGTTAAAAGTAAAATTATAGGGGCTGGGGATATAGCCTAGTGGCAAGAGTGCCTGCCTCAGATACACGAGGCCCTAGGTTCGATTCCCCAGCACCACATATACAGAAAACGGCCAGAAGTGGCGCTGTGGCTCAAGTGGCAGAGTGCTAGCCTTGAGTGGGAAGAAGCCAGGGACAGTGCTCAGGCTGAGTCTAAGGCCCAGTACTGGCCAAAAAAAAAAAAAAAAAGTAAAATTATATGCATAGTTCAAGAGTTCTCTCTTTTTCTTTCATTTTTAGTGGTATTGAGGTTTGATCTGGGGACTTTGCGCTCAATTGGCTTGCTTGCTCAGGTGGTGTTCTATTACTTTATCCATAATTCCAGGTGTCTTCTTTCTGATTGTTTTGGAGATGCAATCTTGCAGAATTTTCTGCTCAGGCTGGCTTTAGAATGTGGTCCTCTTTGGTATCAGCTTCCTATATAGCAAGGATTACAGATTTAAAAAAGTAAACCTTTTCCAGCTTTCTTTTGTTTTCTTTTACTCAACTAGACATATAAGAAAGAATAATTTCCAGTAGATCTTCACTGCGATGTGAGAACTATGACTGTATTAAGCCTATCCTTTCAAGGCATACTAGCGGGACCTTTATATGTACATGACTGATTAATCTTAGTGAAAATAATTTATTGTAAGGATATTGAAGAAAGAAATCAAGAATAACTTCATCTACTATGTGTTTCTGTGTCAGAAGATTTCAGTGATGTAAAAACTGAACATGACTTAACATACATTATATTTCAAGTCTTGACCTAGTAAATATCATTGGCCCCTTAACAGCAAATGTTTACCCTGATTTCAGGGGTAACTTTACTTCTGTTTTTGTTTCAGTTCCATCCAACTAAAGAGCTTTTGCTTACACATGGCTTTCCGGATCTGTGGATTCTGTTTACCTTGGTATATAATGTACTTGGGATTCCAAATCTTTAATCTCTCAAAGAGCAAGACTCTGAATAATTTGGCCATTTTTTCTGGGTTTTAACTACAGTATAATATACACTATTTTTTGTGAACATCTTTTTAGATTAAAAAAAATCTTTGTGATTATTCCAGTATCAATTCGGATGTCTCTTCTCATTTTCTTCTATACTTATCCTCAGGTGATATCCTTCAGCAGTGTTCATCTTCAAGATTTACCTACTTAATTGTGACTCCTTTTTATTTATGTATATTTTTTGATGATGGTCCTGGAGCTTGAACTAAGGGACTGGATGCTGTCCTTTAGCTCCAAGTTCAAGGCTAGCTCTCTACCACATGAGTGACAGCTCCATTTTTGGCTTTTTTTTTTCCAAATTTATTAGAAATAAGAGTCTCATGGACTTTCCTGACTGGGCTGGCTTCAGACTGTGATTCTTAGATCTCAGCCTCCCAAGTAGCTATGATTATAGACATGAGCCATCAGCACCAGGCTTCTCCTTTTGAAAATCAGCTCATGGGCAACTTACTGTAAGAAGCCACATTTGGCCAAACCTCCTTCTAGCCTTGTTTGTTAGATAAACACTCTGGATTATTTGTAAGATAATAGAGCTTATATCTGTTTGTGTTAAGCATTATGTCACTAACTTCTTACACTGTTCTTGGCACTTTTGAGGAGCTTAAACATTAGTAATGTGTTGAATGAATCTATTTTAATTTAGTCCTTCCCCTACCCCCAACCCCACCTCCATTGAACAGAGTTTCCTTTGTTAAACAATTTCATAGTCAGGGTTCTAACCCTATGCCATGGATTATGATCACAGAAATGCAGTCACACAGAGAAAAAAAAATCCTTCATTTTTCACTTTTTTTTTTTTTTTGAAGGAGTTTCTCGGAGTGATAGGGGTGTGAACAATTTCCAATGCATTATAGCAACTCTAGTAAGAGTGTGTGAATGTATATGATTTCTACTTATGTGTTTTCTCTGGAAATGTGTCTTCTATTTTTTTTTATATTCAAGAATCGTCTCTCTGGCTAGATGGTTTATTAGTAGATGAAAAGCTGCTACTTGGTGTCTCTGAGGTTGTGCAGACCCTGCAGATGAGCTTTATTTGGCTTCACAATCATGGGAGGAAGCCTCTTTTCTATCACAGTAAGTTTGCTTCCTTCCTATTAGTCTTGTAAGAATTGTATTTCTGAAAAGTTATTAGTGGCTTGACCCTTATCAGTTACATTTTAGTTTCAGCTTTGGCTGCTGCACTTTAAGACATCCTGTTAGATGCTCCTTAACTTTTTGTTACATTCTATTGATTAGGCCACATCCTTTTGCAGATTGTGAGCCAGAGCTCAAGCCAATCTGAGCAGAGGGGTGGGGCTTGCTGGATTAGGGATAAAAAAAGGAGCTGCTTGCCTGTGCTGTGTTCCAGCTTGCCAGACTTCTGGATGATGGTGAACCCTTCTGCACAAGTCCTTGCCTTGCTGAGTTCCTCCAAGTTGGTGTCCTTATTCCTACTTAACACCTTGACATTCAGAGTTATTTCTATTTTTGCTATCTGTCTGCACACTGAAAGTTTGAACACAATAAATGATTTATCTCATAAATATGTAGACTTCTGAATTTCCCCTATTACTAAGGTGGAAAAACTGAAGGTATTGGGTCTGCAATCATCATTGAATATGGAACAATTGCCAAACGGAGTAGCTGCACGCCTGAGTGAATGCATGTTTTAAAGTTGGCCATAATTCCAAACACTCCTTAGCCTGTTGCTATGGTTCATGTAAGAAGATGACCTCATGATCTTGAGTCATAATCTTAAGTGAAGGAAATCCTTTGCATATCTAGTGTATGCAATAAAATGTATATGAATAAACAATTCTTATCTGAAACTGGCTAGTAAATAGAGCACATAATAAAGCTTCTTTATTGAATTTTAACTTATTTATTAGTTGGTATCATCTTACAAAGATATTTCTCCCTATTGTATGCTTAGCAAGTTTCTATCAACTCGGCAATTTTCAGAAAAGAGATTTTAAAAGTTTGAAAATTTCAATAAAATATATGAAAGCTACTTTACTCTACTTTTAAGGGACCTCATAAAATTATAACAAGAATACTAACGAAAGCTGCCAAATTTGGGGGAATATAAATGTAAATGTCATGTTTTGTGGTTATGTATTGATTTTATAGCCATGGAATGGCTTCTATTAATTTACAAAACTACTTTACTTGGTCTTAGTTACAATCACTTTCCAGTCTAACAAACTTAATGAGGATAAAGGCCCTGCTAGCAGTTAGTTACATAGAGAAAGGTGACAACAAGTGCACATAAAAATGCTTCCCTTGGAATAGAATTCTCATTATTGGACATACCTCTCTCTCTCTTTCTCAGTAGGTAACAACTGTCCATTTTGAAATTCTTCCTCCTATGAAAAAATAGTTCAGAATAAACATGGTACTAATGCATCCCTTGGAAGCAAGGCAATTACAAAGTCAACCAAGCTTGCTATTCTGTTACTTAAACTAAAATCTTTTCATTATGATTCTTCATAGATAGCCTCTAAATCTTTATTAATAACAATTTTTGTGTTTTGCAATTCCTTTTTCTCTATGTTGCTAATCAACATAACGGGTACATTTTTTGACTTATAGTTTCCCAATGTCAAGTCACCATGTTTAGTTGAACTATGTCATTTCACTTAGAAGGACACATTTAATAATCAAAATCAGCCTGTGGCTGGGGCGTGATCAGAAGTCTATTTTTGGTGATATTTTCAGAGATAGGACAATGTGATATGTTCTGAAGGAAAATCACCCATGCACAGTATGTCACCTATTGTATCCTTTTTCTTCTAATCCCTAAAGATAGATAATTACATAATTTCAAAGAAAATCACATTCCTGACCTAAATATGCAAACATCTATGAAATCATTGAAATTCATCTTATATAATAGAAAATTATGTAGGATGTCCACATTGAAAAAGGTTTTAGAGGTTATGTAATTCATCCTCTTCTTTTACAAATCAGAAAACATGATCCCAGAAAATTAAGGAAATAATGGACAGACAAAGTGGATAATTTTGGAACACTCGGACTTGATTTGGGTATCTTCTGAATATAATCAATTATAAAGTTATATCAGAAGTACTCAGTAAGGAGTGTGATTGACATTGACTGGGCACTTTAAAATTGTAAATCGGTGGTTTTGTGAAACAAATATGTTGTGTTGAATGAGTAAAATAAATGATACTATATCCAACAAACACTGTGCTTTTTTCATAGGCAAAATGTTAAACATGATCTTGGATGTGTCGAAATTCCCGAGGTTTATAATGGTATATTTTGCATATGATTTTGGACTTAATTTATTTACCTACTATTACATGCATGTACAGTTTCAAATACTAAAAAACATTTGAACTTCTTAACTTTAAAATTTTTTCATTAACTTTATGAATATGCCTTTTCCCTTTCAAAGTAAAGAAAGCCAAGTCCGACAAAAGTTAAATAATAAGATTAGAATCCTTATCTCTATCATTTTCTCTACAGCTCATTCATCTGTCCAGGCATATGAATGTCATGTTTTGATTACAAGGGTAAAAAACTAGGGGAAGAAGCTCTTTCTAGTTTCATTTTCCTTTCAGATTGCTAAGAAAGGGGAGTAGTACTGGGAAAGAGGCCTTGGGTAGGTTTGATCACCCCTGATATTTCCTAGTTACCTATGGATTATTCAATATTAAATTGAAAGTGCTCTTAGCTGAGTGCTGGTTGCTTATGGCACCAGTAATCCTAAATAATCAAGAGACTGAAATCTGAGGATTATTGTTCGAAGACAGCCTAGGCAGAAAAATCTGAGCCACTCCTATCCCCAATTAACTAGCAAAACATAAGACGTGGAGGTGTGGTCCAGTGGTAGAGCACCAATCTTGAAAAAAACACCAAGCAAAAAGCATAAGGCTTGACTTCAAGCCCAAGTACAATTCTCATTTTACAAGGAAAGGTGTATTGTGGCTGTTTGGAGGATATTAAATGGGAAATACTAACCTGTGGAGGTCTTGATATCAAGTTTTATTGATAATATTTTTGTCTAGACTTTTCTTCTAAAATTTTAGTATTTTCTCATTGTTTTTGTTATAGATATTTGCTTATAATTTTGAGAAACTCTTGTATTTTTGTTGCCTTGTTTGTTTTTCGGGTTTTTTTTTTTTTGGTCTTTTATAGATTTTTTTTTCCCCAGAGATGAGGACCGAACTCGGGGCCTTGCGCTTGCTAGGCAGGCACTTTCCTACTGTGCTAAATCCCCAGCCCCAAAACTCTTGTATTTTCAATAAGTAAATAGAGGAAATGCTACATGTCATTTATGAGTCTATATGACCAGTAGATTGAAGTCTAATAGCTATAATGAGCAGCAACTAAATATGATGTCCAATTGAAAGTAATTTAAACAATTTTGGAGCTATAGATGATAATGAAATACAGGCAAATTAATGTCGAAGAACATATGATTTTGATGTGTCCTTGGATTGAAAGGCAAGAAATTAATGCATGGTAAATGGGTGTTATTAATATGCTATATAAAATACTATCATCTTTAGAAAATCAGACTAAATTACTGCACTAGTAAATCATGAAAGGGAATACCAAAATCGAGAGACGCAGGATAAAAAGACAAATGACTACAAAAGCAATACTTGCAAAACTGTTTGGTGTAAACCAGCTGAACAACTCATGGGGGGAGAGGGAAAGGGAGAGGGGGAGGGGGGAATGAGGGAGGAGGTAACAAACAGTACAAGAAATGTATCCAATGCCTAACATATGAAACTGTAACCTCTCTGTACATCAGTTTGACTATAAAATAAATAAATAAAATAATGGATTAAAAAAAAATTGGGGTTGTGTGCTGATATTGAGGGTTGAACTCAGGGAATTGCATTCTTGCTTGGCTTTTTTTTTTTTTTTTTGCCTAAAGCTGGTACTCTACCATTTGAGCCACCTTTCTTCTTCTGGCTTTTTGCTGGTTAACTGGAGATAAGAGTCTCACTAATTTGTCTTTCAGGCTGTCTTTGGATCTCAGTCTTCAGATCCCTGCCACCTCAGTGTCTAGGATTAGAAGAGTGAGCACTAACACCTCAGCTGCTGTGTCTTTTTGATGATGGCCATATAGACTGGAGTAAGGTAGAATCTCAATGTTGTCATGATTTTTTGCTGGTTATTTTTGAGATGGAAAGTCATAGACATATCTTCCCTGAGTTGGCCTTTAACCATGCTCTTCCAGATCTCAGGCCCCTGAGTAGCTATAATTACAAGTGTGATCCACCTGTGGGGAAATAAATACTTTTTTTGTCAGTTGTGGGACTTGGCACTGTCCTGATCTTTTTCACTCAAGGCTAGTGCTGTGCCACTTTGAGCCACAGCACTAATTTCAGTTTTCTGGTGGTTAATTGGAGTTATGAATCTCAGGGACTTTTTCTGCCTGGTTGGCATAAAACCGTGATCCTAAAATCTCAGTCTCCTGAGTAGCTAGGTTTACAGGCATGAGCCACTGGAGCCCAGCAATGAATACTTCTTATGTTAAAGAGCAGCTAAGCTGGGCACCAGTGGCTCACCTTGGTAATCCTACATCCTCGGGGGAAAGAGGGCGGTGGGGCGGGGGGGGGGGGGGCAGGTCAGGTGCTGAGATCTGAAGATTGTGGTTTGAATACAGTCCAGGAAGAAAAAGTCTATAAGACTCTTATCTCCAATTACTACCAAATAAAGCTGGAAGTCAAGCTATGGTTCAAGTGGTAGAGTGGTAGCCTTGAGCCTGAAAGCTCATGGATGGCACCTAGGAGCTGAGTTCGTCTAGGACTGGCACTAACAAAATAATAATAAGAACTTGTTTAGGTTTTTCGTAAAACCATATTGTATGGATAATAGTTATAATCATGTAAAGCATGAAGACATGGAAAGAATCTTGATGAAAAAAGAACTAAAATAGTTAACATTTTATTTAGTAGAAAGATGGGACAATAATTTATCTGGAAAGGCTAATCAGCCTTGGACTAATATATTAAAGGGCCATCTGGGTTAATAATGCTAGCCACTTTTCATTATTTAATTCTAGAATGTTTAATTTTGATCACTTAGAAAACTCAAGTAGCCATTTTTTTCAGTTCCCTAACAATAATAAAAATTTAAAGAGTTGTCTTTTATAATCTGCTAAACTCATTACTGAGCAGATTTAAAGAAATATTAAAATCAGTTTCACATAAAAATTCAGTTTTTGAATGAAAGGTTGATTGCAATAATTGACATTAAGTGCTATTTGAGTAGCAAACTAGTGACTTAATTGACATTAAACAGGAAAAGTTTGTGAAATAATATTAAATTAACATTTACATTAAGTTATTAAAAATAGTTTGGAGGATGAGAACAGAATTCTCCCTTCAGTGGGAATTTCTATTAAAAGGGATAATATTACATGAACTTGATAATAGTAGGCAAGGGGAAACTATTTTGGGATGTCTGGAGATGAGAGCAAGAAAGTCTTCGAGGAGAGAACTGCTAAGAATGATGATGGGGCTGGGGATATGGCCTAGTGGCAAGAGAGCTTGCCTTGTATACATGAGGCCCTGGGTTCGATTCCCCAGCACCACATATACAGAAAACGGCCAGAAGTGGCACTGTGGCTCAAGTGGCAGAGTGCTAGCCTTGAGCAAAAAGGAAGCCAGGGACAGTGCTCAGGCCCTGAATCCAAGGCCCAGGACTGGCCAAAAAAAAAAAGAATGATGACAGCTTTAGAGAGAAGATGGTTATAACAACAGCACAACTGTTAGCAAAGTAAGAAGCAAGATTCTGGCCAAGAGCTGGTGGCTAATGCCTATAATAGAAATAATAAGCAGGCTAAAAGAGACTGGGAGGATTGTAGTTTGAAGACAGCTACCAACAAGAGGTAGGTCTAGAGGCATAACTCAAATGGGGAAACAGCAGTCAAGCAAGCAAACGAGCAAGTTGGTATGAGGCCCTGAGTTTGAGCTCCCACACTGCAAAAAAAAAAAAGTATGTAAGAATCAAGATTCAGTACCACAGTTGAAAGTTTGCTTTGTTTTAGATTCTGTTTACTTTTGAAAGAGGATTTCACAATGTAACACAGGCTGGTCTTTGAACTCATCACTCCACTGCCTCTACCTCTGAGTGCTTAGATTATAGGAATGTACCACAAAGCCCAGGAAGTCCAGAGAAAATTTTTGATGAGCTACTACTCCTTTCAACTGCTGTTTATCATTATGCTATGTTTTTGAAAAGAGTAGTTTATGATCATTTACTTCAACAGAACTTGGAAATTGTTTAACATGTGTGATTTCATAGAACCATTTTAATGTCTTCTTTAATATTTCTTTTTCAGATTACCTTGGAAGAGTCTTAGGCTAAAGTACAAATTGGCAGAAATTTATTGGTAAAGGTGTTCGATTGTTGTCTAATTTGCTTGCTCTGGATATGATACAATTACAGTTATTTTACAAGGGAACTGAATAACAATTAGAAAATAGGAAGAACTGTGTTTAAACCATGGCCATCCAAATGCCTGCAGTTGACTTACAATCCAAGAGATTTATGCTTTACCTTGCTTTTTTTTTTCCACTAGCACCATTAAGATTATCATGTGACAGGAATGATAGGTAGGTCCAAAGATCATTCCAAAACCAAAAGTTCCAAGTACTAGATAAGACATGCATTCGAGCTTTAATTACGTCCGGATCTAATGATGAACAAGGCATGATGGGGAAGGCATCCACACAAATCTCCTTCTCCAGGGGGTGCCTCCATTGTGGGAGTTGGCATTAGTGGCTTTCTGGAGGACACTGGTTAATGATGGTCATGTGACTCATGTGACAGCACAGATGGGAGGGGTATATATGCTGCTGCTCTAGCTCTGTCTTCTGTTCTGAGCCAGTTTGTCCAGTTATCATTTAAAGTTATAATAACCAATACATTCTTGTGTTCTCTCTCTCTCTCTCTCTCTCTCTCTCTCTTTCTCTCTCTCTCTCCCCACCCCTCTAATCTTTTACTCTTCAGTAGATTGAATTCACGATCTTTTGCCAGGCAGGTGCTTGACTACTTGACCCATTCTTCTGGCTATACTTTTACTGCTTTAGATATTTTCAGATCAAGTCTTGTACTTTTGCCCAGGGCTGGCTTCCTGCTATGGCCTTCCTACCTGTGTTTGACATGTATCAAGGATTACAATTGTACACCATCATGCCTGCTCATTGTTGAGATGAGGTCTTATTAACTCCCTCCCCACCTCTCAGCTGGTCCCCAATTTTGATGCACCCCTGGCCTTTACCTCTTGAGCACTTTAGATTACATGCATGGAAAAATGCCTACCTCATTTTTTTTTCTTGAATGAGTCTCAATTTGTGTCTGTTGGTTACAAACAAGCACCTTGACTGACAAAGTAATTGGCATTTAATTATATGCTAATATAAATATTAGAATGTATTCAATAAATATTTGTTGAATGAATTGAGCACACAAATAAACCTTTTAATACTCAAATATAAATTTGCAGTATCTTGACACCAGTGTCACTGCCAATAAATGAAATGTCTCAAAAATACAAACATTGTCCTTCAGACTCCTTTCCTAATGGCAGGTGTGAGAATGGCAGAAAGGCCATGCATGGGGGCAGGGGTGCTCAGGTCATTGTGGAACTTTTCTGATCTGTATGTTGTAATTTTATGGTGGAGGGCATGTGTATAAAAGCAAATGTTGGGTTATAGCATCTGTTACTTGTTATGGCATAGCCTTTCCATATCAAACTCTACCTTATTTACCAGTGGTTTTTGTTAGTTCTGTTCGAAAAATTTAGACTTAATTTCTATTCATCATACACAAATGCAGAGGCGATTATCTTGCTGTTGAAGTATATACAAGAGACTTTATCATATATTTTGTCCTTTTTTTTCCTGATCTATAATTGTACTAGAAGCCTGCCAACTAGATTATGAACTCTCTCTCTCTCTCTCTCTCTCTCTCTCTCTCTATATATATATATATATATATATATATATATATATATTCTGTTTTTAGCAGAATTTGCTCTTTTATGCTCTCTCTGCTCTGATTTTTAATATTTAAACTAATACTGGACAGGTACTGGTAGTTTATGCCTGTAAATCCTAGCAACTCAGGAGGCAGAGATCTGAGAAATGAGGAAGCTAGAGTGGGCAGAAAGATCTGAGAGACTCTTGCTTACAATTAACCACACAAAAGCCAGAAGTGGAAGCCTGATTCAAATGTCAGAGACTAGCCCTAGGTGAAAAAAACAAACACACAAACAAAAAACAAGCAAAGAGGTTGAGGCCTTGAATTCAAACCCCTGAACTGGCACAAAATAAATAAAATAATAAAATAAAATTAAGTAAAATGAAACGACTGTTATATCACTGTTGTAATTACTTTCAACATGTGATGTGAAACCGTAGCTTCTATTATTGATGACCCTCTTGTATCTCCATCCTGTGGTTGTACCTGCACTATCTCTGTATCTTATCTGAGTACATTGGAAACCATGTATACTGGTATTAGAACTAGGGACCTGAAAGGGAATACCAAAATCAAGAGACACAGGGTAAAAACACAAATGACTACAAAAGCAATACTTGCAAAACTGTTTGGTGTAAATCAACTGAACAACTCATGGGAGGGAAAGGAAAGGGGGAGGAGGGAGGGGGGTATGAGGGAGGAGGTAAGAAACAGTACAAGAAATGTATCCAATGCCTAATGTATGCAACTGTAACCTCTCTGTACATCAGTTTGACAATAAAAATTTTAAAAAATTAAGTAAAATAAAAGGAATGCTCCTAGTAAACTACACCACAAATTTTGTAACTGCTCCTTGGATAGTTTTAGCTGCTTTGATAAATGGAAAGAACTCAGTCTCTGAAGCCTTTTGCATTGTCTACATAATGATACTATAGAGATACCATTAGAATACAGTGATATTATTAGTGCTTCAGATAACTTCTTTTAAAAATAATGAATAATTTTCATTTTATCCATTTCTCCATCAAATAATAAATCTGAAAATTTGTCAGAGAGAGAGACTACTATAAAAACTTTACAATGAACTTGGGAAGCTAGTAAGTGATGACAAAACATCTAGAATAGGTTATGTTGATTCTGCCAATTATAACTATGGGTTTAAGGAAGGAGAAATGAAGTAAAATTGAATCAATCAGAAATCAATGTTTACATTGATTTACCATACTAGGTGAACTCAGTTAATGGGGATCTGTAGCATTGTGTGGTCTAAGTGGGGAGGGATAGATTTTTCTTTTCCTTAAATTTCAATGTAGTGTTTTTCCAGCATTTCTTCCCTTATTAGGATCAATAAAAGTCTTGGGTGGACTGGTGCCTTCAAAATAAATTTAAAACAAAATATCACTGGACTTTCTGTTTTATTTGGTCCCAAAGTATTTACCATACAGAAAGGAAGTAATAGGAATTAGATCATTTTTTTAATAATATTCAATTTGCATAGGGTTGCTGATTTCTAGTCCAATTTTCCGGAAGATAAAGACAGAACTGAGGAAGGCATTTGGAATTTCAGGAAGTCATACAATCCTCACATGGTCTTGATTAGAAGGTACTCAGATAAACAGGGCTGCTGGGAGTAGCTTTGGCTTGACATTTGGAGGTAGAGGTAGTGGAAGGGATGGGATGGGACAGTGATGGTATAAGAGGAGGTGGAGGCAATGATTATGGAGGTGGTGGAGGGGATGGAAGGGGTGATGATGGTGGAAGGGGTGGTGATGGTGGAGGGAGTGCTGATGGTAGAAGTGAAGTGGAGGGGGTGGCGGGGGTGATGAAGGTGGAGGGGTGACAATGATAAAAGGGGTGGTGACGGGGTAATTGAAGTGGGGGCAATGATGATGGATGAAGGTGGTGATGATGGTGGAGCGGGGTGATGTGGGAAATGGTGGAGGTAAAGGTAGTGGTGGTGGAGGTGAGAGTAGTGATGATGAAAGTGGTGGTAAAGAGGGTATATGTGAAGGTAATGATGATGGAGGAGGTGGAGGTAAAGATAATGATGGTAGAGGTGGTAGAGGTGAAGGTAATGATGATAGAGGTGGTGGAAGTGGAGGTAATGATGATGGAGGGGTGATAATGGTGGAGGTAGTGGTGATGTTAGAAGTGGAGATGGTGGTAGAGGTGCTGGAGGAGAAGGTAAATGATGATGGAGGTGGTGAAGGTGGAGGTAATGGTGATGGAGCTGGCAGAGCTGATGAGAGGGGATGGTGTTTTTCAGCCACTTCCCATTAGAAATGTCCACCAGTCACAGAAATTAGTGACTCATCTTATCCAATTTGGAAAGACCAGCTACACCTCCAAAGGTGCAGTTTCTACATAAAGACTATTAATCATAACCAGTGATTGTTGAGAAATTAAAACAATGTTCAGGTTTTGAGTCCTAAGCATGCTCAATTTCACTTGCTCTCTGGAGACTGACTTGAAAATAACATTCTTAAGATTCACTGTTAACCAAAGAAAGGCAACCCAGATAGTCTACAATGGATTAGTCATATTAAGTGTGTGACTCTTCAGAGATTACAAGACTCATGGAAACTGAAGCTTTTCAGATGCTCCTTTGGAAAATGTACAGGAAATCAAACTTTCCAATGGGTGTCACTCACAATGATAGAATTTCTTTGCTAGAAGCAATTTTCTGCTGAGTGTATGTGGACATATGAGTCTGTTTAGATAGAAATTTCAACATTCTGTAATTTGTGAAAAAAATATAGCTGTTGAGAAACTTGAATAGTTACAGAAGTTGAATAGAAAGCAGGGGAAAAGGGGGGAGGCAGGCTGGACAAACTTCTATTGGACAATTTAGGACATTGCTCTTGTAGCCTTTGTCCTTCTCTATGGTGGCCAACTCAAGCTGTTTCCCATGTAATTGTAATTGTCTGGATCTAATATTCCTCTCTTTATTTATTTCTCCATAAAACATATGAGTGTTTGACATGCTACCTATTAATTACTGTCTTTTCCAAATAAAGATCAGAAGTGTCACTTCGTTTTTGTTTATCCCCAAATTTTGAAGGAACCACACAGAAGTGTTTATTGAATGAAGTAGCAGAGAGAAGCAGCTGATTTTTTTTCTTTAACAGTGCAAATCACCATTGCACTTATGTATATTGGAAGTAGAGAGTGAACACATAGACAGAATTTTTTTCTAGAGCTATGGAAGCTAGAAGGAAGCAGATGGTTCTACTAAAGTAACCACACCTGTACTGCATCTCTCTGTACAATGGATGTGGGAGAATTAGAATGAGTGTGGAAATAGCAAGACCCAGGGCAAGTGTGTTCACACATGCAGGTCCTCTCAGGATGACATGACTGCCCTCTGTCTCCATCTTCTCCAAACCTTTGAGTCAATAGAGTTGAAAGCTCTTTGCTGCTTATATTTTGCTCTCCCATTCTGTACATTTGGCCCCTTGTCTTCTTCAATCCATATGATAGGTAATGGACTAATTACTATTTACCACCTCAAAATAAATTTGCTTTATATTCAGATTTCAACATTCCTTGGGAAGTAATAATGATTGGTTCATACTGGCTAAGTGTGGGAAAGTAAGCTGAATCCAAGATCTATGTATCTATCTATCTATCTATGGAAAATCCAAAATTTTATTTACTCAATTGCATTCTAAAATAATTATACATTGAGCTTCTAAAATGCTGTTTATTGAGTAATATATTGGTTTGATTGTGATGTCCAAGTTTAAAAACAATCTCATTCAAAATGATTCAGAGAAAATATTCTCTCTAAAAGAATAAAATGACCTATGTTTCTGTTCAATATACCAGAAAAAAGAAGGGAAAGAAAAGGAAAGAATTAAAGAAGAAAATGAAAACAAATTCTGCATTTCAATTATTTAAGCACAAAAAATATTTGATTTAAGAATCAGGGTGGGGGTGGGAATATGGCCCACTGGAAAGAGTGATTGCCTCATATACATGAAGCCCTAAGTTCGATTCCTCAGCACCACATATATAGAAAAGGCTAGAAGTACCGCTGTAGCTAAAGTTAGAAGAGTGCTAGCCTTGTGGAAAAAGAAGCCAGGGACAGTGCTCAGGCCCTGAGATCACACCCCAGGACTGACAAAAAAATAAATAAATAAAAAAGAATCAGAACAAGTTTTTATTTTTTTGCCTTTAGTCTTTGTTGTGTGTTTTTTTTCCTTTTATAAATTGTTTTAAAATATTTTATTATTTTATTTTCTGGCATTGAGGATGAACTTAGGGCCTCACACTTACAATTTAACTCTTATCTCCTGCTCTTAGTTTATCAGACAAGTTCTCCTGGTAATTTGGACCAAACTTGCTTCTAGCAATGATCATCTTACCTCTGTTCTGAGTAGATGGGATTATAGGCATGCACTATCACTCCTGAGTTAAAAATCTGTTTATTTATCTACTAAATGTAGATAGAATCCCTGGACTCTTTCTCTCTCTTTTACTATTTAATAAGAAAAACTAAATACCACACAACCTATTGTTGTGTGTTGTTCTGACCTGAGCTGATAATGGAGAAATTCGATAGCAGAAGTCATCAAATCTTATATTTAAATAGGGGATTCTGGCATCAGTGGAACTGGTACATACACCAAGGGAAATTGCACACATTTCATAAGTTCTTGAAGAAGAGATCACTGTCTTTTAAAAATTCTCTGTAACTTCTGGGTGCAGGTGTCTTGTACCTCTAATACCGGGTACTCATGAGGTTGAGATTTGAGGTGTGAAGTTACAAACCAGCCAAGGCCCAGGCCCAGTGTGCAAGACTCTTTATCTCCAATGAACCTGCAAAAAGCTGAAAGTGGAGCTGTGACTCAAGCTGGAAAGTGCTAGCTGGAGTAAAAAAGCAGATCTCCCAGGCACCTGAGTTCAAACCCAAGTACTAGCACACACATACAGAATTTTTATAATCAACTGAGGAAAGCCTCCATTATATGGCCTCTACGTTGGACCCTGCATCCTCCAAACCATTGGAAAAAATGAACTTTCCTAGAGGCCACTCACAGCAACTTCCTCCACATAGATATTTTCTTTTACTTGACACTAAAGTATCCCTTAAATCTCCTTCACTCTCAGTGATGTTTTTTGAGGGGGTTGTTTTCAAGTCCCTGTAGGTTAGTTGTGTTCTGGAGGATTTTGTACTGACAAACTCTCACAGCACTGAGCACTCAGTAGACATTCAATAATTGTCCACTGTATATATTCATGTGCCTTAAAATTTTAAGTATGTATGTCTATAATAAGGAGGTAAGACCTTTTCTGAAAGAATGGTTTAAGAAGTATTTTCACTTTCCTTTTAAGTTGCTGTAATTTTTCAAACTTACATTGCTATTGTTAACTTGAAATTGTGGTCACCCTCAGATGACTCCATGAGCCACAAAAATTTTAGTTTATAAATTTTCTTTCTAGAGATCCTGAGGTAGAGAAAGAAAATTCTGCTAAGAGAGGGTGTGTGTGTGTGTGTGTGTGTGTGTGTGTGTGTGTGTGTGTGTGTGTTGATCCTGGGCTTGAACTCAGGGCCTGGGTACTGTTCTTGAGCGTATTTTTAATCAAGTTTGAGTCAGAGTTCTACTTTTGGCTTTGGGTTAGTTGGAGATAAGAGTCTTGTGGACTTTTCTGCCCTGGTTGGTTTTGAACTGCAATCCTCAGATCTCACTAATTAGAGTTACAGGCATGGGCCACAGGCACTAGCCTTCAATTTAGGTTTTCCTATTGCAATCTTTTGGTTATGTGTATGTGTTGAAAAATAAAAATATTTCTGATAAAGTATTTCAAAGGTCATGGTTGTTTTGCTCCCATTCAAAGTGTGTGTGATATCCTAAAAGGAAAAATTCAGTAAGATACCATTATTCATGATTTCATACTGTTCCCAATCCACACGCCATAAAATTGTCTAATTTTATTCCACTCTAGCTCAGAGATTGTTTATTTATATAAAAATGTATCTATTAAAAGGTTCTTCCAAATACTATATCCAGATAAAGGAAGCTGCAGAGAATAGATATTTAAAAGCATGTCAGTATCAAAACATGATAATATTCTAGATTAAAAATATGCTAAAGGCTAGGTGCTTACACTTGTAATCTTAGCTACTCAGAGGCTGAGATTGTAGGATTACAATTTGATGCCAGCCCAGGCAGGAAAATCTGTGAGACTCTTATCTCCATTAACCACCAAAAAGCCAGAAGTAGAGCTATGGATCAGATAGAAAAGTGTTAGCTGTGCACAAAAAAGCTCAGGAATAGCACCCAGGTCAGCCACAGGAATGGTACAAAAAAACAAATTAAAAGATGCTAAAGGAAATGGTCACTGGCAAATAAGTATAATAGGACCTCACTATGGGTCCTGTTCTGGATAAGGAACTCAAAGAATATCATCAAATCAACTAATAAAATGAGAATATGGTGAACATTGCTAATCTCAGACAAAGACACTGAAATCTTCATGGGAAGGCATAATAATGTATGTAACTTGCCTTTGACTAATTCAGGAGAGAGAGCTAGAAGGAGGAAGGAAGAAAAGAGAAATGAGAAGGGACAGAAAAGAAAGCTAAGAAAAGAGGGAGAGATAATATGAAAGCAGCAGTCTGAAATGCTAAGGTATCAGGGGAATTGTGATATCAGTGGCCCTTGCCACAAATTTTATTTTAGTAACTTTTTAGACATTTGGAATTATTTCCAAACTCGAAGTTTAAAAAATGTGACAGTAAAGAGCAAGATAATTGTAATATTTAAGTTTCCATTTTGTGACAGATTCAGGTAATCCTAGCTACTCAGGAGGCTGAGATCCTAGGATTAAGGTTTGAAACTAGCTGGTGCAGGAAAGTTTGTGAGAGTCAAATCTCCAACTAACTACCGAATTCAGAAGTGGAGGTTCAAGTGGTAGAGAGCTAGCCTTGATCACAAAATCTCAGGGATAGCATGCATACTCTGAGATCAAGCCCCAGGTCTGCCACCAAAAAAAAAAAAAAAAAAGGAAAGAAGAAAGAAAAGAAAGGAGGAAGGAAGGAAGGAAGGAAGGAAGGAAGGAAGGAAGGAAGGAAGGAAGGAAAGAAGGAAAGAAGAAAAGAAGGAAAGAAGGAAGAAAGAAGGAAGCACAAACAAGCTAAGGGTTAATGCCCAGGCCCCAAGGTAAAATTGCAGCAACAGGCACAAAAAAACCCACACACATCTTATGCTATAATCATACCAGTTTTTCATTGTGAATTGTTTTTCTGATTTTGTCATGTGCTGAGTGGTGAGTAATTACACAGCCTTGCCCAAGATCATAGTATAAGTCAAAGTAAAAAGTAGAATCCACCAGACCTAGCTGCTTATGCGATGTAGCTGTTGAAAATGGCATCTAATTAACAAGTGGGAAATATGGGATAAATGCTAAATTCATGACACAAAAGTCATAAACAACAACTGTCCATGAAACTGACTCTATGGATACTATAATTAGCAAGGAAGTGCCCATGAAAAACCCTTGGACAGAAATGGAAGGAGCTGACTCTAAGAACAGAGATGATGAATGAACAGTTCCAAAGATTTCATTCTATCCAGTGGTACTAGGAAAGAAACAACAGGTCAGACAATGAAAATCAGTCCTACTCCAAAAAAAAGTTTCAAAATAGAATTATGGTGTTTTGACAGTTGAGGGTCAGTAGTACTTGATATTGGAAACATCTGTTGGGGCTCACAGGTATCCTTTTTAGAAATAGTAAAAATGTTATGCTGGCACTATCAAAAATGGATGAAAGATGACAATTAGTTAATATTTTGTTGTAACCACTAATGTATTTCTTTTATGTCTCTATCTCAGTGGCATTCGGTTACACAGTGACTTACGTAAATTTTATTTTCAGTAAAATAAGAAAATTTTTGCCCTGAACAAGGTTGCTTGCCTAATTGAGGATAGATAATTCTGAACCATGCTATAAAAGTTGTTTATGTCTATTTTGATTCCCTCTATCAATAGTAAATGTGCATTTTGTCACCCTTTCTCTTGTGTTAATTTCAAGCATTTCTAGTGCTTTCTCCATGCTAGGCACTGTAGAAAGTGTTTTACATACATTTTCTTATTTTATCCTTATTCCGACTCTGAGAGTAGGTGTTACTCACATTTAAAAGATGTAAAAATAGACAATGAATTGTCGAAGATTTACTCATCTTAAAGTTAGTTAATAAAAACATAGTGTCGACAGAACCAGTAGATGATGTTAAGTCTCTTGGACTCTAATCTTAGACTATTAACTATGAAACATTTTGGCTTCTCAGTGACCTATGAACTTTATTTCTAAGTAATTTATTTCCCTTTAAAAATGCATTTAGTAGACTAAATGTATCCTCCCTGCCAATAATTAGGAATATAGTTCTATTTCCTATTCAAATGTATTTCAAATATTTGAACTATATTAGTATCAAGAAATAACCTGTTATAGGAATTTGAATAACTCAAGAGACTTTAGCCACTGGAAATGAATTTGCTTCTAACCCATTCTACTATGAAAGAAGTTTGAATGTAAGATAATGATTTTCTGTAGTAAGTTCCATTTATTACTAGTAAGTTCAAATTATAAAGCTATCTCCTTACAACTATGCAGGAGCCAGCAGGCAGTGAAAAGGGAATCCTGAATGAGGGGGGCAAGGATTAAAGAAAAGGAAAAATACAAGACAAGAGAAAAAAGACAAGAGGCGAAGATGGGGTATGGGAGGTCTGCATCTTAAGAGTGTAACTCAAGACTGCAGCCACGTTTATTTTATTTTTATTTATTTATTTATTTTTTGGCCAGTCCTGGGGCTTGGACTCAGGGCCTGAGCACTGTCCCTGGCTTCTTTTTGCTCAAGGGTAGCACGCTGCCACTTGAGCCACAGGCGCCACTTCTGGCCATTTTCTGTATATGTGGTGCTGGGGAATTGAACCCAGGGCCTCATATATAGGAGGCAAGCACTCTTGCCACTAGGCCATATCCCCAGCCCAGCCACGTTTATTTTTAACTTCCAGCTTAAATGCAGTTTAGGAACCAGGGAATAGCATAGGGTTGCTAAAATTCAAGAACACAAAAAGGCTTTGAAGTTCGGCACATCTCATGGCAGTAAAGACAGGATGAGGTTGATTAACATAGGAATGGACTCCAGTGGACATATTAAAGCAATTCCGGGTAGGGGCAGAGTTACTAGTAAACAAATGTCCTTGCACTTAGCATATCCTTGTGAGACCAACACAGCCAGAGGTCAGAATGAAATTAGCTGTAGTTTTGGCTCCCAACACAACTAGAGAATATAAGAGATGCTTTTCTATATATTCTATCACTTCTATGTCCCTGTATAATTTCTAATCATGTCTCCATATCTATCTTTCAGAAGTCAATAGAAAAATTCCATTGGAATTTTAAATGCTTGATATGCTTACTAGCTTATAACTATATATGATAGCTGCATTGCTTTCTTTTTATTTCTTTCCTACAAAATTATTCTCAGGTTAAACGTTGCCTGTCTGGTTCTAATCAATGAATCTCCTTTCCATCCAAAAAAGGCAGAGGTTAGGAAAACACTTTTTGAATCTTTTCCCTTTCTGAGATCAACCTCTATTTTTTCTTGTAACTTTGGAATTCCTTCTAGGGTATTCACCTCATGTTGATCTCAGACTCTTGCACAATTTCACAGGCCTTAGCTTCCTTCTCATGAATTAGAATATTATTATCAGACCAAGTGAGTGCCAAGAGATTGGTTTTCTTCCTTGGCTCTTTGTCCTGGTAAGTTTCCATCACCTTTGCTCAGGGGATATGCTTTGGTTGTTGAACTTCCAATCACCCTCTCACTCAACTGGCATCACATTTCAGAGCACTTTCTTCCAGCCTTTTCTCATTTGTTGCTTTAACATAATCCTCAGAAGTAGGTAGTTCTATTCTCACTAAGTAAGATGATAAAGGGCATAGCACAGCACCTGCCTATAGTAAGCTCTAATAACACCCTTCCTCTCTTCTTGCTTATAGTAATTAAATAATTTCCTCAACACCATGAAATCTAAGACTCGGCTTCATTTTGTTTCATTTCCAAACCTCTCCTCTTTCTACTACCTGTACTTTCCAAGTGCTGAATCATTTTCTGGAATGAAATCATTTGGGGGCACTCAATGTCCAAAATAAATGAAGGTAGAATTTAATCAATTTAGCTATACATTCTGATGGATATGTAATTTAATGAATTAAATTTATTGCACTTCCTTATTTTCAAAGTTAGCTAGTAAGAGCAATAGAAAATTAGTGAAATCACAAAAACGTTGAGTTTATGTTATTAAATATTTAATCATTACATTGTATCAAACTTATTTTCTTGTGATTTATGTATGTACCTTTAAATGACATTTTCTAAATGTCATTTCACCTTTTAATCCAAGGATATATTTTAATTACACTGATTCAGGAGCTTCAAAGTGGAATAGTACTATCTTGTGTCAGAGTAGAGCCATTATGTGCTCTCATCTCAAATTCCTCATCCTGAGTTATGCTCTGTAGTCACTCTCAGTCTTCAGACATTAACTTGTCTAAGAGGGTGACTTCAAACAAGTTCACTTAAGCTTTTCTAACTGTTTTCTTGTCAATACGCACTGTTTTTAGGGTTCTATAAATCTTAGCTATTACTTCTAGGTATAAGAATTTTATAATATGTAATACAAGTTTTTCAAAGTTGAAATGATATATGAAAGTATATGAAATATCATGGTGATTCAGAGCTGACATGTCCTTGTGATTTCCTACTAGAATGAAATTGTTCCCCAAGTAGAACTATGTGAGTAGCATAAGTAATTACAGGAGAACATCCATTATCTAATTTTATAAGCACAAACATTCACTGCACTGAATTTCAAAGGGGTTACTCTTCAGCTCTAAATCTCCTAGGAAATGACTAATCAATGACATATTCATAAGAGTACAAACATGTTCCCAGAATTCTGGGAACTTCATCCCCCAAAATGATTCAAAATCAAAGTGCACATGGTATAACTTAGATCTAAAATGCCCACCACAGGTCCTTTGCCTGGGTGCCAGCCTGTGGCACTGCTTGAGAACTGGTGAAACCACTGAGCAGTGGGGCCTAGGGAAAGAAAGATCATTGGAAACATGCCCTAGAAGGGGATATTGGAACCCTCAATTCTTTCTGTGTATCTTTGCTTCCCACCTGTCACAATGCTTTGCCTCACCACCAGGACCCCAGCGAGCACAAACCTAGTCCCGTGAAACCATGAAGCAAAGCCAACCTTTTAGGTTGTTTATCTCAGGCATATTGTGGTAGTGACAGAAAACTGACTAACATATATGCTAGCATATTATCATCATCTAAAATAAACTTTAAAATTTGGAATATTGATTAATAGATGAAAATATAACCACTCTGAGGATTAAGTTCAGTGTCAGGAAAGTCTTAAGCACCTGTAGAATAAAATTTGAAAAATTCTTATCACAATGCATTTTGAGGCTGAATAGTTTTCTTGTTTGTTTATCAAGTTTACTTTGAAAATAAATGGGCTTGATTTTTTTTTTAGCAATAGACTCTACATTGTTCAATTGATATATCATTAAGCCTCTCTAAGCCTCTTTTCTTGTGTCAAAACAAGTATACTACCTATCACTATCTGACAGGGTTATTGGGGTAGAATAAGTAAAATGACATTTAAAATACATTAAATATTTTTGCATAAAATAGTTAAGTATTCACTAGGATGTCTATTTATTATTGCTATTATTTACTTACTTTTTACTTAGAGGTATTTATACATTTTGACGTGGACAAATTAGAAACATTATCCTAAGTAGGAAACAAAAAAGGGGCTCCACTACGATTTCAGAGGCAAACAGAAGTAATTTACATTGTAGCACAGAACAGTCACAAAGTGAAAGAGACAAGTATGGAAAAGTGACTTCAATTACAGTCATCCCTTGCTGTGGTGCGCGGTCCACAGGGCTGCTTTGCGGGTCTCACCATCAGGGCTGCTCTGCAACGCAGTTCCCGCCCTTGGTGCAGGAATATTCTGTTTGCACTTGGCCCATCAGTCCTGAAAATGACCCATGTGAGAGAAGTTCGTAGGAGAAGAAAGAACTTCATGGCACAAATGTTTTTTATGTGACCACAGGTTTAATTTCAAATGCTTGGCTGAGGGTGGATTGAAGAAAGTGTAGACTACACAGTCTATGTTGAAATCAATTTTGTTGTGATGGAAATGCATGGGGAAGAAACTTCCAAATAGAAATATAAAATCCTCCAAGAAATTTATTTTCTCTTGTTATAAAGTAATCTTCCATGGTACTAAGAGCTCCTTTCTCTTAAAATCAGTATTATTTTTAAAATATTTCAAAGTCACTACTGATATGTTAGAATCCAGTACTCAAAAAATAACATGCACTCCTAAATAATAACATAGAAAATAATTCAGTTGCAACATAGATTAATGCGATTCATTTGTACAGCAACATATATTAGAATAGACAGTCTCATTAGCATTCATTAGGCATCTAGCTTGGCTGGGAATAAACTTACCTCCTACTCATCCATACAGAAATCTCAGATAAGTTACAAATATATGAGCTTGCCCATAATTAAATAGAAAATACTTCACAATTGTTTAAGACACTGCAATTATTTTGGTGGGAGCATCTGCATATTTTTACAACATACTGTGTCAATGTCTTTTCAAATTTGAGTAATTATAGTTTTGCAAACCATAATTACATTGACTCATACTTGATAGTTATGCTTTGTAATGCTGAGCCAATATTAATCAAGATTCCCCAAATTTATGTTTCACTCTGTATGTTACGCTGCTGCTCATGTGCTTTGAATAATTATGATTGTCTATTGCTTTTATTGTGTGGTTGGCACCCACTGCTGTACTCTCATACTGAGCTTTCAATTTCTTTCTTTCCCTTTCAGCTCATCCTTGTTTTTCACCTGAGTGATACTTTCACCTTTCTGCTCAATGTCCTTCCTACTCATCAAAACCAGATTGCATTTTGCTGCAGAAGAAAGATGTGTTCAATAAAACTTTGTCAAGAAGATGGTTATTGATATGTCTTTGAAAGGCAGCTGTATTGCTCATGTACCGCCAGGGACTGGAATAGTGAGACTTAAATTGCTTGTGGTACCAAGCAAGAGCAAATCAGTTTCTTTGCAACTTAAAAATTTCAAATAAAGTAGTCGCTCTGTGGTTGTCACTTTCAAGAAAGGAACTGTGAGTAAACAACAACAAAAATTTTCCTTGGAGATAGCCTAAAGAATTATCTGCCATGGAAAACACTGTTTATAAAATACTTGAAATTATTTATGGTCATTTTTAAGGCTATAATTAGAGTTGGGACTAACACAGGAAAATAATTTATGGTTGAATTTGAATTTGTTAAAAATCTCCAGACACCTTTTGTGCAAATACCAATGCACATTTGAAATCCTCAGAAAGCTATAGAATGTCTTCCTGACTTTTATTTTAGGACTGCTTTATTTGGATGGCTTTAATGGAGACACAAAATCTTTAATCTCTAAAGAAGACAGTGGAAGTGGAAGTGTGGCTCAAGTGGTTGAACACTGGCATAAGAACAAAGCTGAGTGAGAGAGCCCAAGACCCTGAGTTCAAGCTCCAGTACCAGCACCAAAAAACAATAATAAAATCAACTGTATAAACTTGAGGGAAAAAAAGAAGGTGGCATAGGCAAGCCATTTACTTAATATAAAAGAAAATGAGTGCTTACATTGTAAGTATAGTAGGAACACATGGAAAGTTCATTGAAAGCATACAATTTCTATCATTCATATGCAAGTTAGATGACAGGAACTACTAAAACACAGAAGCATATGACCCTTTATACTGTCCAGTGGGGAAGTGTAAAGTAACAATGGCAAAATTCACTTTTGGTTTCCAGGTTGAGGCAAAAAATAATACTCTACAGTAAATCTAAATATTTGTGTAATTCTTTACAAACCTTAATTCGTGAATTTCTATCTGAAATTACTGTTTTCAGTGAGAGTGCATCCACATTATTTTCAACTTTAAATACTTGTTTTCTTTTAAAATCTACTCTTTTCTCATGAACGCAGCTCTTTTGCTCACTTAGTATGACACTTCTGTGAATCTTTTTATTTAATTTTCATTATTATTGCTATTTGTGTGAAAACTACCTGTCTCTACTTTTGACTCACAGGAAGGTAAAAAGTGAATGATCTGGTCACGAACTGATGGCATTTCCCCTCTGAATGGAGGAATTGAATATTCTTTTTCTTTTATTTTGTTAGTTTTGGGGCTTGAACTCAGGACCTAGTGCTATCCCTGAACTTTTTTTACTCAAGGTGAGCTTTTTACCACTTTGAGCTACAATGCCACTTTCAATGGTTAGTTGGAGATATGGGTTTCATAGACTTTCCTGCCCTGATTGACTTTCAAGTGAGATCCTCATATCTATGCCTCCTGAGTAGCCAGGATTACAGATGCGAGCCACCGGCACCTGGTGAAATTTGTTCTTAAATGTTGCTTCTGCCTCCAGGTTCTTCCTCCCTCATGCTGCCTTCTGCAATGTCACCAGATGTACTAAGGCATGCTTCCAGGACATGAAAAGCCAGGCAGGCTTACCGGGTTCCCCTCAATGTCCCATCCAGATCTTTTATTTTTTGTTTTTTTTTTATTTTGCCAATGCCTAGTTATATTTCCAAAACAAAATAAAAGTGTCTTCCAAATAAAAGTATATTGTATATATAATGTATAATCAGTCACATATTACAAAAATACATGTTGGAAGAAAGGCATAAGGGAAAATAAAAGAGCACATGAAGGCCTGCCATTATATGACCATTCTTTTTAGGTAGACAAACATATTATAGAAAGCAATAATTCACATGATTAATAATAAATATTGCATTTCTTATGAAGTTAATATTGGACATAAAATTAATATTTTTATAGACAGATGTAACATCATGTGACATCATAAAATGAAAAAATATACATATAAATCTAATGTATATAATTTTAGAAGTATGCAATTGCTAAAGCGATTAAAAAGGACTATGTTAAAAAGTATATCAAGCCATGAATAAGCAAACTATTATGAATCTACACTTTCTTCAGCTTTTACACGACACATCAAGTACATCGTGACATACAATTAAAGTGTAGTTTTGTACCATATAAAATCCATTCTTGAAATTCTTTTTTTTAAATATTTTTTATTATCAAACTGAATTACAGAGTGGTTACAGTTTTATACATTAGGCATTGGATACATTTCTTGTACTGTTTGTTACCTCGTCCCTCATTTCCCTTCTCCCCCCTCTCCTTTCTCTCCCCGCCCATGAGTTGTTCAGTTCACTTACACCAAACAGTTTTGCAAGTACTGCTTTTGTAGTTGTTTGTCTTTTTTTACCGTGTGTCTCTCAATTTTGGTATTCCCTTCCAATTTCCTAGTTCTAATACCAGTAAACCCGGTTTCCAATATACTCAGATAAGATACAGAGGAAGTGTAGGTACAACCACAGGAAGGTGATACAAGATCATCAATAATAGAGGCTACAATTACATATGGCACGTTGAAAGTAGTTACAACAATAGTTTCCATAACATGGGGTTCATTTCACTTAATATTATCTTATGTGCTCGTAAGGGTATAGCTATTGGGCTCCTGTGATCCTCTGCTGTGACTTGCCTAAACCTGTGCTAATTATTCCCTATAAGGGAGACCATAGAGTCCATGTTTCTTTGGGTCTGGCTCACTTCACTTAGTATAACTTTTTCCAGGTCCTTCCATTTCCTTACAAATGGGGCAATGTCATTCTTTCTCATAGAGGCATAAAATTCCATTGTGTATATGTCCCACATTTTCCTGATCCATTCTTCTACTGAGGAGCAGCTGGGTTGGTTCCATATTTTAGCTATGACAAATTGTGTTGCAATGAACATTGTTGTGCTGATGGCGGCTTTAGTGTGATTATGTTTGTGGTCTTTTGGATAAATACCCAAAAGTGGGGCTGCTGGGTCATAGGGGAGTTCTATGTTTAGCCTTCTGAGGAATCTCCATACTGCTTGCCAGAGTGGCTGAACAAGTTTACATTCCCACCAACAATGGAGTAGGGTTCCCTTTTGGCCACATCCCCTCCAACAATTGTTATTGTTAGTTTTCTTGATATAGGACATTCTTACTGGGGTGAGGTGGAATCTCAACGTTGTTGTTTTGATTTGCCTTTCTTTTATGGCCAGTGATGTAGAGCACTTTTTCATATGTCTCTTGGCCATTCTCATTTCCTCATCAGAGAAGTCTCTTTTTAAGTCTCTAGCCCACTTGATGAGGGAGCTATTGGTTCTTTTCGGTTTTGTTTTGGAGGAAGGTAATTTTTTTAGTTCTGCATATATTTTAGATAAGAGGCCTTTGTCCCTTGAATGGCCAGTAAAGATCTTCTCCCAATCTGTGTGCTTTCTGTTTATCTTGCGAGCTATGTCCTTTGCCCTGCAGAAGCTCTGCAGTTTGATGCAGTCCCATTTGTCTAACCTTTCTTTGATTTGTAGCCTTTCTGGGTCTTTGTTAAGAAAGTTCAGTCCTGTGCCAAGGAGCCCAAGTGTTTCTCCTACTCCTTCGATTAGTGTTTTCATGGTGTCTGTTTTGATTTCGAGGTCTTTGATCCATTTGGAATTGATTTTGTTGCAGGGTCCCATCCAGATCTTAATGCACATGACAGGCAAATTAGAAAGGACTCAGCAGGACAGTCCTAGAAACAATTTCAATGAATTTTCTTCCCTTTGGCATACATAATTATTAGTGAGAATTGAAGTCCTGTACATTCAGGACTGAGAACACCTGTTTTGTAATCACTGCATAAGAGTCAAACCACGTGACACACAGACAACACCACAGACAACACCAGGAGGATAAGCTTAAAATAGTAACAATAATTTTAAAAGCTGAGCTTAGATGTTATTGATGAAATAAATTTCACAGATGTAGACCAAGCAAATTTCCAAACCCAAACCAAACCAAACAAAAGCACCAAAAGCAAGAACCCTCTGCCCTCAAAAGCAAATACAAACAACCAAAAAAGCAAACCTCTAATAAAAATCACAAATAACCATCATCTATAAGAAATTTTGGGAAGAAATCAGAATTTATAGGAGGTACCAGGTATTATTTCAAGTGCACAGCTTTTATAATTTAGTATTATTATTATAACTTTGTTATTATCTTCAAGTAGTTATACAAAGGGGTTTCAATTTTAAGAGGTGTAAGGAATGAGAAAAATATGACTAATGGAGAAACAAGCAATAATCACTATAATAGTTTGAAAAGGTTAAGTTTAGCAAAGACTTTAAAGCAGCTACTAAAAATATTTTTTAAAATGAACAGTCATGTATAGCAAATTAAATAAAAATTAATAAATAGAAAATCTTAGTAAAATACACAAAAATAAAAAGAAAAATGAGTAAAGTGAAATTGTTTAGTTAATTAAATTAATTAATTAATTAATTTAATTTTAGTTAATTAAAATATTCAATGTTACATTCAGGAAAATTCAATATTAGCAGACAGGAAGCAGAAGAAAAAATGGTCCCTGATGCAAGTTGAATCAAGGAAAAAAAAAGATTGAAAAAATGAACAGAAACTCAAAGACATGTGGGACGATGTTGAATCAATCAATACATGTAACTAGAGACTTGAAGAAGAGAGAGAGAATAGGCAGAGAAAATTATCTAATAAATAATAGATAGAAATTTTTCCTATTTCATGAAAAGGATAATCTATACTTCTAAACAGCAAACTGAAAGTAGAAAGAAATCCACAGCTATGTGTGTCTCATTTTGTTGAAAATAACAGACAAAAGCCAAGAAAAAAATTGATTAGAAGGAGATTGTTCTCAAACACTTCCCTAGGAGCAAGAGAAAAAAGAATTCATCCCTTATAGTGAGGCATCAATATAATTAATGCCTGACTGTTCAGGTGAAAGAAGGGATGAAAGATAAAGCTGTCAACCAAGAATTTGATCTTGCAAAATTACTTTTTGAATATGAAGGCAAAATAAGGGCAATCTGATGCCAAGAAAGACTGAGAGACTGCATTGCCCAGTGAGCAAGGATAGGAAATATTCACGAGAAGTTTTGAGGATATGAGGATGTTCGCCACTGTACTTTCATGAATTGGAATCACAGGCAAAGTGAACTACAAATGTTCAACTCCCCAAGAAAGTACTATGCTCAGTTTACTTGAGGAATAATAGAGGATTAATATATAGAAGTTGAGTTAAGGATGGTATCAGCAGAAAGAGACAAAATCAGTGAGAGGATGAGTCAGTGGGACTTGCAGGACATTCTTGGATATAGCAACACAGCTTCTATTATGAAAATGATAGGGAAATATTTGAATGTTTTGATTGTGTGAGTTTGTATGCATGTGTGTGCATGTGTAGTGATTCATGTTCCAACAGAGTATCTGTTTAGTATATTGTAAAAAATTTGAATGAGGAATAAAAGTGAAGGATGAAGTTACAAATTAAAATATAATTTCTTATTCTAGACAAAACTTATGTCACCAGAATGAGACCAAAAAAGGATATTCTTAGGAAAGGATCACAAAGGCTCAATATCTATGTGCATATGATCATATAAAATGATGCTTATCGAAATAACCTCCAGGAAATGGAAATGAGAGGTTTTTTTGTTATTTTTTTTTCTTTTCCTTTTGTTTTATTTGTTCATTTATCTGTCTTTGGGAGGGCAAGGGGTACAAAGAAGTGGAGGGACAAAGGGTGAACAAATACAGCAATGGTTGAAAATGAACTTTACAACTTATGGGTGGAAATGAGGGGGGAAAACTGAGGGAAAACATGACATTATCCAAAAAGAAATGTACACATTACCTGTCTTATGTAACTGTAACCCCTCTGTACATCATCTTTACAGTAACAATAAATTAACCAAAATCTACTGTTGTTACAAATTATTGTAACCTTAGTACAGTTTGAATGGGAAACAAGTAGGATTGGGGCTGTGTGAGCAAAGACTGGGCTGGGGAAGATGGGATTTTTCATCTAAGTATGAAGAATGATGTACAGCTACAGAAGCAAGCACATGGAGAGGAATAACCAGAATCCTCTTTGGGAAACGTCAAGCTTGTGGTGAGTGTCATACACTAATGTGGAAATGCCAAGTAGATTGTGCACTGTATACACCTGCATTTTGGAAGGGGGTCTTTAAATGAGGGAGTGCATCATTATGTAGTATTTGAAGTAATGAGATTGAATGAGATACCACAGAGCAGACAAGCTGGTATGCAGAGAGCAAGCTCTGAGGAGGAGGCCCAGGGAAGACTAAGAAGGAGCTGCCGGATGACATAGGTGAAAAGTCAGGCGAGTGGGTTCTCAATGCCAGGAGACAGACTTTCCGAAGGAGATGAATTGTGCTCTAGGGCGCTTGGGATGAGAAATGAGAACTGAGCAAGTTCTTGATTGATAGGAGAATTATCATTAGACTTGGTCATATGTGTCTTTATTTTTCCTTTGCAAAAGTCCTAGGGCTTGAACTCAGGGCCTAAGCCCTATCCCAGAGCCTTTGTGCTCATAGCCAATACTCTACCACATGAGTGACAGCTTTATTGCCAGCTTTTTATTTGTTCATTAGAGATACAAGACTCACAGACTTGTCGTCTGGCTTTAGACTGCAATCCTCAGATCTCACCTTTTTGAGTAGCAGTTGGGATTACAGGCATGAGCAATTGGCACCTGGCAAATCTTCTGTAATCATTAGGTTCATGCTCATGTTTTTCTTTTTTAAAAAAACTTTTCTTATTTATTGTCAAAGTGATGTACAGAGAGGTTACAGTTTCATACGTTAGGCATTGGATACATTTCTTGTACTGTTTGTTACCTCCTCCCTCATTCCCTCTTCCACTCTCCCCCTTTCCCTCTCCTCCATGAGTGGTTCAGTTTGTTTACACCAAACAGTTTTGCAATTGCTTTTGTAGTCCTTTGTCTTTTTATTCTGTGTCTCTCGATTTTGGTATTCCCTTTCACTTTCCTAGTTCTAATACCAGTATATACAGTTTCCAGTACTCAGATAAGATACAGTGATAGTGCTCATGTTTTTCTAAGGTGCAAAGCACATAACATATTTGACAGTGACTTCCCTTAATACACACAGGCCCCCGTTGACCTTCTTTATAGATTTGCTGTAATTTTCTACAGAGTAAAAATAAGGCTATCTTCTAAGTAGATTGTGACAATGGCCAACCTATTAATAAGTGCTAATATTTCTACAGTGCTAAGTAATTCTTACAGTACTTAATTATACTTTGCCTTATTGGTTGTCTCCATCCAATCAGGAGGATAAATAAATAGCTACTTTTAATTATTCCCATTTTATAGGCTAGGAAACTGAAATAAAAGAATGAGTGCTGAAGCTACAATTCAAACCCAGAGCTCTTGACTTAAAAGGGTTTCATTAAATAATGAGAGTAAATGGTATATTTACCATTCATTTGGGGAAATGATACAAAAACATGTTTTCCAATTGAATGGAGAGGAAACCTAATTTTTCTTTTGAATTTAAACCTTGGAAAAATATAGCAAGAATGTATAAAAAAAATGGACAACCAGGACAATGGGGAAAGGGAAAGATGGGGTAGAAGAAAGGTGGGAGTGGCTACCATAGTCAGATTCTGTCGCAATAGATTGCAATGTGTCTACAGGGCTCTCATTATTTTCATGGTATTTCAGTTGCTGCAGGGTAACTCTTGCTACAATAGTCTGTAGTTATGACAGAAATGATTTAATGTTTTACTAATAAAATCTGCTGACAGAAGTTGTTATTTGACATCATTAGTGCAGAGGTAAAGGAATTCCATGGTAGGAGAAATGAAGAACCCTAGTCTGGGTGCATGGCCCTTGTTCTAATAGTGGAAAAGGAGAGCACGTTCTGTTAAATTGCTACTGCTCGTTTCCCAGTTCAGAGTGTCTTTTCTGTATAACCAGAGCAGAGCCAACAGAATATGTGATGACAGCGCTGGGGAACAAGCTCTGCAGACTAAAGGGGCCATGTCCAAGCCTGTTACTTGCTCTGGTCACAAGCTCTGCATAGGACCTGCCAAGCATTTGCAACTCACTGTTTGACTCATCCTGGACAAGAGAAAATATCAAGTAATGGTATTTTTTTCTTCCAGTAAAAGTAAGGAAACTGGTTTATTAGGTGAACTGTAATTGAAATAACAGATCATTAACACTTAATTTCTTTTTTTTTTTGGCCAGTCCTGGGCCTTGGACTCAGAGCCTGAGCACCAACCATGGCTTCTTCCCGCTCAAGGCTAGCACTCTGCCACCTGAGCCACAGCGCCCCTTCTGGCCGTTTTCCATATATGTGGCACTGGGGAATCAAACTGAGAGCTTCATGTGTAGGAGGCAAGCACTCTTGCCACTAGGCCATATTCCCAGCCCAACACTTAATTTCTTAAGGTATTTCACAATTGGAAAAAGCAGATAGGATATTTTCACCTTGTTTCTCAATAATCATTTTTTCAAATTTTAGTTTTTGTTGTTATTATAATGGCGGTGTACAAAGGAGTCAATAATCATTTTTCAAAAATTTCTTTTTAAGCTATCAGGAAGCCAGTATTTTCTTCCAGTATCTTTTTTCTTTCCACAGAAACCTGGATTGATGCATCTCAGGGTTGTATAGGTAGAGCATTTTGCTGCAGAAAGGAACCAAGGAACCCATGAGTTTTGGATGCTTTAGGAAAAAAAAAAAACATTGAGAAAAAACAATAATAAATCATCTTACTCTGTAGCAGTATAGGTTCTTTGCACATCCCCTCTGACATGTAGATGCAATTATAAATTGATGTAGTTGGGGATGGTAAAGAATCTTACTTTCTCTGGACTTTGTAGTGGATGCACATTAGTGACATAAAAATAACCCAGCTTGTCAGAGAACCTTCCTAGCAGCAGCCTAACCCAGCCAGTTATTTTTATAGTTTAATGAGCAAGGCCCCAACTTCCACAGGGAGACCCAGCAAGTGGAGTGCTTCATAACTTATTGCCATAAAATGATCAGGATTCATGTTGTCTATAAAACATGAAAAACATTCTTCATTTCTTACCAATTAGATCATAGTTACAACTCACAGTTCCTTTGAGCTTAAAGAAAAAAAAATTAACTGCTAGACATAAATGGATGCTGTGGTTAAATTAAACCCTTCAACAGCCCAAACAGGCTTGAAAGAAATGCCTTCTGGATGCTATTAACACACATATTTAAGTGCTATTTTAAAATTTCCACTGCAAGCCACAGCAAGAACAAATGTTTAGAATAGCTGTTTTTTCATCACAAAGTTGCTTTCACATATTTTCATCTTTATGAATTCTTTCCAATAATCATTTTACATTTTATTGCTTCAATTTTTTTTCCAAAGAGAAAAATGTTATTTTATGTGAATAATGATATTTAGGGGGAAGCAAAAGGTAATTAAGGTTAATACAACCTTGTAGTTAAAAATTCTCTTTTCTTTTTTTTTTTAAACTGTATTTTTTTGTCTTTTCTTTTTTGGTACTGGGGATCGAACCCAGGATGTTGCACTTGCTAGGCAAATGCTTTGCCACTGAGCTACATCCCAGCCCAAAAGTTTCCTTTTCAACTATCATGTCAACAAGATCATGTTTCATTTTCCTTGAATATTTCAAAACTTGCAGGAATCAAGAATTTTTGCTCAGAACTTTTAAATGTCTGTGCTTATCAAAATATATTAATTGTGAAACATTTGAAATACAACTATAAGGAAGATAATAAAAGCCAATTATATCAACCAGCGTAAAAACTGAATATAAATACCTTGTCTCTCTGTTGTGCATATGTGTGTACAGTGTGTGTGTGTGTGTGTGTGTGTGTGTGTGTGTGTGTGTGTGATGGTACTGGGAATTGACTCATCGCCTGGGTTCTGTCCCTTAGTTTTTTCTCTTAAAGGTAGTGCTCTATTCCTTGAGCCACAGCCCCACTTTTAGCTTTATGGTAGTTAATTGGAGTAGAATATAATGAACTTTCCTACTGGGGTCCTCACATCTCAGACTTCTTTTTAAAAATTTAATTTTATTGTCAAGGTGATATACTTAGAGGTTACACTTATATACATAAGGTAGTGAGCAACATTTCTTATCATATGTGCTACCCTTAAGTCTCAGACTACTGAGTAGTTAGGATGCTAGGATTATAGGTAAAAGCCACCAGTCCCTGGATGGGATAAATATCTTGAGTGAGAGACAGAGAGAGAGAAAAAGAGAGAGAAACAGAGAGAGACAGAGAGAGACAGACAGACAGACAGACATAAACAGAGACAGAGGTAGTTTTCCACGTTGTCTATAGCATTATAATATATGTTACATATGTCACAACATAATCTTGAACACATAGTATGTTAGTCTGCTAAGGACTGTTATAACAAAGTACCACAAAAAGTGTGACTTGAACTCTGGAAATGTATTTCTTACCATTCTGGAGGCTGAACACCATGATCAATTTGTTGGGAAATTGAGTTTCTCTGGAAGTTGCTCTTATTTGCCTATAGTCTGCCACCTTATCACCGTGTCCTCCTGTGATCTATTCTCTGTGTGTGTGCACAGAGCCCTGGTGTATCTTCGTTTTCTTATTAGGATACTAGTCCTGTAAGATTAGCGCTCCCCACTTTGACCTCATCAAACCTTAAATAAATCTTTAAAGTGCCTATTTTAGCAGGTGCTTAAATTGCTTTTGCTGATAAACACTACTCCTTACTTGGGCCCATGAATTAACTAAAGACAGAATAAAAGCTTGACATTTCAGCCTGCCTTTTGCATCTGTCCTCATTCTAAGTCACTCATTAACCTTGGGATCCAGAAAGGACAAGACTGATGATGTATTTGCAAGGTATCCATGGGAGAGATTGTTTATCCAGAAACTCCTTCAGACAGATCATCCACCACCAACATCGACCTGCTTATCCTGATCAGTGATGACAAAATACATCTGTGCCCAAGCTATTTAATAGCTATGCATACCTCTTTCCTGTGTCCCCAATTCTTTATCTATGTAAACCTGTAGCTCAAGCTGCATTACAAAGATGGCTGAAGATGTGCTGGGGTTCTAATTCCTCCCACAGTGGACTCAAATGCCTGACAAATCTTAATCTGCCCCTCACCATTAATGTCTTTATTTGGAGTGTTAGGATGAGTGGGCAGATCTGACATATAAAAGCCCCATAGGTTAGTGCTGGAGACTAAAACTCTAGTTTCATAATTATCAAACACAGTCACATTGGGAGTTAGGGCTTTGACATGCAAGTTAGGGAGAATAACAGTTCAGCACATGGCATTCAAATTTTTGGATTCACATTATAGTTTATCTTATGGATACCTTATCTTTATCCCCTTCTCCTAGTTTGGTATAATGCATTTTTTTTGTTTTTTAATGGACAGATAATAATTATATGTACTTATGAAATAGAATATGATGTTTGTCAAAACCACAATGAGAACTTCCGGGAAGACAGCAGAGGAGCTGCAGTGCACTAGCTCAGCTCCCTCCAGCATCGCAGTTTTCTCACTCCATAGAAACTTTTACTACTAGAAAGACAGCCAGCGTAAGTTGTAACAGTACAGGGATTCTGGCCAGGAAGGAAAAATCGACTTTGCTCATCTGCAAACACAGATTCGAGCTCTGGGCGGTGTCCCACTGCCACGCCAGTGCCGGCGCCGGCACAGCGCCCAGCACAGCAACCCGCACTCCACGCAGGTTAAGCACACAGTGGAGACCAGGCAGCGGCTGAGCACGGATGACCTGAAATCGCAGAGAAAGCATGAGTACCCCATGAAACATATTCTCACTCGCGCCCACAGAGTAGCTTCTGCAAGGCAGCCCTTCCCCCACCCCCAGAGCAAAGCGCCATCTTTGCCATAGGGTCAGACCAGATTGGAACTAAAGCGGGCCTGGGAAAAGCGAGGTCAAAGTAGCCATCTTTGAAAAGGGCAAGAGGGACTGAACAGAGCCAGCTCCGCCCAGGAGAACGCCCCCTGCCCAGGCGGGAGGCATGTCCAGGGCCACGGCTTAGCCAGAGGTGCCCTGCCCTGCCCGCTGGAACTTCTAAATTTAACGCGACAACAGCCAGCAGCTCCCAGCAGCACGGAAACCCCAGACGGAGGAACGAATAGATCCTGAGACAGTTAAAAGGTCCCGTCACAGAGGAAGCCCAATTCCCAGCCCAAAATGGAGCTACTTTCCATAGCCACCTCCGCCAAGAAGGCCGGCCCGCCCAGGAGGCAGAAGCCTCACACAGGCAAGCAACTCTCAGCCGGGTAAAACAGGCCAGAGGCGCCCCACCCTGCTCAGTCCACAGCCTATTCAAAGCCAGGCGTTAAAGGCCACGGCCCCGAAGCAGACAGAGGAGCAAATTGAAATCTGCGAAACCCAGACAATCAGGAATATAGACTGCAGACCATCACAAGGAAACCAGAGACTGGGGAAAGACCACCCAAACAAGGAAGACTCCATTTTTTTTTTCTTTTTCTTTTCAACATTTTTTAAACTTCAAAAAAAATTTTTTATTTTATTTTCAGTTCGGAAACGTCGGTGTTTTTTTTTTTTTTCCCCATGTTTTCTATTTTTACCTGTTTGTTTTATCAAGTTTTTTTTTCTTTTCTGTTTGTTTGGGGTGTTCCTTTTCTGATTTTTTTCCTTTTTATTTTATTTTCTTTTAAAATAATTTTTCTCTGTTGTGTGCATCTGTCTCCCACTATTTTTACTTTATTTCTCTCTTTGCATTCTCTTTCTTTAAAACTTACTTTCCTATGAAGAACACCTCCACTCTTTTCTGCTAACTCTCCATTATCTATCATTGCAACCTTGTTCTCTCTACTGATTCTACTCTTCTCCACATTTCCATGTCACTGAAACAAAACCAAAATCACCACCTCCCCTCCCCAATACATTTTACTCTATTCTCTTTACTACCTCCAACTTACCCTCCGGACTTACTGTCTGGACCTCCAGTCTCCAATGACTCCTGGTTATTGGATAGAGGGTATCCCAGCTTAATACGAGTGAATCAAAGGGGTTCATAGAGAACGCCAGTCCTAAAAGAACTTAATATAAAAACAAGAATTGCATATAGGGTTGTAACAGTAAATAAGTAACTACTGAATACAGGGCCCAGGATCAGTTGTTATATTGAAATTGTATTCTTTAGGAACACCAAGTCTAGTTTTATAGACAGGTATACAGGGTATCTGTACATAATTGTGAACTTGTAAGATTTACACAACAGTGCTTGGAAAGGGCTGCTTTGGGTCTTAAAGGGTGCTCACAGGTGCTGGTAGACTGGCATCCCCAATTCAAATGGGCAGAAGAAACACAAGAAAGATGGCAAACAATGAAGTCTTATCCCCCACTCAAAACAAGCAGGAAGCAGAGCAGTCAATCAAAGACATAGAAGAGAACCCCCAAAGAGATCTACAAAGTCTACTGATAAACATGATAAATGAAAAGTTTGAATCTCTTCAGTCAATTATTCTAGAGCATGAGGAGGCAAAGCAAAAAATAATGGAGAATTTCATGGCATCCACAAATAGAAAGATAAATGAACTTCAAGAGTCAAATGAAAAGATAGCTAACCAGCTTAAAGATTTGAGAGACAACTCTCAAAAACAAAGTAATGAAGTTAATGAAGTAAAGAAGTCCATACAAGACCTAAGAATGACAGGGAAATTATCAGGAAAGACCAGTCAGAAGCAAAAGAGATTCGAAATCAAGTAGCTAGCCTACAGTCCCAACTAACTGAAGCAGAGGATCGAATTTCAGGAGCTGAAGATTCCTTAGATTCTATGGAGAAAGATCAAAAATCAATACAAATCCAGTCCAATCAACAAAACAGATTGCTACAGGAGATTCAAGACATGATCAGGAAGCCCAATTTAAGGATAATAGGTATTGAGGAAAACTTGGAGAAAGAGGTTAATGGGATAGGCGACCTATTTAACAGAATATTAGCTGAGAACTTCCCAAATATTGAGAAGGAAAGGCCTATACAGATACAAGAAGCATTTAGAACCCCAAATCAACCAGACCAGAATAGAACATCCCACCGACACAAAGTGATCAAAACAGGTACGGTAGAGTGCAAGGAAAAAATACTCAAAGCTGTTAGGGAGAAGAAAACAATCACATATAAAGGAAAAGAATTACCCCAGACTTCTCAGCAGAGACCATGAAAGCAAGGAGAGCCTGGAATGAAGTATACCAAACACTAAATAAAAATAACTACCAACCAAGAATTCTGTACCCCGCCAAACTCTCCTTCATAGCCGAAGGTCAAATAAAAGTCTTCCACAGTAAGGAAAAACTGAAACAATATATCTCCACCAAACCAGCTTTACAGAAAGTCTTCAAAGATGTACTATACAGGGATAATAATCAAGATCCCAATACAGACAGAGAAATGAACCCTAATTAGTAAACATCACATCAAGAAATGGGAAGACACAGCTTTAAACAAGATAGTGATAATGAAAGGAACAAACGATCATCTCTCAATCCTAACTCTCAACATTAATGGACTTAATTCTCCAATCAAATGACATAGGCTCATAAGTTGGATCAAAAATCAAGATCCATCTTTCTTCTGCCTCCAAGAAACACATCAATCCAGCAAAAGTAAACATCTTCTAAAAGTGAAAGGCTGGAAACAAATGTATCAAGCAAATGGCCCCTATAAGCAGGCTGGAGTTGCAATCCTACTATGAGACAAAATTGACTTCAGATTAAAAAAGGTAAAAAGAGACAAAGAAGGTTACTACATACTAGTAAAGGGATCTCTCCTACAGGAAGATATAACCATTCTAAATATCTACACACCAAATGCAGGAGCATGCAACTTCATCAAACAAACACTACTGACTCTAAAAACACTCATAGACCCAAAACACATTGATAGTTGGGGACTTTAACACTCCACTATCACCTCTGGACAGATCAACATGCCAAAAACTGAACAAAGAAACCACAGAACTAAACAATTGCATAGACCAACTAGACTTAATAGACATCTACAGAATATTCCACCCAGCAAAGACAGAATACACATTCTTTTCGGCAGCACATGGAACATTCTCCAAAATAGATCACATCTTAGGGCACAAAGAAAATCTGTACAAATTCATAAGTATCAAAACCATTCCCTGCATTCTCTCAGATAAAAATGGAATAAAATTAGAGCTCAACTCAAACAGCCACCACAGAAATTGCTACAATTCATGGAGACTAAACAACACACTGCTGAACCATCAGAGGGTCATTGAAGAAATTAAAACGGAAATTCAAACGTTTATGGAATTCAACCAAGTTCAGGACACAAAGTACCAGCTCCTTTGGGACACAGCAAAGGCAGTACTCAGAGGAAAATTTATATCTCTGAGTACATACATCAACAAACTGGAGAAACAGCAACTCAGTAATTTAAGGAAGCACCTTAATTTTCTGGAGAGAGAACAGCAAGCCAAACCCCAAGTCAATAGATGGAAGCAAATAATTAAAATCAAATCAGAATTAAATCAATTAGAGACAAAAAAAAAACCATCGAAAGAATCAACAAAACAAAGAGTTGGTTCTTTGAAAAAATCAACAAAATAGACAGACCCCTGGCAAACCTGACCAAAAAACAAAGGCAACACACTCAAATAAACAAGATAAGAGATGAAACAGGTAGCATCACCACAGAAATAACCAAAATTCAGAAAATAATCAGGGACTATTTTACAAACCTTTATGTCAACAAATTCGAGAACTTGGAAGAAATGGATGATTTCCTAGAAAAAATTGATACCCCCAAACTCAACTATGAAGACTTAAACCTTCTAAGCAGACCCATATCCAGTATTGAAATAGAAACAGCAATAAATAATCTCCCATCCAAGAAAAGCCCAGGTCCAGACAGATTCACTGCAGAATTCTACAAGGCCTTCAAAACAGAACTCACTCCAATATTTCTCAAACTCTTCAATGAAATTGAAAGAGAACGTTCACTACCAGACTCATTTTATGAAGCCAGTATAACCCTCATCCCAAAACCAGGCAGAGGCTCATCACGGAAAGGGGACTACAGACCAATCTCCCTGATGAACATAGATGCAAAAATTCTCAACAAAATTCTGGCCAATCGACTTCAACAGGTCATCAAAAAAATCATACACCACGATCAAACTGGATTCATCCCAGGGATGCAAAGCTGGTTTAATATACGCAAGTCTATTTATGTAATCCACCACATCAACCGGAGCAAGGTAAAGAACCACATGGTTTTATCGCTGGATGCGGAAAAAGTGTTCAATAAAACCCAGCACTCATTTATGCTAAAAGCCCTGGAAAAACTGGGATTCCAGGGAACATTCCTGAATATCAATCAAGGCAGTTTATGACAAACCAACAGCAAGCATAACTCTAAATAGTGAAAAACTAAATCCATTCCCTTTAAAATGAGGAACAAGGCAGGGATGTCTACTATCTCCCCTGCTCTTCAACATAGTACTAGAATTCCTAGCCAGAGCAATCAGGCAAGAAGAAAATATAAAGGGGATCCAAGTAGGTAAAGATGAAGTTAAACTTTCTCTCTTCACAGATGACATGATCCTATACCTAAAGAATCCCATAGACTCTACCCCCAAGCTACTAGAGCTGATCCAAAACTTTGGCAAACTTGCAGGATATAAAATAAACCTTCAAAAATCAACGGCCTTTCTCTATGCTAACAACCCGAAGACCGAGGCTGATATCAGGAAAGCAAGTCCCTTTGCAATAGCCCCCCAAAACATAAAATACCTAGGAATAACCTTAACCAAAGAAGTGAAAGACCTCTTTGAGGAGAACTTTAAAACCTTGAAAAACAAAATTAAGTCAGAACTAAGGAAATGGAAAAACCTCCCATGCTCCTGGATTGGGAGGATTAATATAATCAAAATGGAAATATTGTCAAAGGCTATCTACAAATTCAATGCAATACCCATTAATATCCCAACACCATTTTTTGATGAAATAGAGGAAGCAATCCAGAAATTCATATGGAAAAATAAAAGACCTACAATAGCAAAAACAATCCTAAGCAGAAAGAACAGAGGAATTACAATACCCAACTTCAAGTTGTATTATAAAGCTATAGTAATAAAAACAGCTTGGTATTGGCACCGGAACAGGTCTGAAGACCAATGGAACAGATTTGAAGACCCGGGAATGAACCCACAGAACTACGCCTACTTAATCTTTGATAAAGGGGCTAAGACAATAGTTTGGAAGAAAGATAGCCTCTTTAACAAATTGTGCTGGAAAAACTGGCTCAACACATGCAACAAACTAAAACTAGATCCTTATATATCACCCTGCACCAAAATCAATTCCAAATGGATTAAAGACCTCGAAATCAAAACAGACACCATGAAAACACTTAAGGAAGGAGTAGGAGAAACACTTGGGCTCCTTGGCGCAGGACAGAACTTCCTTAACAATGACCCAGAAAGGCACAAATCAAAGAAAGTTTGGACAAATGGGACTGCATCAAACTGCAGAGCTTCTGCACGGCAAAGAACATAGCTTGCAAGATAAACAGAAAGCCCACAGACTGGGAGAAGATCTTTACCGGCCATTCAATGGACAAAGGTCTCATATCTAAAATATATGCAGAACTAAAAAAATTACCTTCCTCCAAAACAAAATCGCAAAGAACCAATAGCCTGCTCATCAAGTGGGCTAAAGACTTACAAAGAGACTCCTCTGATGAGGAAATGAGAATGGCCAAGAGACATATGAAAAAGTGCTCTACATCACTGGCCATAAAAGAAATGCAAATCAAAACAACATTGAGATTCCATCTCACCCCAGTAAGAATGTCATATATCAAGAAAACTAACAATAACAATTGTTGGAGGGGATGTGGCCAAAAGGGAACCCTACTTCATTGTTGGTGGGAATGTAAACTGGTTCAGCCACTCTGGCAAGCAGTATGGAGATTCCTCAGAAGGCTAAATGTAGAACTCCCCTATGACCCAGCAACCCCACTTTTGGGTATCTATCCAAAAAACCACAAACAAAATCACAGGAAAGCCACCAGCACAATAATGTTCATTGCAGCTCAATTTGTCATAGCTAGAATCTGGAACCAACCCAGATGCCCCTCCATAGACGAATGTATCAGGAAAATGTGGGACATATACATAGTGGAATTTTATGCCTCTATCGGAAAGAATGACATTGCCCCATTTGTAAGGAAATGGAAGGACTTTGAAAAAATTATACTAAGTGAAGTGAGCCAGACCCAAAGAAACATGGATTCTATGGTCTCCCTTATTGGGAATAATTAGCACAGGTTTAGGCAACTCACAGCAGAGGATCACAAGAGCCCAATAGCTATACCCTTATGATGACATAAGATGATGCTAAGTGAAATGAACTCCATGTTATGGAGACGATTGTTATATCACAGTAGTAACTACTTTCAACATCCCATGTGTATCTGTAGCTTCTACTATTGAAGATGTTCTTGTATCACCTTCCTGTGATTGTATCTACACTATCTCTGTAATTTTATCTGAGTATATTGGAAACCGTGTATACTGGTATTAGAACTAGGAAATTGAAAGGGAATACCAAAATTGGGAGACACAGGGTAAAAAAGACAAACAACTACAAAAGCAATACTTGCAAAACTGTTTGGTGTAAGTGAACTGAACACCTCAGCGGGGGAAAGGGTAAGGGGGAGTGGGGAGGGGGGTATGAGGGACAAGGTAACAAATAGTTCAAGAAATGTATCCAATGCCTAATGTATGAAACTGTAACCTCTCTGTACTTCAGTTTTATAATAAAAACTTTAAAAAAAACCAACCACAATGAACCAACATCCCCCTCAACAAGTGGGCTAGAGACTTAAAAAGAGACTTCTCTAATGAGGAAATGAGAATGGCCAAGAGACATATGAAGAAGTGCTCTACATCACTGGCCATAAAAGAAATGCAAATCAAAACAACATTGAGATTCCACCTCACTACTGTAACAATGTCCTTTATCAAGAAAACTAACAATAGTAAATGTAGGAAGGGATGTGGTCAAAAGAGAACCCTACTTCATTGTTGGTGGGAATGTAAACTGGTTCAGCCACTCTGGAAAACGATATGGAGATTCCTCAGAAGGCTAAACATAGAGCTCACCTCTTTTTCATAGAGCAGCCCTACTTTTGGGCATCTACCCAAATGACCACAGACAAGAACACACTAAAGCCACCAGCACAACAATGTTCATCGGGGCACAATTTGTCGTAGCTAAAATATGGACCCAACCCAGATGACCCTCAGTAGACGAATGGATCAGGAAAATGTGGTACATATACACAATGGAATTTTATGCCTCTATCAGAAATAATGACATTGCCCCATTCATAAGGAAATGGAACAAAGTCACACACCAAACATTAGGCCAGACATGCTCAACTGTGTGTGTAATCGTAGCCCAAGTGTGAGCAACAGAGTATACAGTGCTCTTCATACTAAACTCCTCTTGGAAACCTCCATCCCTTTCCCATGCCTCTGTTTATTGCTGCCAACATTCTGTTCAGAAAGTTTTACATTTACTGTTCAAGCATTTAAGGATCTTCTGGTTGTTGGCTGAATGGATAAAGTCATATGGCTTAGATACTATATTTTCTTGACAACTTCAGCTGGATGAGGAGCAGAACAGTTCCCCAGGCATCACAAAATCTTGCCATTAACATCTAGTATAATCATCCCTTCCTGCAATGATCCTGAGCTACAGGGACAGCATATTTGTGAAACTAATCCCAGAAGATGATTCATACCTTTCTGTTAGGTTAATACTGGCCTAGGAAGAAATTTACTCCTTTCAAAAATTAACAACATTAGCTGCTCCCTATCACTGGCCATTTATACTAATGCATGCCTACTATATTAGCACCTCAGTATAGTTATTTTGTTCTGAGCCTCCCTACTGCCTGTGAGAGTGTTATCTCTAGCTGAAGTCGATAAAAACAAACTAGTCACATCACACCAGCATTATTGATTTGTTACCATATTGTTATAAGTGATGACCCTGCCTATCTAGCCAGTGGATTACTCAATGCTTTATTTCCACAAATCTGTAATTATTAAATGCTATATCTTTTATCAAATGTCTGTGATATCGCATCTCTTTTCTTTTCAGTCAATTGTGATAGGCCTTTGCTTCATAATCTGATTACCATTATTCCATAAGCATTCACTGTGATTCTGACAGATCTGCTTTCTGTGTGTGTGTGTGTGTGTGTGTGTGTGTGTTTATACTGGTACTGGGGGCTTGCGCTCAGGGCCTTGGGCTCCTGCCTGGCTTTCCCGCTCAAGGCTGGTTCTCTACTAACTGAGCCATGCCTCCCACTCTAGATCCACTCTTAGTACAAGACTGAAATCTTTAGCCATCTGCAGTGTTTTCTGTTTTTCATTAACTTCAATGCACACTTCACACAGAATGTCAACAATGGATCCTTCTGTGTCTTTGGGTCATATGTGATGGTTATTTCAACATCATACTCTTCTGTAAGACATTTCACACTTACACAAATGACTGGTTTCTCTAATAGTTTGACCTGTGCAAACATAAATTCTTCCTCTTTGTAAAAATCACTATTCAGTGTCTCTGCAGGACTTTCTCACAGTCCTAATAATACCTTTACATTCCAGAGTAGAGAATAAGGAGAACTGAGCTGGCAGTAAGCAAGTGGGTGTTAGCTCCATCTGAGGCCCAGTGGAGGACCTACTGTGGGTGGTTAGGCTACAGTCAGCAGGGGTACCTGCATAGAGGAATTTGGGAATGTAGAGAGAAGACATACAACCACAGTTGAAGGGGACAGGAAACAGTCTTCGGACCAAAAACTCTCAATAAATAAAACCAGTATTAGGAAACTGCAATGTGTTTTGAAGGAAGGAGCATTACACAGAGGGGTGAGGAGTGCAAAGGAGAACAGTGGCTGGATACAGCCATAAAACTCAGTGTACATACCCGAAGAAAGAAATAACATATTTGATCTGACTGACAGAGGAGAGGGAAGAAGGAGATGGAGGAAGGTAAGATGGAAGGGGTGACAAGATCAAGATGCTTTGTACACATAGCGAATACATCAAATCGCAATCATTTTTTGGTAAAAATCTATTAAAACAAAACAGACAACAGAATTCCTGGTGTTCTGTGCTTGCCTACAGTTCACACTGGCAGCTCACCACTGGAAGTCAAGTGTAGAATTTTCTGTATGTGGTTTCATGTTGAGCCTTGAAAACACTCAGTTTTATCATTAAAAACTACCTAATTTTACAATTTTGGAGTTTAAATTTTTCAACATACAATTCTGACCTCATAAAGCTGAGCAATGTTGTTCACTTTCTAATAATCCAGAAGGTTTTGCATAGACCTGGTAAAAGTGTGAACATCTATTCAAGAAATGATTAAAGCAGAAAAAGTTCTGAGGACATACCTGACTAGCTAGCAGGCATGAGCCATGATTTCAAATCCAAGTACAGTAACAACAGCAAAAATAAAAGCCAATGAAATTTATGGTTTAATTAATTTTTCAAAATACCAGATTTTTGGTTCATTGCTGTTGTCTTTCTGTTTTCTTTCTTTTTTATTGATATTTGTTATTTACTAATGAGTTTTAATTTTGCAGTTTTGTCTTCTCATTTTTCTACTTTCTTAAGGTGGAAATTGAAGGACTGACCCCCCCCCCCAACCAGGCAGGAACCTCAATATTTGAACCTGCTTTGATATGCAGGCAGGATATCTACCTAGGTCCAGCTGTAAACAATCCTTTGTGGGACAAAGGGAAAAGCCCCAACTTCCTAGACCTAGTGGCACTTTCAATAACCTGCCTCCTCGTTCAGACCCCATGTAAGCCTGGTCCCAAATTCACCCCCTTGCACAACCTCCAAATCCGTGGGATGGTTTGTACCCCTTTCTGTTCCTCAATAAACAGTCCTCACCTGTTGATGACTGAGTATGGCCTAGTGCTTTTCTATTCTCCTCCATTTTCCCAACAGAAATTATTGTACTGATTTGAGTCCTCTAATTTATACAGGGTAAATATTTGAAGTCATAAAATTTCTTCTAAGTATCTTTTTTTTTTTTGTGCCAGTTTTGGGGCTTGAACTCAGGACCTGAGCACTGTCCCTGGCTTCTTTTTGCTTAAGGCTAGCACTCTACTACTTGAGTCACAATGCCACTTCTGGTCTTTCCTGTTTATGTGGTGCTAAGGAATGGAACTCAGGGCTTCATGCATGCTAGACACTTTACCACTAAGCCATATTCCCAGCCCTTAGGCTTAGGTATCTTACAAATATTTATATGTATCTTTCAAATCTCTTAAAACTACATTTAACAAATATTTACATTGTGACTTGTTTTTACTCAACATAAATATTATAAAGTTCCCCTTGGGGTTTCTTTTCTGAATCACAAAGCTTTTGTCTATTTTTGTTAGCTCTTTTGTTTGTTGTTATTATTAGACAATCCCTTTTTCATAAGCGAGACATCTGGGCTAGCACATTATCCCTTTTTATTGACTACATTCTTCTCTTTACGATGTTAACATTTTCTATATTTTTACCATTTCTTAATTTTTAGTTATATGTGAGTCACTGATTTTGTGATGTATTTTAATCATATAGCAATGTCCCTCTTCTTCTGTCATGTATTTAGTGTGGAAAACTGAATGCACCTAATCTGCCATTAGCTCAGTTGGGGTTGTGTTAGAGCTTCAGCTAACTTCAGTGTATTTGCTGGGTATGGTGGCATGTGCCTGTACTCCCAGCACAAAGGCAGGAGGATAACAACTTTAAGGTTAGCCTGAGCTACATTGTGCCACAAACAAACAAACAAACAAACAAACAAACAAACGCCAAAACCAAAATAATAAAATTAATTATAAGGGTTTTAATTAGTTTTAAGTGCTTTTAAGACGGAGTTAAAACTTTAATTTTTGCAGGGATTTATCTCCAAATATTACCTAGATTTTAAATGTATCATCTCCCAGAGGAGCACAGTTTAAAGCCAACTGGGGCGGAAAAGTCCACTAGATTTCATCTTCGAAGCAGTCAGCAGCAAGTAGAGCTGGAGGTATGGCTCAAGTGGCAGAACATCAGCCTAGCAAGCAAGCTCAGCAAATGTGAGGTCCTAACTTTCAATCCTGATACTGCCCACCCCCTTAAAAAACCCCACAAGATGCAGGAATTTAAGAGATACAGTTGTACCACAAGTGGCAGGAAGTAGCAGTCTAGGTAGCTGCAATGGTATGTGCAGAGAACAGAAGTTCACAAAATGAAAGCACATGCAATTAGCAGAGATGTGCTGTACATAAGAACCAATCTGTTAATTCATAGCTTTAAATTTTTTAATGCAGCTTGATAGTTAAGTACTTTAATTTGTTTCTTACTGCAAGAGTTTCTTATGTAAGTATTTACCTATATTTAAAATGTAATCTAGTGAACTGGGCACCATGGCTCATGCATGTGATCCTAGCTATTAACGAGGCTGAGATCTGAGGATCAAGGTTCAAAGCCAGCTGAGCAGATAAATCTGAGAGTAGAGGAGCCTCGAGTCACCTTCCATCCATTTGACATGGATCTGGGAGAGGAAAAGCCTCATAGGCAAGGCCCAGGGCTGAGACAGCATTCCCTTCTCCTACTTCTTGCGTTGCTTAAGACATGCTTTATAATTAGTATATTTGTGCTTGTAACATATTTTCCAGGAGATAGGGCATTGCAGAGAAGAAAGTGCATGACTTTGTGACTGACACAAAAATAAATACTTCCTCACCAGTGGGGGAAATGGCAGCTATTAAAGCCCAGGATTGCTGCAAAGGGAAAACACCTGCAAGAGAGCTAGCTGTATGAGCAACTTAGAAAGAAATCTATTAGTGATGAAGAGAAAGACCTAGAATCTGCAGAGCCTCCCATGCCCCTAGCTTTAAGAGCTAGAAAATCCATCTTAGATCCCCAAATTTGGACTTGGTATTGGGGCCCCACAACCCTGTCTACAAAAGAGAAACCGTTAATTCCTACCATAGAGGGACCTTTCTATGAGGCATATATGATAGGAAGTAGGATAGGCGTTGACACACTCTGCCGGAAAAGATTTTAGATAGGATATTATGACCACGAGGAAGTAAAGGAAAGTTAGGACTAATGGCAAAACAGTTAGATGGACACATCTTTTTATTTTGGAGAGAATAAGGCAGTTTGGAAAGCCAGGGTGCATAAGGACTCAACATGAAAAGGAAAAATGGGTAAACAGTTATAGTGCTTAAAGAAGGAAATGTGTGCAGGAAATTATCCGCAAGGAAGGTATACCTATTCCTATTTTGAACCTGACAGTGAAGTGAAAGGATAATAGATTCTAAAGCACAATTACAGAAAAGAGAGAAGCCCTTTGAGATTTTACAATTACTAACCACGTTAAGTATTTGGTTAACTTACTTGGCATTTGGTAGGATAAATAAGAAAGAATGCAGAAACTGCAAGCTTTAAGATTAAGAGATGTCTTGCACCTCTGAGCAAAGCTTTATTGTGGTTAGAAACCCAATGTCTAGTTGGAGAGGATATGTTAAAAATAACTATAGACAACTGAGCAATATGCAAACAATTGGTTAGAATTTACTGGAAAAGAAAAATCCTTGGGTTTATGTGTGAAAGATGCTTGAAAGGTGCTTTTATGTAACCATTTCCCTGCTTAAAAATAGTATAAATAAAGACCTTTGAGCTATTTGGGTCAGAGACTAACTCATCACTTTTGACTCTGCATCCTTCATTCCTGTGCTGATCCCACGCTCCTTCTTGGTACCCTGTCAACTGCTGAAGCTGGTCTTTGGCATGAGAGACTCTTATTTCCAATTATCCTGAAAGAAGCCAGAAGTACAGGAATGGATCAATTGGTAAAGCACCAGCCCTAAGCAAATAACCAAGTAAGAGTACAAGGCCCTGAGTTCAAGCAAGAGTACCAGCAAAAAACAAACAAACATATATATATATATATATATATATATATATATATATATATATATATATATAATCTGGTTTATGTGGTTTAAAAAAATTAGTGGGGAAAATTAATGAAAAGAAGGTGTAAGAAATTTTAAAAGCCCCTATTGGTCTACCTCCTGATCCAGATGAGAAAGCAAAAAGTAGATTAGACTATTTTATAAATAATGGCCAGATATGAGCCATGCTTTGGACTAGTTAAAGCTTTGCAATCGTTGGGACAGGAACATGGAAGAAGGAAGGATTCATTTTTGTCTTGTGGCTTCATAAAATATCGGGTGATACTGATTTTGAGAAGGGAAGAGGGAAATTATGAATCAGCACTTTGTTCTAGTTATGTGTGTCTTTATGTCTCAGTGGGGAGGTGGAGCAGGAGGTTGTTGGCGGGGTGGGGGGGGCTTAAGACTGCGCCTAATTTAGAAACTTGTCATATATTCTTTCATGTGATGAGAGCTAAACATCACAAACCATATATTCTGTGCTCTCAATTACAGTGAGGACATATGCAATGATAAGTGAAGTAGTGTTACTGGCAGATAGCTCTGAACAAGGGATGAGCTTACAACTGAATGAATTTATTTGTGACCTTAAATATTGACTTAACATACAAATATATTACTTTTTAAAGTCATTTACAAAATATTCGAGGAGACTATATAGAACCATAGAGTCCTTCTTTCTCATGCTTTCCCTGTTCCCCTCTGCATGGTTCCCTTCCTGTCACTCCAAGCATTGTGTTTTAATATGGAGAAGTAGGGCTAGGAGTTGTGGCTCAGGGGTGGAGTGCTTCCTTAGTACACACAATGCTATGGATTTTATTCCCAGCACTGGAAAAAGAAAAACAAGGAGATTAGCATGGAGAAGTATCATGTAAAATGCTGCTCAAGAGGAACTTTGAAGCTTCTTACTTTTCCGTAGGTTGTTTTTTTTTTTTTTCCAGTACTGAGGCATGAACTCAGGGCCTCAGATTTGCTAGACTGGCACCTACCCGAGTGCCACTACACTACCATTTGAGACATGCCACCTGTCTGGCTCTTCCTTAGGAAATTGAAGTGGAGTCTCCTAAGCTTCTCCTGGCTGGCTTCAAATGGCAATCTTTTGGATCCTGGCTTTCTAAAGACCTAGGATTACAGGGGTCAGCCACTTTTGTTACTGGATACTTTTGTTTCTTCAGATACAACATCCTCCTTTCCCAAGTATTTATATCAAATGCGATCAGTTGCCAACATATGTAGCAATTTTGTTTTGTTTTGTTTAAACCACTTGATGCCAAATGATCTATTCCTATTGTGTATATGAGTATGCACAAACACACACACACACACACACACACACACACACACACTTAGCTTGACCTTCCCTTAGCCTTTTCTTTAGAAATTTCATTTCCTTTTCTCCTGAGTCTCTGCATTAGATTTGTGTTTTTATTGCATGAAGCATAGTTTTTTCTTTCTTACAGCCATGTAGTCTATCAATTACTTTTTAAAATTTATAGTTAGACTTTTATACTATGATATTTTCTGAACACAGATGATTTTTTTTCCTTATCACATGTGCTTCTAAAAGCAAGGGTCGTTTTTCTGAAGCTCTTTATGAAATGAGTCAAATTAAAAGAAGAAAATCTTTCTTCTAAAAATATCTTTATTTTAAAAGGCTGTTTCCCCTCTGTGGGTGCTCCTTCAGGAGGTGCTCCATTCTTACACACTCTCAGGCCAGAGCCCTAGATCTCCAATTTGCTCTTCACAAGGTATTTTGTGCCTGCAAGAAAATTTACTTCCATTTCTTCAGTTTCCTGACTTGCATCCTTAGCTTCTCTAGCTCATGAATCATGTTATTCCTTCTTGGGAAGAGTTGATATTGGCATCAGTTCTTCATGACATCTCAAATCTCATTCTGTGTCTCCTGTATTTAGCAGACATTCAATTTTCTGGCAAATGAAACTCCTGCATTAGTTTTCTATTGCTACAGTAACAAATTACAATTAACAATTATTGCATAAGAATATTCATTTATTACCTTCAACTCCTTCATTAGTTTTATTATTCTGTGGCTATAGTAGGTCAAACTTTTGGGCAGGAATGCTGTTCTGAGTGTCTACAAAATGGAAGGTTTTAGCCATGCAAAGCTCTTCCCTGGAGGTGTTGAAAGGAGGACTACACTTATTTTTAGCCAAGGACTGAGACCACATCCACCAATCCACTCACCAGGGTCTAGATTCTGGATTCCCAATGATATACAGTATATTAAAAGATAAGGATTTTACTATCTAAATATAATGCTATATGTGGGACACTTTGGTAGCTTTTTAAAGTAAAAATGTTTAAGTGTAAAAAAAGTAGGGAGAGGGTGGAGAAAGGGAGCATATACCAAAGGAAAGGAAGAACAAAGGAAGGGTGGGGGAAAGGAAAGAGGGAAGGAGGTAGGATGAAAGAAGCCAGGAAGAGAACTTGGGAAGAAGGGGGAGAGAGAAAGAGAAAGCAACAAGTGGAGGAATGGGGAAAAGGGAAGGAAGGGAAGGATAGAGGAAAGGAAGAAAAAAATTAAATGCAGGAGGGAAGAATGGAAGGAGAGAAAAAGGAAGAAAGCAAGGAAAAAAAAGAAACAAAGAAGAAAGGAAGAAAACCTACAAAATAAATACAATTTTGTGAGCCAATGAAACCAGTTAATTAAATGCAGGCACACTTAACAATTTATAAAGGTTCAATCAAGTGACTCAGGAATATTCCTGTCCATGTAGTTTCTGTAATATTTTAGATAAAGAGTGACAAGCACGAACCCCAGGAGGTATCTTCTAAGCAGGAATTTATGTGCTGCCGGTTGTAATGCAATGCAAAGTTATCCTAAAGACAGACCAAGCAGTTCAGAAGCTGCTCACTTCCTGATAGTTGTAACTGATGCACATACTAGAACTGCCAGTTCCAAAAGCTAAATGATACCAGGGAAAATGAGCTAAGGTTTTCATTAAAAATTTTAAATAGATTTAAAAAAAATTGAGAACTCTGGAAACAATGACAATGTGAAAAAGAGTTTAGAGATTACCATCTCCTCTGACACTGAATTAAACTACAAACTAAAAACACATTTAAATTTATTTTATTAAAAAAATTTCTTGTCAGTGCTGTGTTTCTTTTCTAGTGTCAATACTGGGGCTTGAACTCAAGAGTCTCAAGCTTTCACTTAGCTTTTCGCTTGAGGCTGGTGTTCTACCACTTGAGCCAAACCTCCACTTCTGGATTTTTTTTTGCTGGTTAATTGGAGGTGAGAGTCTCAGGGACTTTTCTGCCTGGCTTGGTTTCAAACCATGATCCACAGATCTCACCCTGAGTTTCTAGGATTATAGATAGGTACCGGTGCCTGGCTTGAAAAGTCAATTTTGAAACAGCAGAGGAAGAAAAACCACATCATCACTCTGAAAATAAAGCATTAACCAGAAATGTGAGAGGCTAGTTTCTAAAGTGTGGATTAGATAAAAGGAAATGGACACATCAAAAATAAATTCCCAATTTATGAGTACAATACATTTTTCAATTGCATTTTTACAATGCAATTTATGACTACAATTCATTATTTTCCGCCTTCATCTATCCCAACCTCAAGTTTTCTAGTTCTGTTTTTACATATGTATATTGAGTATTCTGACTGCATTTGCTCACTCTTCCTCTCTCCATTTAATCTAGACCTCTTGCCTGAATCTCCACTTCCCTCAGATAAGACATGTTTCCGTTTCCTGGTACTCAGTTTGTTAAATTGTCTGTGAAGTGGTCAAAGGGGTTGTTACACCATGAAAATCTACCTCTGTATAGACCATACTTCAGTCATCTTGGTCATGTTTATGACCCTCTGTATGTTTATATTTCAAACTTTCATATATTAGTAAAAACATGTGCCCTTTGTCTCTTTAAGCCTGGCTTATTTACTTATTTTGATCAACAGGATTTTTTTCCAGGTCAGGATACAATAAACAGACCTGAAAACTCATGTCCATAGCTTTACTATTCATGATTACCAAGTTATAGCAAAGCCCAATGACGAATGGATCAAGAAAATTTGATATATATAGATAATATATCAAATTAATATTTATGTGTATATGCATACATGAAATTGTATCCCTCAGAAAGAATATTCTGTCATTTACAAAAACATTGATGGATTTGACTAGGTAGTTTTGTCTTTTTTTTTTTTTCTTTCTTTCTGGTTCTGGGGCTTGAACTCAGGGCCTAGGCTCTATCTCTGAGCCTCTCTGTGCTCAAGGCTAGCTCTCTACCACTCGAGCCACAGCATCCCTTCCAGCTTTTTCTGTTTATGTGGTACAAAGGAATTGAACCCAGGGATTCATGAATGCTAGGCAAGCACTCTACCACTAAGCCACATTCCCAGCCCTTACTAAGTAGGTTTTAACACAGCAAATTTGTGGGGACACAGACACTCAAGATTATAGTAGGACTTTTGCATGATTCTTGAAACACCAATCTGGAATGTTCTCCCCCCCAGCCTCTTCCCTCCTGCCCGCCCTCTCTCCCTGACTCTCTCTGTCCTGAATATTCCAGCCTCCTGATCACAACTTTCACCTTTTATATTTCTTCTTTCTACTTAATTTTTTCTTTAACATATGCCATTAAACATCACTTTTGTTACTGGGTTTATTTTCTGCCTCTGCTGCTAGACTCTAAAAGATCACTGTCTACCTTACTCACTTCTGTAATATAATGTCTAAAACTCTGTACGTTATGCATAAAGCATTCAATGAATGCTCAAGGGGAAGAAAAACTAAATTGAGCTAGACTTGCTTATTTTACCCAAGTTGACTTTTAAATTGAACGCTGCTTCTCTCTTGAAGCAGAGGAGGAGAGGTGCAGAGGGAGGGACATGGAGGAGATGGGGAGTGGGAGAGGAAGGTATCCCATAATATTATGTTTGTTTCCATAATTTGAGTTAAACCACAAAATAATGTTATAGGGACTACTGAAATATACAGAGGACTTCTGGCTATAGTCTGATGGCAGAGTATGGCCTGCAGCCTGTTTTCTGCATGTGCTGATATTAAAGCATTGAACAAGGAAAATGAGGAAGAAGAGAGAGGGGAAGGAGTAGAACACCCTCTTATACAAATCGCTAAGCTTCCTTCAGTCAAGAAAGCTTGTCTGGTGAGTTTAATTTTGCATATTAAGAGCTGGTCTTGGTTATAATCAGCACCATGTTGGAAAACACACACACAATGTTGGAAGACAGATACACACACACACACACACACACACACACACACACACACTTCTAATTGTCTTCTTGGAATGTTGTAAGGCTTTGAAATTGAGACATTCTGCATTTTCTCCTTATCTCAGTGGAAAAGCCGAGGCCCCCTCCTGCCTGTCACATCCTCAGGCCTTGAGTGATGAACAGCAGGGCTGAGTCTGTCCTTCGCTCCTGCTTCTAGCCTGCAATATCAGGTGCTTTCTGCCAGGCACTTTGAAGAAGAGGCCAACACGGTTGGGCACTTGAGAAATGCTGTTTGAGAGACAATAAAAGAGGCCCTGGCTTAAAGTACATTAAGGGATCACAGGAGTACATCTTGACTACATTTTCAGATCTTTTGATTCAAAGATACACATCTTCTTATCTCCCAAGGAGTGAGGTCAACCCAGCACAGAGCACAGAGCCTTGCATAATACCTTTGTCAGCCACACATCAGAGATAATTAGTGAGAACAGTGGGAGGGGCTTCTCAGCAGCATTGGGGAAGGGTAGAAATTGATTTGTAATGTAAGGAGGCTGATCAGGGCTGCAGCCTAGTCAGCCATGCAAAAGGATGCCTTAGGCTCATAGCCACTCTGCCTGGTGACTTTGCTTGCACATGCCTTCAGCTACCACACTCAGTGTTCTTTCTGTGGAATATCAGGGAAGAATGTGGGCATGTGTTTGGTGTAAACACAACCAAGGTCAATGCAGTCTTGGAAACAAAAATAAAAAGACTCATAATAATGAAAGGGGAAAAGGAAATAAAGACAGGAAATCTGAGATCCAGAAAAGTTATTGTGATCAACATTCAAATTTCTTGCAGAGTTTATGTCACTTTTTCTGGTGAAGAAATTAAAACTACCATCTAGTCAGGCTTGAAGCCTCTAATGAGCCACCAGAGAGCTGTTTCTTCATTTCATTCTATGGCGAGTTGCCCTTGAAACTCATGAAATCACTTCCTTAAGAAATGTTCTGGCTTTCTCATTAGAGAGGGACTTAGCCATGTTTTATTTCTCAGTGAAATTTTTATTTGGAAATCATGTGAACGGAGCCACATTTTCCTATTGATTACTAAATAAATAGCATAATTGCAGACTTATTTTTCTTGTTTTGTTTTTTTTCAATTATTTTAAATCTTCTTTGCTTACCACAGGTATAGTGTATAGGGATTTTTTAGTTGCTTTTTATCATGCTTCTGCAATTTAATTGGGCTGCTTTCTCACCTTGTGCATCCTGTTTACTCTTCCCATGCTCTGCCTTCTCTCCTGCAGAAGTGAAGGGAGATAGGTAAAAAATTTCTTTGAAGTCATTTCAGCTTCTATAAAAGTGTACACACTATCTCAGTAAAACAAAAAAAAATCACTGTGATATAACTTCAGAGCATAGCCAAGCAGTCAACTACAACTACAAGGGAGCTCAGCCTTATCTTGATTCTTGAAAACTGTGTTGGATTTAATGAACAGGCGTTATCTTCATGGTGGATGCTGATTACCCTAACATATAACATTAAATATCTTCTGAAATAGTTATCACTGTTATCCCCGATTACCACAGAAATTCTGTGTGCCTCTTTTCTCTATTGGACACTTTGCAAAGGCATGGAACTATGTGTTTTGTTTCTCCAGACCTCTAGACTAATGTATAAGCTTACTTAACAAATCCATGGATTTTTCTCTGTGGTCCGCTTTCAATGGATAACACTGCCATCAATTCAATCACATGACCGCAGAAATGATGTTTGGGAATGCTATGAGCCTCATTGTTCATCAAACTATCTCAAACTCCTGTTTTCTATTCTACTTAAGTGTCTTAGATCCACAATATATTGCTTTCTCTTTGGCTCCATATTACTTGTCTTTGACAAGTCTATAAATATTTTAACATTTGTCCTGGTAAACTGGCAATGTACTTTCTAAAAGGTTCCTAAAATTATTATTTTAAAATGCAAGTCTAATCCAGACCCAGTACAACATTCCAATCTGTGATATAAGATTCCAAGGAGATTGCCATACATACTCAGTGTATAAGTTAACATCTATACTAACTTCTGCTAGAGACATACAGCCTGCCATCAAATCTCAGCTTTTCTCTCTATGAGTTCAATTAAACATATTCACTTTACCTTGCTTTTGAGGCACTTAATACTTTGTGGGGGCGGGGGGGGGAGAGAGACAGATTTTCATAAAATTAAGTGCAAGGGGACCAACAGCATCCAATCACAATGAGTTAAACACAATTGTTTAAATGTAGCTAATTCAGTGCTGATCAAACATGTCCATTTATCGGCAGTATATTCACAGGAAATTAAAGTTGCTGTTTTTTGAAATTTCTTTTCTTTTTTTGTACTGGTACAGGGACTGGAAATCAGGGCCTTAATCTTACATGGCTTTATTTGCTCAAGGCTGATGCTCTACCACTTGAGACATAGCCTACATCTGGCCTTTGACACTAATCTCACAGAGTTTTTGAACTGTAATGCTCAGATCTCAGCATCCTGTATAGCTAAGACTACAGGCATTAGACACTGGTACCTCATGCAATTTCTTCCTATATTATTTATTTGTTATTTGTGCATTTAGTTAGGTGCCACTCTATATGCCATTAAACTTCAACCAAGGCAGGCTAACTGGACTTGGTATGCACATCCCATTTATGTGCACTTGATACAGAGTCATGTAGTTGTTTTCCTTTTCCATGAAGACCAATGCCAAACCCTTAGCCTATGACTTGTGGTCTCAACACAAGCTAACCCCTGCCTACTTCTAACTCCATCCCAGTTCTCACCTTCCCTCTCGGTCTAGCCATACTTCCCTTCTTTCAGTCATTCTAACCCTATATTCATATTTTTACCTCAAGACTTTTGTACATCCTATAGTTCTTTCTGGAACGTTCCCTTTACACCAAAATCTGCATCATGAGTAGTGTATGTATACTTTAGGTCTTAGTTAAGTGCTCTTTTCTGAGTAGATCCTTTTTCAAACCTTTAGGCTAAGTCATTCTTCTCTACTTTGCCTATATTCTGTCTTTCAGATCACTTGTCTGGGTTTGTTATACTCTGGTTCAGTAGGGTAATTTCTGAATTGACACTTATCTCTCCCACCATAGTATAGGCTTCATGATAGTAGAGGCTTCCGTATTTTGTTACTCTTCTCTCTCTGTGTCTAACAGCATAGCTGGTACTTGCAGGCTGACTGACTAACAATTTTAAAAGATGTATCTGTCAACAGTTCCTCAGAACTAGAATCTTTAGGTTAGAGTTCTAGACTATATTTCAATGAAATTGAATTTGAATTTTATTTATGCTTAGAAACCACTGTCTTAGAAAATATCTATAACTTATAATGCAGAACACCTTTAAGAATTTTCTCATAGTTTATTACTGGGATCTGATTAGATATTTTAGTGTGTGTGTACAGTGGGGCTGGGTGGATAGTGAGGAGCCACTGTTAAAAAATAATTTTATTGTCTCACTGACATTTCAGTCAACAAGAGGCCACATATGCAACAAAGGTTCCATGGGATTGTATCCCCAGTGATGATGCAGCCATGCTCATTTGTTTAGGCATATTGTATGGTGTTCATGCACAATGAAGTCACTTAACAATGCATGTCTAAGAATGTGGCCATGATATTAAGTGATGTATGCCTGCATTTATATGGGGAAGATTCTCACTGTTAGAAATTTCTTTAAGTAAATCATTACCATAAATCTCACTTTGTTAAGCCCAGTTTTCCTTTGGAGTAACAGAAGAGATTGAATCTGCCTGCTAAAGGCCATTTCCTCAAATACCAGCAGCATTAGTATAGTGTTAAAAGGGTTTTGGGGACGTGCGCGCGCATGCGAACCCAAAGGTGTGTAAATGCATGCAGAGTTGGAACTCAGGGCCTGTTCCCTGTCTCTGAAATTGCCTTTTGCTCAAGCCTAGTGCTCTACTAGTTCAGCCACAGCTCTCCCTCCAGCTTCTGAGTGTTTCAATGGAGATGAGTCCCAGGGACTTTGCTGCTTATACTGGCTTCAAACCTTGACTTTCAGATCTCAGCCTGCTGCATAGTTGGGATTAAAGATGTGAGCCACCAGTGCCCAGTACATGTTTGTTTAAAACAATATCATACATAGGTTCTTTAGTGGTTCCTTAGATGATGCTGTTGCCAGACATAAGCCTTTCCCATATGCATTCCTGTTTCATCTCTCCTAAAATCACTAGCTAGGACATGTTCTGATCAGTCCCAACTTCAGTAAAACATCTACCTTGAAACTGTATATATCTGAACTATGAAGATACCCTGTGCCTTAAGATGACCTGGTAAGCCTCACAGTGTCTAAATGGAGTTGGACTTCACTATTACTCTTGTGGCTTTTCCATATAGCTGTATATATTTGCTTCACCCATTTTTTATCTAAGTAAACATTGTGCATGTGCTCTTTGTTGTAATTTGTTCATCCAAGAGCAAACAGATTATTCTGTGTTTTGGTCACCTATAAATATCATGTTAGCTTTATAATTTCTGATCATGATTTTTGGCAAATGTTAACACAGGAGAAGAAAAGCTCTATGAAGTCACTTACAAGTTGTGCCAGAAAGCTGAGACTGATTGGATAACTGAAGTTCTGTGGGTATTTATGGATATTTGATCAAAAAGATGTGCAATTGTGAAATCTTCAATCTTACTTGATAAAATTACTAATTATAATGTTTCCCACAGACCATGGTAACAAAATAATTTACTGTAGAGCATGGAGTTATTATCATACCTGAGATACAGTTCCCTAATTTAATTTCTTTAATTTTTTTCCTCTAAAAGCATAAGCCTTTTGCATCACGTCTATTTGGTAAATGTCCTCCATTTAAACATGGAATTTGTGGGTCAGACTGTCTTTTACTGTCTCTCATGGCAGTGGGTTTGGTGCTCAGCTATGGTTTATGTCATCAGTGGGATAAACAGTGATGGTTGCATTGAGATGGCACTGACCTTAATACTGCCTTGCATAGAATAATCTCAATTGCATTGGGCATGGGCTGTAGCTACAGGGATTGAATGTGGTGACATCTACATTTGCATCATATGCATTAAGAAAAAGAAGTACCTTTCCATTTCTAACATCTTACCTTGTAGTCATTGCTTTATTTTCAAGGATGTTTAGAGAGTGTTTAGAAAAAGCACCCATTTTCCCTGGATGTTTACACAAAATGTTATACTATGAAAATGAGAGTACATAAAGAAAACTAAATCTAAAGTTGGCATACTTGTATTTCAATTTCAATTATTATATGATGTGACATATGACACTGAAGAATTCACGTACCTGAGATCCAGTTTTCACAGTTGAAATTATGTCCACATTAAAGAATCTTCAAACATTGGGAAGAGGGGTAGAAAGAGTGATAGAAGGGATGCGGTTTATTGGAACACATGATGGAAGTGTAGAAATGTAATGATGAAATCTCCCTTTGTAAAACTAACATAAGCTAATACAGATCAAAAGAGAGGAATTCACTGAATCCCTCTATGAGCAGTTCTGAGACTTGGTGGCTTAGAGCCAGGAAGACCATGCATGCCACAGAAGGAGCAAGGACCGAGGGTGACACTTGGGGAGGGAGGGGATGATGTCTAGGGAAGCAAGGGATGGGGTGTAAGGCAGGGCTATGTCAGAGGGTTGGTAGTAGAGAGAAAGAAGGAACACATACTGAAAATTAAAGAGACTAACAGAAATGTCAAAAGATCATCAAATCAGAACATACAAACTTAACCAGACATCAGTGGCTTATGCCTTTATTCCTAGATACTCAGCAGGCTGGAATCTGAAATATAGCATTTTAAAGCCAGGTTAGGCAGAAAGGATTGTGAGACACTATCTACAAGTAAAAGCTGCACAAAAGGCATGGTTCAAGTAGTAGAGCACTAGCCATGAGCAAGCAAGTCAAGTGAGCACAAGATCCTGAGTTCAAATCCTGATACCAAAAATAAAATATGTAAACTTCCCCGTGCACCAGAAACAAGTGATATTACTTTTTAAACACTTTAGCTTGTAATACAAGAAAAAAAGGTATTGATAACACCCACACAAAAGTCATGAAAAGAGAGTCAAATGGTGAGAATGAAAAAGCTTGGAGCTGGGAGCTGATTGCATTCCTAGCTATTTAAATAGCTGAAATATGGGGTTTGTAGTTCAACTTCAGATCAGGTAGGAAAGTTCCTGAGAATTAATTCTTGAAGAATTAACCACCAGAAAGCCAAAAATGGAGCTGTGACTTCGTGGTAGAGTGCTAGTATTGAGTGAAAAAGCCAAGGCTAGTACCTTGACCTTGAGTTCAAGCCTCAGTAGTGGCATAAAAAATTAAAGAAGCCAAAAGAAAATGAGAATCAAATGTTATTTAGTAAAAAATGTCTTAACAAAAATATGACAGGTGGAAGTAAAAATTTTTTTTTGCCAGTCCTGGGGCTTGAACTCAGGGCCTGAGCACTGTCCCTGGCTATTTTTTGCTCAGGGTGAGCACTCTACCTCTTGAGTCACAGCTCCACTTTTGGCTTTTTCTGTTTGTGTGGTACTGAGGAATTGAACCTAGGGCTTTCAAGTATGCTAGGCAAGCACTCTACTATTAAGCCACATTCCTAGCCTTTGCAAGTAAAATTTTAACACCACAACTCCAAGCAATTATTTTTAAACAAACATTTATAAATACATACAAAATAAGTCAAATCATATTCAAAGATAGAATGACAAAATGGACCAAGAGAGAGAAAGGTGTGTGTGGGGGGGGTGAGTGAATACAGAAATTTAAAAAGTAGAATTTTTTTAAAAAACCAAATAACAAAATGTCCAAGAAAGGAGAAATTCCATTAGGAATAGAATAAAAGGCAATGAAGGAAAGGATAAAAATGTTCAAGGTGTAGGATGAGGTACAAAGATTCAGTAGATAGAGTGATAGATACAGAAGGCAAATCCAGTATCACAGAAAGATTGAAGAACATGGAATGGAACAGACTAATTTAAATTTAACTTGATAACCTAAGAAATCTTTCTATGAATAAAACAACAATCTTTATGATAGTTTCTTTTTTTCTGGCAGTATTGGGATTTACACTCATGGCTTCATACTCATATTTCTTCAGCTTGCTCACTCATACCTGGTATTCTACCACATAAATTATATAGCTCCAGTCCTGCTTTTTGCTGGCTAGCTGAAGATGGAGTCTGGCTCCGAGCTGCTAGCCTCTGTATTTCAATTCAGTAACTAGAATTGCTAGAATTGGCACCAACATTGAGTGAAGAAAATTATCTTTAAAAAAGGACACATCATATGCCTAAGACAATTTAACTAGGCCAACCAATCCAAAACATAGCTCAGCAAAACTATTAGATTTAAAAAAAAAAAAAAGAAAGAAAAAAAGAAAAGAAAAATGTCCTTAGCCTACTAGGTAAAAAGGAATCACCCCACATAAAAACAAATGAGCACCAAATATTTTAAATAATAACATATATAGCAAGAGAAAGGGAAAACAATATTTTGGATTTTTTAAATAATAATTACTTATTTATTGTCAAAGTGATGCACAGAGGGGTTACAGTTTCAAACATTAGACCATGGGTACATTTCTTGTACTATTTGTTACCTCCTCCATCACTCCACCCTCACAACTCCCCTTTTCCCTCTCTCCCCAAGAATTGTTCAGTTGGTTTACACCAAGTGATTTTGCAATTACTGCTTTTGGAGACATTAGTCTTTTTATCCTTTGTCTCTCGATTTTGGAATTCCCTTTCACTTCCTTAGTTCTAAGACCAGAATATCCACTATCCAGGGTACTCCGATGAGATACAGTGATAGCACGGGGACAACCACAGGAAGGGGATATAAAAGGATCATGAAGAAAAGAAGCTATGGTTTCACAAGGCATGTTGAAAGTAATTAAAACAGTGATGTAACACTTGTTTCCATAATATGGAGTTCATTTCACTTACCATCATCTTATGTGTTCATAAGGGCATAGCTATTGAGCTCTTGTGAGCATCTGCTGTGACTAGCCTAACCCTGTGCTAATTATTCGCTATGAGGGAAACCATAGAGCCCATGTTTCTTTGGGTCTGGCTCACTTCACTTAGTATAATTTTTTCCAAGAGTTTCCATTTCCTTATGAATGGGGCAATGTCATTCTTTCTGACAGAGGCATAAAATTCCATAGTGTATATGTCCCACATTTTCCTGATCCATTCATCTAACTGAGGGGCATCTGGGTTGGTTCCATATTTTAGCTATGACAAATTGTGCTGCGATGAACATTGTTGTGCTGGTGGCTTTAGAGTGTTCTTGTTTGTGGTCTTTTGGGCAGATACCAAAAGTGGGGCTGCTGGGTCATACATGAGCTCTATGTTTAGCCTTCTGAGGAATAGCAACACCATTTTCCAGAGTGGCTGAACCAGTTTACATTCCCACCAACAATGAAGCAAGGTTCCCTTTTGCCCACATCCTGTCCTACATTTACTATTTTTAGTTTTCTTGATAAAGGACATTCTTACTGGGGTGAGGTGGAATCTCAATGTTGTTTTGATTTCCCTTTCTTCTATGGCCAGTGATGTAGAGCACTTTTTCATATGTCTCTTGGCCATTCTCATTTCCTCATCAGAGAAGTCTCTTTGTAAGTCTTTAGCCCACTTGTTGAGGGGGCTGTTGGTTCTTTGAGGTTATGTTTTGCCAGAATTTAATTTCTTCAGTTCTGCATATATTTTAGATATGAGGCCTTTTTCTTTTGTATGGCCAGTAAAGACCTCTTCCCAATCTGTGGGCTTTCTGCTTATATTGCAAGCTATGTTCTTTGCCCTGCAGAAGCTCTGAAGTTTGATGCAGTCCCATTTGTCCATCCTTTCTTTCATTTGTTGCATTTTTGCTCCTTTATTAAGGAAGTTTTGTCCTGTGCCAAGGAGCCTAAGTGTTTCTCTTACTCATTCTTGGAATGTTTTCAGAGTATCTGTTTTTATTTCAAGGTCTTTGATCCATTTGGAATTGATTTTGATGCAGGGTGATATATAAGGATCTAGTTTTAATTTGTTGCAGGTGTTGAACCAGTTTTACCAGCACCATTTGTTGAAGAGGCTATCTTTCGACCATCCTATTTTTTTTTAACTCCTTTATCAAAGTTGGCGTTAAGTAGGCATAGTTGTGCATATTCATTTCTGGGTCTTTAGTTCTATTCCATTGGTCTTCAGGTCTGTTCCTGTGCCAATACCAAGCTGTTTTTATTACTATAGCTTTATAATACAGCTTGGTATAGTAATTCTTACACCACTGTTCTTTCTACTTAGGATTGTTTTTACTATTCCACGTCTTTTATTATTCCATATGAATTTCTGGATTGCAGTCTCTCTTTCATTAGAAAAATGGTGTTGGGATATTAATCGGTATTGCATTGAATTTGTAGATAGCCTTTGGCAATATTGGCATTTTGACAAATGAATTCTCCCAATCCATGAGCATGGGAGGTTTTTCCATTTCCTTAGTTCTGCCTTACATTCGTTTTTCATGTTGTTAAAGTTCTCATCATAGAGGTGTTTCACTTCTTTGGTTAAGGTTATTCCTGGGTATTTTATGTTTGTTTTTTTAATTGTTATTGTCAAACTGATGCACAGAGAGATGACACTTTCATATGTTAGGCATTGGATACATTTATTGTACTGTTTGTTACCTCCTCCCTAATTCCCCACTCTCTCCTCTCCCTTTCCTTTCCCCCCATGAGTTGTTCAGTTGATTTACACCAAACAGTTTTGCAAGTATTGCTTTTGTAATCATTAGTCTTTTTACCCTGTGTCTCTTGATTTTGGTATTCCCTTTCAGGTCCCTAGTTCTAATACCAGTATACACAGTTTCCAATGTACTCAGGTAAGATACAGAGATAGTGCAGGTACAGACAGAGGAAGGGGATACCAGAAGGTCATCAATAATAGAAGCTATGGTTTCACATCACATGTTGAAAGTAATTACAACAGTGATAAAACAGTTGTTTCCATAATATGGAGTTCATTTCTCTTAGGATCATCTTATGTGTTCATAAGGGTATACCTATTGCACTCTTGTGATCCTCTGCTGTGACTAGCCTAAACCTGTGCTAATTATTCCCTATAAGGGAGACCATAGAGTCCATGTTTCTTTGGGTCTGGCTAATTTCACTTAGTATAATTTTTTCCACGTCCTTCCATTTCCTTACGAATGGTGCAATGTCATTCTTTCTGATAGAGGCATAAAATTCCATTGTGTATATGTCCCACATTTTACTGATCCATTCGTCTACTGAGGGGCATCTGGGTTGGTTCCAGATTCTAGCTATGACAAATTGTGCTGCGATGAACATTGTTGTGCTGGTGGCTTTAGTGTGTTCTTGTTTGTTGTGTTTTGGGTAGATGCCCAAAAGTGAGGCTTCTGGGTCATACGTGAGCTCTATGTTTAGCCTTCTGAGGAATCTCCATACTTTTTTCCAGAGTGGCTGAACCAGTTTACATTCCCACCAACAATGAAGTAAGGTTCCCTTTTGCCCACATCCCTTCCTACATTTGTTATTGTTAGTTTTCTTGATATAGGACATTCTTGCTGGGCTGAGATGGAATCTCAGTGTTGTTTTGATTTGCCTTTATTTTATGGCCAGTGATGTAGAGTAGTTGTTCATATGTTTCTTGGCCATTCTTATTTCCTCATCAGGGATGTCTCTTTTTAAGTCTCTAGCCCACTTCGTGAGGGGGCTATTGGTTCTTTGCCGTTTTGTTTTGGAGGAATATAATTATTTTAATTCTGCATATATTTTAGATATGAGGCCTTTTTCTTTTGTATGGCCAGTAAAGATCTTTTCCCAATCTGTGGGCTTTCTGTTTATCTTGCGTGCTATGTCCTTTGCCCTGCAGAAGCTCTGCAATTTGATGCAGTCCCATTTTTCCATCCTTTCTTTGATTTGTAGCATTTCTGGATCTATGTTAAGGAAGTTCCATCCTGTGCCATGTAGCCCAAGTGTTTCTCCTACTCCTTCCTTTAGTGTTTTCAGAGTATCTGTTTTGATTTCAAGGTCTTAGATCCATTTGGAATTGATTTTGGTGCAGGGTGATATATAAGGATCTAGTTTTAGTTTGTTGCATGTGTTGAACCAGTTTGCCAGCACTATTTGTTAGAGAGGCTATCTTTCTTCCAGACTATTTTTTTAGCTCCTGTATCAAAGTTTAAGTAGACATAGTTCAGTGGGTTCATTTCTGGGTCTTCAATTCTGTTCCATTGGTCTTCAGGCCTGTTCTGGTGCCAATACCAAGCTGTTTTTATTACTATAGCTTTATAATACAGCTTGAAGTTTGGTGTTGTAATTCCTCCAGCACTGTTCTTTCTGCTTAGGATTGTTGTTGATATTCTGGGTCTTTTATTGTTCCATATGAATTTCTGGATTGCTTTCTCTATTTCATTAAAAAATGGTATCAGGATATTAATGGGTATTGCATTGAATTTGTTGATAGCCTTTGGCAATATTGCCATTTTGATTATATTAATCCTCCCAATCCATGAGCATGGGAGGTTATTCCATTTCTTAGTTCTGTCTTAACTTCGTTTTTCATGTTTTTGAAATTCTCATCATAGAGGTTTTTCACTTCTTTGGTTAAGGTTATTTCTGGGTATTTTATGTTTTTTGAGGCTATTGCAAAAGAAGTTGCTTTCCTGATTTCAGCCTGGGCATTCTGGTCATTAGCATATAGAAAGGCCATTGATTTTTGAGGGTTTATTTTATATCCTGCAACTTTGCCAACGTTTTGGATCAGGTCTACTAGCTTGGGAGTAGAGTCTATGGGGTTCTTTAGGTATAGGATCATGTTGTCTGCGAAGAGAGAAAGTTTAACTTCATCTTTTCCTATTTGGATCCCCTTTATATTTTCTTCTTGCCTAATTGCTATTGCTAGGAATTCTAATACTATGTTGAAGAGAAGGTGAGAGAGCGGACATCCCTGTCTTGCTCCTGATTTTAATGGGAATGGCTTTAGTTTTTCACCATTTAGAATTATGCTTGCTGTTTGTTTGTCATAAACTGCCTTGATTATATTCAGGAATGTTCCCTGGAATCCCAGCTTTTCCAGGGCTTTTTTCATAAATGGGTGCTGGATTTTATCCAGCCTTCTCTTCATCCAGAGATATAAGCATGTTATCCTTTACCTTGCTCTAGTTGATGTGGTGGATTACACTAATCGATTTGCGTATATTGAACCAACTTTGCATCCCTGGGATGAATCTAGTTTGATTATGTTGTATGATTTTTTTGGTGACCTGTTGAAGTTAATTGGCCAGCATTTTGTTGAGAATTTTTGCATCAGTGTTTATTAGGGAAATTGGACTAGAGTTCTCTTTCCATGATAAGTCCCTGCCTGGTTTTGGGATGAGTGTTATGCTGGCATCATAGAATGTGTTTGGTAGTGAACTTTCTCTTTCAATTTGATTGAAGAGTTTGAGAAATATCGGTGTGAGCTCTGTTTTGAAGGCCTTGTAGAATTCTGCTGTGAATCCATCTGGACCTGTGCTTTTTTTCTTGGATGAGAGATCTCTTATTGCAGATTCTATTTCAATGCTAGATATGGGTCTGTTTAGAAGATTTAAGTCTTCATGGTTGAGTTTGGGTATATCAATTTTTGCTAGGAAATTGTCCATTTCTTCCAGGCTCTTGAATTTGTTGGCATAATGTTTCGCAAAATGATCTGTTATTGTATTCTGAATTTTAGTTATTTCTGTGGTAATGTTACCTATTTATTCTGTGATCTTGTTTATTTGGGTGATCTGCCTTCGTTTTTTGGTCATATTTGCTAGGGTTCTATCTTGTTAATTTTTTCAAAGAACCAACTCTTCATTTTGTTGATTCTTTTGATGGTTGTTTTTCCTCTGTCATTTAATTCTGATTTTATTTTAATTATTTGCTTCCTTCTATTGACTTGGGGTTTGACTTGTTCTCTTCCAAAGAGCTTAAAGTGCTTTTTTAAGTTGTTGAATTGCCATTTCTCCAGTTTCTTTATGTTGGCATTCAGAGATATAAATTTTCCTCTGAATACTGACTTTGCTGTGTCCCAAAGACACTGGTAATTTGTGTGCTCATCCTGGCTTTAAACAGTTAAATTTCTGTTCTAATTTCTTTAATTACCCACCGATGGTTCAGCAGTGTGTTGTTTAGTCTCCATGAATTGTAGGATTTTCTGTGGTGGCTATTTGAGTCAAGCTCTAATTTTGTTCCATTTTTTTTTCCTGAGAGAATGAAGGGAATGATTTTGATACTTCTGAATTTGTACATATTTTCTTTGTGCCCTAAGATGTGCCTCTTTTGTGCCTATTTTGGAGAATGTTCCATGTGCTGCTGAAAAGAATGTGTCTTCTGGTGTTGCTGGATGGAATATTCTGTAGATGTCAGTTAAGTCTAGTTGATCTATGCATTTTTTTATTTCTGAAGTTTCTTTGCTCAGTTTTTGGCATGTTGATCTGTCCAGAGGTTACAGTGGAGTGTTAAAGTCTCCAACTATCAATGTGTTTGGGGCTATAAGAGTTTTTAGCGTCAGTAGTGTTTGTGTGATGAAGTTGGGTGCTCCTGTATATTGGGTGTATTTATTTGGCGTGGTTATATCCTCCTGTAGGAAAGATCCATTTTTTTTTTTTTTTTTTTTTTTTTTTTTTTTTTTGCCATTCCTGGGCCTTGGACTCAGGGCCTGAGTACTGTCCCTGGCTTCTTTTTGCTCAAGGCTAGCACTCTGCCGCTTGAGCCACAGCGCCACTTCTGGCCATTTTCTGTATATGTGGTGCTGGGGAATCGAACCCAAGGCCTCATGTATATGAGGCAGGCACTCTTGCCACTAGGCCATATCCCCAGCCCCAAGAGATCCCTTTATTAGTATGTAGTAACCTTCTTTTTCTCTCCTTACTATTTCTAATTTGAAGTCAATTTTATCTGATACTAGGATTGTAACTCCAGCCTGTTTATGCGTGCAGTTTGCTTGGTAGATTTGATTCCAGCCTTTCACTTTTAGAAGATATTTGCTTTTGCTGGATAGTTGTGTCTCTTGAAGGCAGCAGAAATATGTATCTTGATTTTTTTTTTTTTTTTTTGGCCAGTCCTGGGCCTTGGACTCAGGGCCTGAGCGCCGTCCCTGGCTTCTTCCCGCTCAAGGCTAGCACTCTGCCACCTGAGCCCCTTCTGGCCGTTTTCCATATATGTGGTGCTGGGGAATCGAAACAAGAGCTTCATGTGTAGGAGGCAAGCATTCTTGCCACTAGGCCATATTCCCAGCCCCTGTATCATGATTTTTGATCCAACTTTTGAGCCTATGTTATTTAGTTGGAGAATTAAGTCCATTAATGTTGAGAGTTAGGATTGAGAGATGATCAGAAAACAATATTTTGAAGATGATCAGAAGGGGAAGTGTGAGCCAAGAATCTTCTATCCTTGTTACTCTCTGTTAACAAGACTCAGGCAACCATTTGAGCCAAGAATATTCTATCCTTGTTACTCTCTGTTAACAAGACTCAGGCAACCAGTGTTAGCTTGAAAATACCCAGGGAATACTGTCCTGGTGAAGATCTCCTAAGACATCTACAAAAGTATATACTCCTCTAAGTTATCCCAGAGAGGAAAGGCGTAATTTTATCCATAGGACTATAGTGAATATTTTGCGTTTAATTTGGGAAGAAATAAAAGGGCATCTGGGTGCTGGTGGCCCACTACCTGTAGTCCTATCTACACAGGAGGCTGAGATGTGAAGATCATGTTTAAAGCCAACATGGGACGGAAAGTCCATGAAACTCTTATCTCCGTTTACCTACCAAGAGCCAGAAGTGGAGCTGTGGCTCAAGTGGTAGAGCACTAGATTTGAATAAAAAAGCAAAGGGACGATACCAATGTCCTGAGTTCAAGACCCAGTACTGGCATGCACACACAGAGAAATGGCAGAGAAATGACATTTCTCCACCTTTTGAAAAGGGAAAGCAGCCACCGTCTATAATTCATTTGTCCCCAAGATAACACATAATACCTCATAAGATTCCATGAACTCTAAACATACTAACAATTTTCCTGGTGGAAATTTAACTTTCACAAAAATTTAACTTTCGTGTGTGTATATATATATATATGTATATATGTATGTATATACGTATATGTATATACATATATACATATATGTGCATATATGTATATACATATACGTATATACATACATATATACATATATATACATAGAGAGAGAAAGAGGGAGAGAGAGAGCCTAAGAAGGCAAAAAGGGTTGACAAAATTATCAAGCCTCTAACTAAAGTAGTATGATAATCATGAATAAATAGACAGACTGATCAGTAGAAAGAAACAGCTGGTCCAATTTTTGTCAAGAATTAGAAATGGAGGGTGTGACAGTGAGTGAATGCAGTTATATATTCCCTGTGCATACTTAAAAATGGAACTAGGTAACTTGAGGGGATGGTAGGGTGGAGAGAGATTGGGGAGAAGTTAATTTTCCTCTTAAATATAGAAGTGAAAGTGAGGAAAGAAATCTGAAAAAAATGGACAAAACCCATGGCCAGTTTACAGGTTAAAATCTATGCCATTTTTGTGGGGGTGGGGGGTGTGGTGGGGTGCTGGTCCTGGGGCTTGAAGTCAGGACCTAGGTGCTGTCCCTAAGCTTTTCTGCTCAAGGCTAGGAGTGTACTACTTTTCACTACAGCTCCATTTCTAGATTTTTGGAGGTCAATTAGAGATAAGAGTCTGTGGACTTTCCTTCCCAGGCTGACTTCCATCTGTAAACCTCACTTCTCAGCCTCATTAGTATCTAGGGCTACAGACTTGAGCCAGCTGAGCCTGGATTTAAAACATAAGCTATAATAGATTGCTTTGTACACTTAGAAAAATGCATGCCAAAATTGAAACTAAACTAAAATATCAATGTATTAGCTAAATCAAGTCCTCCTATTATATAGATTCCTAAATACTATTTCTCACCAAATGGAACCAGAGATCCTTAGTAAAATGATGGGTTCAAGGCATAGGACAACAAATGGAAAATGTTAACTCTAAATATTGCATTTCACCAAATAAGAAAGAGTGCTAAGATTAATGGGACCATCTTAAATCTGCATAAGAGTGAGTTTGAAGTCTTTGTCAGTACCATAGTCAAATCTGAATTATCTAGAATATAAGAAAAAAGAAAATTAAGAAATCATATTACACTGAATTTTAATGAAAGGGTCTGTGATTCTATTATGAAATTTCTGAGGGAAGAAAAGGAGTAAAAAGGAGGCAGGGATCCTTTCTTTTAGAGGAATGGGAGCTAATAAAATTGTTAGAATTAGTAAATAATACTGTTTACTCTTTCTAATGTCACCACTGATATGTACCTGCTGAAATCATTGAATACAATTTAAAAGGGTATTCTGTATTGAAAAGGAAACAAATTAATAAGACTTAATGGCTTAAAGCAAGCATATCTAATAAGGTAAAACCTGTCTTTTTTTCTGTTTTATTTGTCTCTCTGTCTCTTCTCTGTCTCTCTCTGTCTCTGTCTCTGTCTCCATCTCTCTCTCTCTTAGTTTATACATTTGTCAACTCCAGGGATTAAACTCAGGGCCCCACACTCACTACCATGCTTGTTTGTACTGGTATTTTATCACTTGGGCCTCCAGCCTCAACTTGTGCTGGTTAATTGGAAGTGAAGTCTCACAGACTTTTCTTCCAGGGCTGTCTTGGAACAATGACCCTCATATCTCAGGCTCCTGAGTAGCTAGGATTACAGGTATGAGCCATGAGGGTCTGGCTCTGAAAAGGGTGGGACAAAAAAAACAAGATTTCAACAGAGTTTCATTACTTTCTATAGGCATTGGGGATAAATCTGCTTTCCAGTTCTAAAATTGGCCATCATTCTTTGGCTTTTGGGCTTTCCAGCATTGGTAAAGCAAGCAGTAATGTATCCTGAGTACTTGTTCTTGATCACGTTGATATCTGTGGAAAGGTATTAATATAATAAGAGAAGTAAATTTTTATGTTCTCAAAGTTTTACACCCCAAATTATTGACTAAAAAGGAATAAAAGTTTTTTTTTTTTTCAAATGAGTCTTAGATACCAGCTTAATTACAAACTTGGATGGAAGACAACTGACAGTAATGGGACAGTTGGAGATTATAGGCCCCTGGTGACAAATGTTAGAAAAATAATTCACTCATTCAGCCATATTGTAGTCAGGCACTAGTGGCCCACACTGGTGGCTTGAGATCTGATTCTGGTTTGAAGCAAGGTCCAACAGAAATTATTATAAAAATTTTATGTACAGTTAACCACCAAAGCTCTGGAAGTGAAACTGTGGTGCAAGTGGCAGAGCACTAGCCTTAAGCAAAAATGTTCAAGGACAGCACCCAGGCCCTAAGTTCAAGCCCCACTATTTGTGTGTGCATGAGCACATGCACACACACACACACACACACACACACACACACAGAGCATATGATAAATCAAACATTAGGAAAGTAATGACAGCACAAAGAATAGTTTCAGTTAGAGAATTTTAAAGTGTGAACTGTTTAGTAAAAACCTTAACTTACCTTTATTAATATTTAGATATGATGGTGATACTGTGTTTATGTGAGAGAATTCCCATTTTTGAAAGAGATGTTATTTATGGCTGAGATGTCATGGAATCTTCAGTTTGCTTTCAAATAGTACAGCAGAAAAGGAGGGTGGGGAAGATGGAAGGAGTACATATACAGAAAGAGAGGGGGAAAAAGTAAATTTGAAAAAATATTAGCATTTGGTGAAACTGACAGGTGAACTTGATGATGAAGTTTGTGGGTTTTTTTGCTTGTGTTCATAGTATAGATGGTTCATTTCCCACATGTGCTGACAAAAATCAGCTTTTATTTAACTGTGGCCATTTGACATTTCAACTGGAGGCCATCTACTGACTACTAAACTTCTGAAAACCTAGAGATTTTCCTACTGTATATGTTCAAATTTTATCCTTTGCCCATGTGCGTGTGTGTGTGTGTGTGTGTGTGTGAGAGAGAGAGAGAGAGAGAGAGAGAGAGAGAGAGAGAGAGAGAGAGAGAGACTTGAACTCAGGGCCTGGGCATTGTTGATAAATCTGTTCCCTCAGACCTAGTGCTCTTAATTCTGGCTTCTTTTTGTTGGTTGATGAAGACAAGTGTCTCACAGCCTTTCCTGAACAGGCTGGCTTTAAACTGTGATCGTCAGAACTCAGTGTCTTGTGTAGTTAGGGTTACAGATGTGAGCTAAAGAAGCCCAGCATTGCCAATGTTTTTAAATTGGCATACAGCTTCACAATTTCAGCTTCAAATATTTGCTGCCATAAACTTCTATGGGTAAATATTTTTGGTTTTTCTTTTAAGATTTACCTCTTTCCTTTCTCCCTCCCTCCCCTCCCTTCCTCTTTCTCCCTCCTGTCTTTCCTTCCTTCCTTCTTTCTATTTCCCTTCCTTCCTTCCTTCCTTCCTTCCTTCCTTCCTTCCTTCCTTCCTTCCTTCCTTCCTTCCTTCCTTTCTTTCTTTTTTTCTTTCTTTCTTTCTTTCTTTCTTTCTTTCTTTCTTTCTTTCTTTCTTTCTTTCTTTCTTTCTTTCTTTCTTTCTTTCTTTCTTTCTTTCTTTCTTGCTTTCTTGCTTGCTTGCTTGCTTGCTTGCTTGCTTGCTTTCTTGCTTTCTCTCCCTGTCTCTTCCTTTCTTTTCCTTCCTTCCTTCCTTCCTTCCTTCCTTCCTTCCTTCCTTCCTTCCTTCCTTCCTTCCTTCCTCTTTCTCCCTTCTTCCCTCTCCTCCCTCCCTCTCTCACTCCCTCTCTCTTTTTCTTTCTCTCTCTCACCTTTGTTTGTTTGTTCATTCCTTTGTTCCTTTCTTCTTTCCTTTCCTCCCTCCCTGCCTGTCTCCCTCTCTCCCTCCCCACTTCCTTTCTTTCCTTTTCTTTGAATGCCAGTTGTTAATAGCTCACACCTGCAATGCTACCTATTCATGGGGATGAAATCTGAGGGTCCCAGTTTGGAGCCAAGCCTGGGCAGACAAATCAGAGAGACTCATCGGTAATTAATTGCAAAAAGCTGAAAATGGGGTTGTTGCTCAAGTAATCTATGAGTAACAAAGCCAAGCAAGAGGGAAAGGCCCTGAGTTCAATCCATGGTACCATTAATAAATGGAGATAGATAGATAGATAGATAGATAGATAGATAGATAGATAGATAATAGATAGATAGATAGATAGATAGATAGATAGATAGATAGATAGATAGATTCATCTTAGACACTTTGGTCCCCTATAAATAGATGATTAGGATGGTTGCACTAGATTGTATTGTCTCTTTCTAGCCAAATAAAGTATCTTTTTCAGTCAAGTAAGGAAAATACCTGTTATTTCTGTCATAACTCCAAATGTACAGGTTTGATAACTGGTTTGTAAACTGTTTTCCACAATAGAGAGAGAGCCTTTCTTGACCTAAATAATGTCTACCACATTGTGAGCAATTCACATTGGTCATATAAGCATAATGGAAATTTTTGGAACTGCACTTTCCACATGTTCTTGAGAATGGAAGACTTTTAAACCAACCTTTTTCCCTTTCTGATGGTTTAACTTTGATTTGTAAATCATGGCCTCTTCAGAGCATAAGCAGAAAATGAAGCATAGGTGGATGTATCCTCACAAAGCCAGGATAAATGTTTAAAAGTTATTTTCTACAATTTCTGGCTGTTTTTTCCTTACAGAAGTTTCCTTCTAACTCTAGTGTTATATCACCTGATAGCTGCACAGTTCCTTACTATTCCAGATGGTATGCAATGCGTTTTGGAGAACTCTTTATCAAAACACCCTAAAGCCATAAAAACAGACTTTGAAATAGAACAGTAGGCAGATGCTTCAGTCAGCTGAAGATCAAAGATGTTGCTATCCCTATGGCCCATGAGAATGAAAACTTGATTCTGGTGCAGAAGTATTTTTTTTGGGGGGGGGGAATCAATGATTTCTTCCTGATAAAAGCGTGTTGGGAATGGAGTGAGGGGGCTACACACTCTGCTACATGGTTTATGCATTGCTCCAATCAACTATCAGACCTTTCTTAGACACAGTCTTTTGAACTTGACCACCTTTTATTCAATTTATCACCGGTTCTCTGCTCAACAGCTGGAGCCCCTATGTGGGACCCCTGAAAGTGGACCTGCTGGCTGCCCTTAAAGACAAGCCCTCTGAGGAGAGTGTCTGGTCTTTCTATTCAGGCGGCCAAAGTTCCGACACAAACTATCCCATATTAGGCTAATTTACTTCCTCATTATTTTCCCATTTATGCCTTGTGAAAATCTACATAAATAAAAATGCACACAGCAGCCTCTGCAAGACTGTGTGTGATGTTAACTTTTGAGACAGACTATTGACTTGTCACTGGCTTTATACTTTAGAGGCCGTTGACCAGAGAGTGATAGGAGCCTATTCAAAACCTCTTGATTGTACAGATCCTTGAGGTTTCCTGAATTCTGAAGCAAAATGGTTACTTAATCTCAGGGCACAGGGGTGGGGAAGCCAGGTCGGCCAGCCTGGGCCAAGTCCCACATCAGTGGATCAACACCGGTATCCCAGAGTTGGGACCTTTTGGCTGCTGGAGAAGAGAAAGCTGGCCTTCTGAGACTAGCAGCAAAGACACAGGCCTCCTAGCAGAGGCTCTGTTTGTGTTCAGTAATGTGCCCATCCTGCTAAGTTGATATTTCATTCATACTCATAAGAGATAAGGGTTTAGATGTGAGGATGACCCACTTTGTATTTTCTCTCAGAGCTAGTGGGGATTGTAGCTTAAGGAATGATTCCTTTTGATATTTTCAAGAATTCTCAACTATCCAAAAGATCAGCTGTGAATGTCCTGAAGATCTCAACCAAGTCGAAAGCAATATCACTTATCCCATGCCAAACAGAAGTGTGTTTGTGTGTGTGTAGTGTGTGTTTGTGCACGTGAATATCACCAACTTCGTGCCAAGTATGTGTTTGTCTTCACAGATATTGCTTATCCCTTTCCAATAGATATGTGTATGTAGATATCACTTACAAAATGCTAGGGAAATTGTGTATATGTGTGTGTGTGTGTGTGTGTGTTGTGTGTGAGTGAGCAAATATTATTTATGGCAAATGGATGGATATGTGTGTTAGTAGGTAAAACATCCCATGCAAAATAGATGTATGCAGATGTATGTGTGCAGCAACCACTCATCTCATTCATTCTAGTGCACATGTGTGAGCCAATATCCCTTACCCCATGCCAAACTGATGGATGGGTAAGTATGCAAATATAATTTACCTTGTGCCAAATGGTATATGTGTGTGCATGTATTTGTGCGTAGGATCACTGGAAGGATGTGTATGTGAATGAGTAAGCAGACATCACTTACCTCATACTCAACAGATGGATGAATGTGTACAGATATCACTCACCTCATGTCAAATAGATATACAAATATCCATAACTGATAACTATAGATTAATTATCCATCTAGACTTATTTTTATATGCTTATACATATGATCTTCCTATTTCAAAGCTCATTTTTGCTGGCATTTTCTTTGTTTTCTACTCTAAATAAAAAAATATGCTCTAGGAAAAGGAGTTCTACCTGATATCTTCTTTCATATAAAAGGCTCAAATTTTTAGTTAGTGTTGAAGGAAATAGGACTGAGTTCACTAAAAGATTTTTGGCTCTCAGCTCGTTCTAAGATGAGAGATCTGGATAAAATTGGTAGTCTTAGTTCCATTATTGCTCCCTCTTCCTCAAAATATCTCCCCTTACTTTCTTTTTATTTATTTAAAATAATAATTACATATTGATTGTTAAAGTGACATACAGAGTGGTTACAGTTTCATATATAAAGCCATGAGTAGATTTCTTGTAGTATTTGTTACCTCCTCCATGATTCCCCCTCCCCCTCTCCTTATCCCCCTCCTCCCATGAGTTGCTCAGTTGGTTACCACCAAACAGTTTTGCAAATATTGCTTTTGGAGTCGTTTGTCTTCTTATCCTTTGTCTCTCGATTTTGATATTGCCTTTCACTTCCTTAGTTCTAATACCAGTATATACAGTATCCAGGGTACTCCGATGAGATACAGTGATAGCACAGGGACAACCACAGGAAGGGGATACAAAAGGATCATGAAGAAAAGAAGCTATGGTTTCACAAGGCATGTTGAAAGTAATTAAAACAGTGATGTAACAGTTGTTTCCATAATATGGAGTTCATTTCACTTACCATCATCTTATGTGTTCATAAGGGCATAGCTTTGGGCTCTTGTGATCCTCTGCTGTGACTAGCCTAACCCTGTGCTAATTATTCGCTATGAGGGAAACCATAGAGCCCATGTTTCTTTGGGTCTGGCTCACTTCACTTAGTATAATTTTTTCCAAATCCTTCCATTTCCTTACAAATGGGGCAATGTCATTCTTTCTGATAGAGGCATAAAATTCCATAGTGTATATGTACCACATTTTACTGATCCATTCGTCTACTGAGGGGCATCTGGGTTGGTTCCAGATTCTAGCTATGACAAATTCTGCTGCGGTGAACATTGTTGTGCTGGTGGCTTTAGTGTGTTCTTGTTTATTGTGTTTTGGGTAGATGCCCAAAAGTGAGGCTACTGGGTCATAGAGGAGCTCTATGTTTAGCTTTCTGAGGAATCTCCATACCGATTTTCAGAGTGGCTGAACCAGTTGACATTTCCACCAACAATAAAGTAGGGTTCCCTTTGGGCCACATCCCCTCGAACATTTATTATAGAACGTTCTTACTGGGGTGAGATGGAATCTCAATGTTGTTTTGATTTGGCCAGTGATGTAGAGCACCTTTTCATATGTCTCTTGGCCATACTCATTTCCTCATCAGAGAATTCTCTTTGTAAGTCTTTAGCCCACTTGTTGAGGGGCCTGTTGGTTCTTTGAGGTTTTGTTTTGAAGGAATTTAATTTCTTGAATTCTGCATATATTTTGGATATGAGGCCTTTTTCTGTTGTATTGTTGGTAAAGATCTTTCACAATCTGTGGGCTTTCTGTTTATCTTGCAAGCTATGTTGTTTTCTCTGCAGAAACTCTGAAGTTTGATGCAGTCCCATTTGTCCAACCTTTCTTTGATTTGTTGTGTTTCTGGGCCTTTGCTAAAGAAGTTTCATCATGTGCCAAGGAGCCCAAGTGATCCACCCACTCCTTCTTGGAGTGTTTTCAGGGTATCTGTTTTTATTTTGAAGCCTTTGATCCATTTGGAATTGATGTTGGCACAGGTGATATATAAGGATCTAGTTTTAATTTGTTGCAGGTGTTGAACTAGTTTTACCAGTACCATTTGTTGAAGAGGCTATCTTTCTTCCATCTTATTTTTTTAAGTCATTTATCAAAGTAGGCATTAAGTAGGCATAGTTGTGCATGTTCATTTCTGGGTCTTTAGTTCTGTTCCATTGGTCTTTAGGCCTGTTCCTGTGCCAATACCAAGCTGTTTTTATTACTATAGCTTTGTAATACAGCTTGAAGTTTGGTATAGTAATTCCTCCAGCAGTGTTCTTTCTACTTAGGATTGTTTTTGCTATTCCAGGTCTTTTATTATTCCATATGAATTTCTGGATTGCTTTCTCTCTTTCATTAAAAAATGGTGTTGGGGTATTAATGGGTATTGCATTGAATTTGTAGATAACCTTTGGCAATATTGTCATTTTGACAATATGAATTCTCCCAATCCATGAGCATGGGAGGTTTTTTTATTTCCTTAGTTCTGCCTTAAATTCGTTTTTCATGTCTTGAAATTTCTCATCATAGAGGTGTTTCACTTCTTTGGTTAAGGTTATTCCTAGGTATTTTATGTTTCTTTGAGGCTATTGCAAAAGATGTTGCTTTCCTTATTTTGGCCTCCATATTCTGGTCATTGACATATAGAAAAGCCATTGATTTTTGAGGGTTTATTTTATATCCTGCTACTTTGCAAAAGTTTTGGATCAGCTCAAGTAGCTTTCGAGTGGAGTCTATGGGATTCTTTAGATACAGGATTATTTCACCTGCAAAGAGTAAGAGTTTGACTTTGTCCTTTCAAATTTGGATCCCCTTTATGTCTTCCTCTTGCCTTACTTCTCACTAGGAATTCTAGTACTATGTTGAAGAGGAGAGGGGGGAGTGGACAACCTTGTATTCTTCCTGATTTTAGAGGAAATGGCTTTAGCTTTTCTCTATTAACAGTAATGTTCACAGTGGGTTTGTCATAGACAGCCTGAATTACATTCAGGAATATTCCCTAGAATCCTAGTTTCTCCAAAGCTTTTTATCACAAATGGGTGCTGGATTTTATGAAACGCTTTTTCTGCATCTAGTGAAATAATCATGTGATTCTTGACCTTGCTCCGGTTGATGTAGTGGATTAGGTTGATTGACTTGCTAACATTGAAGCAGCTCTACATACCGGAGATGAATCCAGTTTGGTAAAGTGTATGATTTTTTGGTGACCTGTTGAAGTCTATTGGCTAGAATTTCATTGAGAGTTTTTGCATCAATGTTCATCAGGGAAATCGGTCTATAGTTCTCTTTCTGTGATGAGTCCCTGCCTGGTTTGGGGATGAGGGTTATACTGGCATCATAGAATGTGTTTGGTAGCGAACTTTCTCTTTCAATTTCATTGAAGAGTTTGAGAAATATTGGTGTGAGGTCTGTTGTGAAGGTCTTGTAGAATTCTGCCGTGAATCCAACTGGACCTGGGCTTTTCTTGGATGGGAGTTTTCTTATTAATGTTTCTATTATAATGCTGGATATGGATCTGTTTAGAAGGTTTAAATCTTCATGATTGAGCTTGGGGATATAAATTTTTGTTAGGAAATCATCCATTTCTTCCAGGTTCTCAAATTCTTTGGCATAAAAGTTCGCAAAATAGTCTCTTATTGCGTTCTGAATTTTGGTTGTTTCTGTGGTAATGTTAACTTTCCTCTATGATCTTTTTTTTGGGCGGGGGGTGCTGCCTGCATTTTTTTGGTCAGATTTGCTAGAGGTCTGTCTGTCTTGTTCATTTTTCAAAGAACCAACTCTTCATTTTGTTGATTCTTTTGATGGTTCCTTTCCCTCTAAGTCATTTAATTCTGATTTTATTTTAATTATTTGCTTCCTTCTATCGGCTTCAGGTTTGGCTTGTTGTTCTCCTTCAAGGAGCTTAAGGTGCTTTTTTAAGTTTTTGAAATGCTGATTCTTCAATTTGTTGATGTAGACACTCAGAGATATAAATTTTCCTCTCAGTACTGCCTTTGCTGTGTCCAAAAGGAGCTGGTACTTTGTGTACACATCTAGGTTTAATTCCATAAACATTTGAATTTCTGTTCTAATTTCTTCAATGACCCACTGATGGTTCAGCAATGAGTTGTTTAGTCTCCATGAATTGTAGGATTTTCTGTGGTGGCTGTTTGAGTCGAGCTCTAATTTTATTCCATTTTGTCTTGAGAGAATGCAGGGAATGATTTCGATACTTCTAAATTTGTACATATTTTCTTTGTGCCCTAAGATGTGATTTATTTTGGAGAATGTTCCATGTGCTGCTGAAAATAATGTGTATTCTGGTGTTGCTGGATGGAATATTCTGTAGATGCAGTTTAAGTATAGTTGGTCTATGCAGTTGTTTAGTTCTGAGGTTTCTTTGCATGTTGATCTATCTGTCCAGAGGTAACAGTGGTGATAGTTTCCCTCTGTCAATGTGTTTGTATCTATGAGTATTTTTAGATTCAGTAGTGTTTGTTTGATGAAGTTGGGTGCTCCTGTATTTGTGGTGTAGCATGGTTATATCCTCTTTTAGGAGAGAAATCCCTTTATTAGTGTGTGGTAACCTTATTTGTCTCTTCTTACCATTTTTAATTTGAAATCAATTTTATCTGATACTAGGATTGCAACTCCAGCCTGCTTATGGGGGCCATTTGCTTGGTAGATTTTATTCCAGCCTTTCACATTTAGAAGATGTTTGCTTTTTCTGGATATATGTGTCTCTTGGAAGCAGCAGAAAGTTGCATCTTGATTTTTGATCAAACTTTTGAGCCTATGTTGATTAATTGGAGAATTAAGCCCATTAATGTTGAGATTTAGGATTGAGAGATGATCATTTATTTCTTTTTTTTTTATAGCTATCTTTTTAAAAGCTGTGTCTTCCCTATTTTTAGTCTAATATTTTGGTTTCTATTTACCATTCATTTCTCTGTCTGTATTGTGATCTTGATTATTTTCCATGTGTAGTACATCCTTGAGGATTTTCTGTAAAGCTGGTTTGATGGAAATATATTGTTTCAGTTTTTCCTTACTGTGGAAGACTTTTATTTTACTTTCGGCTATGAATGAAAGTTTAGATGGGTACAGTATTCTTGGTTGATAGTTATCTTCCTTTATTGTGTGCCATACCTCAATCCAGGCTATCCTTGCTTTCATGATCTCTGCTGAGAAGTTTGGGGTAATTCTGATTGGTTTTCCTTTTTATGTGATTATTTTCTTCTCCCTAGCAGCTTTAAGGATTCTTTCCTTGGACTCTATTGATCCTGTTTTTATCACAATATGTCGTTGGGATGTCGTATTCTGGTCTGGTCAGTTTGGATTTCTAAATGCTTCTTGTATATAGATAGGCCTATCCTTCTGGATATTTGGGAAGTTCTCAGCTAGTATTCTCTTTAAAAAGTTGCCTATTCCGTTTACTTCTTTCTCTAGATTTTCCTCGATACCTATTAGCCTTATTTTTGCTTCTGGAGCTCCTGGAGTGGTCTGTTTTGCTGATTGGATTAGTTTTGTATTTTTTTTTTTGTTCGTTCTCCATAGAATCTAGGGTATCTTCAGTTCCTGAGATTCGATCCTCAGCTTCATCTAGTCTGCTCTGTAGGCTTGCTACTCGATTTCAAATGTCTCTTCGTTCTGACTGGCCTTTCTTGGTGGCTTCCATGTCTTTGCTATAATTTTCTCTTAGGTCCTGTATGGACTTCTTTACTTCATTAATTTGGTTCTGAGTGCTGTCTCTCAAATATTTTAGCTGGGTAGCTATCTTTTCATTGGACTATTGAAGTTCATTTATCTTTCTATTTGTGGTGGCCATGAAATCCTCTATTAATTTTTGGTTCGCCTTCTCATGCTCTAAAATAGTTGTCTGAGAGTCAAAGTTTTCAATTAACATGTTCATCAGTAGAGTTTGTAGAGCATTTTGAGGGTTCTCTTCTAGGTCTCTGATTGACTGCTCTGCTTCCTGCTTGTTTTGAGTGGGAGATGAGATTTCCTTGTTTTCCATCTTTCTTGGGCTTCTTCTGCCCATTTGGATTGGAAATACCAATCTACAAGCACTTGAGCGCCATTTAAGACCCAAAGCAGACCATACCAAGCACTGTTGTATAAATCTTAGAAGTTCACAATTATGTACAGATACCTTCCCTCTCTTTTTTGTTTATAAAAGCAAATTTGATGTCCTCAACGAATACAATTTTAATATAACAACCAATCCTGTTCCCTGTATTCAGTAGTTACTTATTTACCATTATAACCATATGAGCAATATTTGTTCTTATATTTATTTCTCTTTGGACTGGTGGGATTTCTCTATGAACCCCTTTGACTCACTGGGATTGACAGGGATATGCTCTATCCAATAACCAGGAGTCAATGGAGTCTGGAGGTCCTGGGAGTAAATTTAGGAGAGTAAGTTAGAGGTAGTGTAGAGAATAGAGTAAGATGAATGGGGGAGGTTGATTTTGGTTTAGTTTCAGTGAGGTGGAAAGGTGGAAAAGAGTAGAACTGGTAGAAAGAAGGAGGTTAAAATGATAGACAATGGAGAGTCAACAGAAAAGAGTAAAAGTATTAGTCAAAGAAAAGTAACACACATGACAATTCAAAAATGAAAAATAAAAAAAAGTTAAAAAAAATGTTTTTAAAAAATGGAGTCTTCCTTGTTTGGGTGGGCTCTTTCCAGTCTCTGTTTTCCTTGGGATGGTCACCAGTCTATTTGCCTGTTGCTTGGCTGGTTTGATTTGCTCTCAGTTTGCAGGTGGTGGATCTGCTCTGACCCTCTTCCCTTGTTAGTTAAATCCTAGGGTTCTGTGGTTTACACAGTTTGCAAGTAGGGCTTGGGTGTCCTCTGTAGTTGGGGGATTCTGAACAGTGATGGGAACTGTGGCTCCTCCGATCTGTTCTGGGGCCTCTGTCTTTAATGCTTTGCTCTGAAGAGGCTGTGGACTCAGTAGAGTGGGGTGCCTCTGGCCTGGTTTACCTGGCTGAGAATCGCTTGCCCCGGGGAGGTTCCTCCCTCCTGGGCGGAGCAACCTTCTCCTGGGAGGAGCTGGCTGTGGAATTCAGCTCTGTTTTCTGGTGGAAATTTGACGTCCTCTGTAATGGGGCCATTTATCTGTCTCGGGAACTGTTTACTCTACCGTCTGATTGTTCTGTGCTGCCAGTAGCTGCTTGCAGTTTTGGTTTGATTTTAGAAATTACAGCTCCTGGAGAGTTGGCAGCCAGAGTCAGCAGGGTCGAGAGAGGCAGGGCACCTCTGGCTGAGTTTACTTGAGCCTGTGAGCCAAGGAATGAGCCTCTCCGGGGGGGGGGGGGCGGAGGGGGAAGAGGGGGGACCTTCTTCTGGGTGCAACTGATTCTCAATGTTCAGTTACTCCTTCCCTTTTCAAAGACAGCCCCTTCATCCTTGCTTTCCCCTGGCCAGCTTTAGTTCCAGTCTGCTCTGACCAGGTCTATGCCATAATTAAAGATGCTTCGCTCTGGTGGTGGGGGAAGGGATACCTTCCAGATGCTGCTCTGTGGGCACCAGTGAGAATGTCTTTCATGGGGTACTCACGCTTTCTCTGCGATTTAAGCCCATCTGTACTCAGCCTTTGATCCGTATCTGTCTGCCGCTGTCTGGAGGATTTTTTCCTGGCTGCTGTTGTGTGCTTTAGGTACTCAGAGTGCTGGACACTGTGCTGGTGTGGGTGCTGCTGGTGTGGTGGTGGGACACTGCCCTGAGCTAAAATCTGTGTTTCTAGGCCTGCAAAATCCATTTTTCCTTTCTGGCCAGAATCTCTATACTGTTATAACTTGCTTGGGCTGTCTTTCTAGGAGTAAAATTTCTCTGGAGTAGTAAAACTGGGATGTCGGAGGGAGCTTAGCTAGGGCTCTGCTGCTCCTCTGCCATCTGCCCGGTAGTCCTCTCCATACTTTCTATAGTTTAACAGCTTTCGGTGAGATTCATGGTCACTTTCACACATATACACATTGTATTTCAATATTATTTACCCTGCTTCATTCTTTTTTTCCTGTGTCCTATTCCTCCTAGTAGTTCTGTAATTAACCAAGTGCAGTGTGTATGTTTGTGTGTTTGTGTGTGATTAGACTTTAGGTCTGGAAATGAATGAGAATGGGCACTATTGGTTTCATAAAACTTGCTCATCTCATTCAACAGAATAATCTCCTGGTCCATCCATTTTCCTGAAAATGGAATATTTTTACTTTTCTTTATGGCTGATGGGAAATATAAGATGAACATACAATTTTCATACTATGAAGCACAACTGGCTTATAGGTATATGAAGAAATATTTGGCACTCTTAACCATAAAATAAATGCAAGTGAAAACCACACTAAAAGTTCATCTCATCCCACTCAGAATGTCCATTGCCAAGAAAACAAACACCAAAAAGTGCTGGTGATAATATGGGGAAAGAGGAACACTCAGATTGTTATGCCCAAGTCACGAGAAGACCACCAAGAAGACCACTGAGAGCCAGACGTTTCGAAATGCAAAAGCAAGGCTTTATTCAGGTAAGCTGCAGATTGGGCCTTGTCCTACCCACTGACACAGCGGAGGTTAGGAGGAAGGCACCGAGCTGAGATTTCACAGAGCTTATAAAGGCAAAAACCCAAAGTTACAGCAATCAGGTGTTCAAGCAATATTAGGATACGGGTACAAATCTGATTGGCTCAGGGCTCAAGGCATTCTGGGGCGGTTAGAGTTAAGAATTCCCAGGTGGTTAGAGATAAGCAGGGAGTTTTCCTGACCAGCTGGGCCCTAATAAGCTTGTCCTGCTAGCCGGGATAATTGGTGGCCTGGGTTACTCACAGTTTAAACAAACAACAGAACGGGGACTGCCTGAAAATGGGGTTTATTTTAACTCTTCAAGATACTACAGGAAAATTACAGGCAAGTGAAACTGCTGTGTACTTTCAATTAGTGTGGAGGTTCCGCAAAGACTAACGCAGTTCTATTTTATGACACTACCATACCATTCTTGGGCATGTGTTTGAAGAAGCCTAAGTCAATACATAAGAAAGATACCTACATGATCATACTTATTGCACCTCTGTTCAGCTAAATGAAATCTGCTTAGGTACTGAACAATTGGAAAATCGATGAAGAAAAATGGTACTTACATTCCATGGAATATTTGTAGCCATACAGAAGAAGTGGTTGCTCATTTTCCTATCATTTCAAGAATTTGGGACAACAAAAAGCTGTCACATATAAATTTAGCAAGTATTTTTCCAAGTATGTGGAAAATAATTAAATACTGGTGTCTCTAGTTCACTGTCATAATATATTTTCACTCCATTTGAACATCTGGATCAACTGTTGTTTGGCTACTGAGTAATTCTAAAATGTTTTGTTCACTTTATCTATGCTGTAGCTTGAAGTGCTTTTGGGAATCAATTAAACTCTTCTTGGATAGGATGGAATGGACAGTATTTTCCCCTTCAATAGATGGGAACTTGTATACTCCAAAGTAAGAATGTCTCTTGCCCTTTACTTGGCAAGTTGAGTAATCAAATGGATGATTAACCTTCCTGGATTACTCAAGTGTGTAGAGTTTTCCACGGTGTCCAAATTAGTGGTTTCCAAATGTAGCACAGTTTTATCCTTTGTTAGATGGTCCTATGACTCACTTTTTATTATGTTTTTACTCTGAGATATACATTCTGATGGAAAAAGATTTAATCTGTACATGAAATGAGGAAATTATTTTTTAAGTACTGACCTGTTTAAATGCTATAGAACAGAAAAAATATATGTGTGGCATGAATTTTGTGTGTGTGTGTGTGTGTGTGCCAGTCCTGGGACTTGAATTCATGGCCTGGGCACTGTCTCTGACTACTTTTGCTCAAGGCTAGCACTCTACCACTTGAGCCACAGTGCCACTTCTGGCATTCTGGGGGCTAATTGGAGAGAAGAGTCTCAGATTTTCCTGCATGGCTGGCTTTGAACCATGATCCTCAGATTTTAGCCTCTTAAATAGCTAGGATAATAGGTATGAGCCACAGGTGGCCAGCTTCGCATACAATTTTTAAAACAAGTTTAATTATGCTAAATGAAGCTATTGGCCACATCTTATATTATGCACAAAGCCCTCTACTTTCATGTGTGTTCTTTAAACCTAAACCTGTGTGCTCAAACTCACTGGGAGATATGGACAAACAGAAATTAGCATATTAAATATTACTGTCTGTATGTAAAAACATGGACTAAGCTTATTTGTGTTTCCTTTTAATTGTATTCCCAACACCGTATTCCCAGCATTCCATAAATGCTGTATTCCCAGAATTTACGCAAACATCCCAAATAAAAGAAAGAGCTCTTCTCTTCATGACCTCTGAGATGCCTTCTGAACACTGCTCCAGGCTCTGAAACTCAAAGTTCTAATACCTTAGAAGAGAACAGTCCTTTTTCTTGCCACTTACGAACAAGAAGGAAAAAACACCTTTCTTTGCTGAGTTGGGAAAAAGCAAAACATTCTCTTCTTTTTGTCTTTGTTCCTCTATTCTTTCCTTCAAGCTATTCTGTTAATACAAGATGCCCCTGAACAAGCAGTTACTTATTCATGAACTTGTGAAAAATGTGGTTGGATACTATTTTTAATATATTAATATTTCTTCTTCTTCTTCTTCTTCTTCTTCTTCTTCTTCTTCTTCTTCTTCTTCTTCTTCTTCTTCCTCCTCCTCCTCCTCCTCCTCCTCCTCCTCCTTCCTCCTCCTCCTCCTCCTCCTCCTCCTCCTCCTCCTCCTCCTCCTCCTCCTCCTCCTCCTCTTCCTCCACCTCCTCAGGGCTTGAGCACTGACCCTGGCTTCTTTTTGCACAAGGCTAACAGTCTACCATTTGAGCCACAGTGCCACTTCTGGGTTTTTCTATGTATGTAGTACTGAGGAATCGAACCCAGGGTTTCATATATGTGAGGCAAGCACTCTAGCACTAGGCCATACTCCCAGGTCTAACAGTCTTTCTTCTATTGCCTTGCTGAATACAAGGTTTTTTTCACTCTAGGGAAAGTTCTAGGATAAGATAGTACATGAGATGGTTCCTATCTGAATGAGAAGACTCAAAATAATATAGGAAAAACTACTCCAGAGAGTGAGATAGAGAGATACAGAGTCAGAGACAGACAGAGACAGAGATGGAGACTAGACAGAGCAGAGGCAGAGAGGGATACATACAGATGTTATGCCAAGTCGCGAAACCACCACCAAGAAGACCACCGAGACTCAGACTTTTTTTTTTTTTGCCAGTCCTGGGCCTTGGACTCAGGGCCTAAGCACTGCCCGTGGCTTTTTCCCGCTCAAGGCTAGCACTCTGCCACTTGAGCCACAGCGCCGCTTCTGGCCGTTTTCTGTATATGTGGTGCTGGGGAATCAAACCTAGGGCCTCGTGTATCTGAGGCAGGCACTCTTGCCACTAGGCTATATCCCCAGCCCCGAGACTCAGACATTTTGAAATGCAATAGCAAGGCAAGACTTTATTCAAGCGGGGCCGTGGCCCGGGCCTTGTCCTACCCACCGACACACCGGAGGTTAGGAGGCCGCCTCGAGCTGTGATTATACAGAGCTTATAAAGGCAAAAGACAAAGTTACAGCAATCAGGTGTTTAAGCAAGCAAGATTACGGGTACAAATCTGATTAGCTCAGGGTTCTAGGCATTCCAGGGGCGGTTAGAGTTAAGCATTCCCAGGCAGTTAGAGTTCTCGACCGGCTGGGCCCTAATAAGCTTGTCCTGGGTTTGCTCACAGTTTAAACAGACAACAAAATGGGGGATGCCTGAAAATGGGGTTTACTTTAACTCTTCATTTCCCCCTTCAACAGACATGGAGAGACACACAGAGAAATACAAAGAAAATGAGCGATCACAAAAGAGGTGACAGGAAGCTATCACTTGGCAGATTCTAATAAATACAAAATCCACAAGGAAGCTCTACCACTTTTTTTAGTTTTTAACTTATTTCTCTCTCTCTCTCTCTCTCTCTCTCTGTGTGTGTGTGTGTGTGTGTGTGTGTGTATGTGTGTGTGTGTGTGTCTTGGGGCTTGAACTCAGGGCCTTGATGCTGTCCCTGAGCTCTCTTGCTCAGGCTAGTGTTCAATCACTGGAAACACAGTTCCACTTGTGGCCTTTTCAAGAAATAAAGCTGGATATTTCTTGTACAGATACCATGAGATAAGACTGGATCTTTCTTGCAAGGACCTCTTGAGATAAGGCTGGTCCCTCTTTGCAGAGACACCAAGAAATAAGGCTGGACCCTCCTTGCACTGACACTGAGAAATTAGGCTGGATTCTACTTGCACAGATACTGAGAAATAAGGAAGGACCCTCTTTACACTGATATTCAGAGATAAGGCCAGTCTCTCCTTGCACACACCCTTTGAGATAAGGATGGGCACTCCTTGCACACACATGGTGAGATAAGGCTGGGACCTCTTTGTACAGATACTGAAAGATAAGGCTGGACCCTTCTTGCATTGATACGGTGAGATAAGGCTGGACCCTCCTTGCACACACATGGTGAGATAAGGCTGAACCCTCCTTGCACAGACATGATGAGATAAGGCTGGACACTCCTGGCATAGATACCAAGAGATAAGGCTGGACCCTCCTTGCAGTGACACCAAGATATAAGGCTGGACCCTCCTTGCACCAATACCATGAGGCTGCTTTCTCTTGGGAAGCATGCAGCAATGGCAATAACAAGAGGATTTTGCTTGATGAGAAAAGAGCCTTTGTTGTTCACACAGGAGGAGACGTCACAAACGCCTTGCTGAATGGAGGGGTGCATTCTGCCTGTGTCCTCTGTTGGCAGAAGGAGAAAGCCTCCTTTGTAAGAATGGTAAACCTACTGCAGCCTATGACCAACCATTTTTTAGACACCCCACCTTCTTGACACTATCATCAGCTAAAGCCTAGATGCACTTCAGCATAAATTCTGTAAGCAACAAAATCCTCAAGTTGTCTTTACAGAAATTCATGCAGGATCTAATCCAGGCTACTGTGGAGCAACTTGCAACAATAAAACCAGGCAGATCTTGCTACATCAGGAAAAGCCAATGAATCAACATTAATCAAGATGGTATTGAATCACACATTTGTGTGTGTGTGTGTGTGTGTGTGTGTGTGTGTGTGTGTGTATCTGCATACATGCACGCATGTATGTGCCAGTACTGGGACTGAACTCAGGAACTGGGCATTGTCTGTGAGCTCTTTTTGCTCAAACTAGCCCTCTGAGCCACAGCTCCACTTATGGCTGTTTGGTAGTTAATTGGAGATAAGAGTTTCACCGAATTTCCTGGCTGGCTTCAAACCATGATCCTCAGATCTCAGCCTCCTAAGTAGCTAGGATTACAGGTGTGAGCCACCAAACCACAGTGTCACATGTTTTTGAAAAGAAAGTAGGTTCATTTGGAGAGAGCCAATGACCCTTTAAAATTAAAAGCTCAAAATTCTTTGTAAAGAATGTGAGTCCCCTGAAAAGAACTATGAAATCTTTCAGAAATACACTGGTTGAACACCCTTAGATCACGGGTATAATCCTAACTAATAAGAAATCCAAGATCTGATGGTTTGCGGTTTGAAGCTAGTTTAAGCAGAAAAGTCCTTAAGCTCCATCTTCAATTAACCAACAAAAATCCAGACTGGAGGTGTGACCCAAGTAGTAGAGCACCAGTCATGAGCCAGAAAGCCAAGTGGACACTAGGTCTTGAGTTCAAGCCCCAGTATTGGCAAAAACAAAATTCTGTGCCCTATAAACATGTACAATGATTATATGTCAATTAATAATGCATGTAGGTAATTTATACAAAGCCAAAAGAAGAAGCATGCAACCTGTGAAGAGATGACAGTTTTTGTTTTCTTTTTTCTTTTTATTATCCCCACTTAACAGGGTAAAATTAAGGCAGAGTGGATAAGAACTGTGTCCCAGAGCCCACATTAAGATCTGAGACAGGACATGAGTACCAGCAGTGGAATTCCAGAGTCTGTACTTCTGATGACTATCTGATATCAGTGTTTGGGGTTAAGGAATGAATCAACTTATGATACAAGATGGTAAAGTACTTGGTAGTAGCCTCTCCCTGAGGTTCTTCCAAATGTCTTAGAATCCCTGTGGCACCCAAAATCAGTGTGCGGGTGTCCACTACACTGCCTTGAAGAGTAACCTTACTCACTCCATTCTCTCCCTACTTCTCTCTAGTCACAGCCCAGGTCCTGGCAGCAATACTACCCAGATCTTGCTTCTAGGCAAAACACTGAGAGATAAGGGATTGTTATTTGAGGAGGTAGTAAGTACAGAAAGAACCCAGTTCCTGGAGCCAAAACTGAACTTGAATCCTGGTAAACTTTAACTGTTCTTTTCTTTTTGGTGGTAGTATTAGTTTCAAGTCAGTGCTTTGAACTTGCTAGGTAGTGCAAACATTAAGACATACCTCCAGAAAAAAGAGAGACAGGGGTTATGGGAATTTGAACCTAAGGCCTCACTCTTATTCACATGCTTGCTGAGTTGATGATCTTGAGCAATGCTTCCTGTTCCTTTAACTTTTTTTTTAAGAGACAAGATCTCACTATGTTACCTAGGCTGGCCTTAATTCCTGGACTAATCTGTGAAAAACAAATGTTAAGAATACTAATAAAGAGGTTATCAGGATGAAATGGCATCATGTAGACACACAGTGATTCCACAAACCCCTTCTCTTAGATGATGTGCTGGATACAGATCCTGTCTTTGTAATCAGAACCTCTGGGGATGTTAATGTATGGAAAACTCACTCACACCTCAGTTTCCTTACCTGTAACATTGACTTTAAGACCTTAAAACCTTAAAAATGAGAATGGCACCCAGAAAGTGGCTTAGTAGTAATGAATGCCAGTGCTTCTTGAAGACAGAGCTACAGCTTGGGGGCTGGGTTATGTTTGTTTTTGTTTTCTAGGAGAACATGTGTAAACATGCATCCTCCCGTCCTGCTACCAATGACCCCTGGTTCAAACACTTTCAAGCTCACCCCAGTTTTAGATGACACAAAAAGCTCCCTTTCCTCTTTCTGGTTCTACAAACATCTGCTCAGCAGTGCCTGGGTCACAAAGACCTTCCCTGATTTCCTCTTCCAGCTAAACAGCAGGACTAGCCAAGGGACACCTGCAAGCGGGGCCTATAGGGCAGCCACGCTTCACCATTTCCCAAGTTGCCACTTGAGCAGCCCTGTGAGAAGGGGTAGAGGGGAGGGAGGGATTCTGCCCCTCTTCTCCCTAGCTGTGGGAGGGCTGACAGCCTGCTGAGATTCCATATATTCTTCCCCATGTCTGAAGAAAGACCAGTAAAGAGAGGAGAGGACATAGAAAGAAAGAGGCTTGCTTCCAAAGAAGCCTTCTTCACCAAAGAAGCTCCTCTAACTGAACTCCAAGATATGACAGTTTATGCTTGGGCAAAACCTGTAAGTCTTCTCCTCTTTGCCATCCAATCAACAATTAAATTCTCCCTACTCCCTTCCTATAAATTTCCCAGCAACTGATTCAGGAGACAGCTTGAACCTCCTTAAGTCTAATGTAAGACCCAGCTATTCTCAGTATGGAGAAGACAGTCACTATTATTCTAGGAGCACAGGAACATGGGTCACATTGATCTGCTGTCATTTGCTTTCTACTTTTCTTCCCGATTTCAGGAAGATATTCTACTGTCGACAACAGAATAGTTCGACATATTTGAATTAGAGTTTCCTGCATGTGCAAACTTATAATGGAAAGGGGCCGGGGCCGGGGGGGCGGGGGGGGGGGGTGGAGGTAATTCAGGGCTATGGAGCCTTCAGCCTTGGAGGAATCAATTTTATTTTTCTTCAATATTTGGCATAAGGGGAAAGTGTAACCATTATAATATTTTTTTTCCCAAGTCTAGCACATTTATTCTTGGTACTCTGTCATCACAGAAAATCTTACCATATATCTCATTTTCTTACTCTAGCCACCTGGCTTATTCCAAGTTCTCTGAGGAAACAATCCACCTAGTGCAAATGGTCTCATGAATGAGAAAGTGTCTCATCTCAGAAGATCACCTTCTGACTCTAGGGGAAGGCTTTGGAGAAAAAGAAAATACCATAACATTAGCAGATTCAATCTCAGTGCTCAGTGCTGGCCATCCCGATTACTGTGGTTGCCATAAAAATTGCTCTCTCCCTTCTTGCTGGTTAACTACAGCACATTTTGACAATGCAATGGCAGCCATATCCTATGAAGTGCCATTTTCAGAATTGCTTTCTGTTGAAGAGTCACATTCCTGGAATGTTATTCTTCATATATTTCAAAAATGTATATAGTTCAGAGCCCAACTAATAAGAAGGCAGGCTTGGCAACCACCTAGGAAGCAGAAATAAGAGAAGAATGGACGCATCACTGGACTAAATTGGTGAAATGTACATGGCTTTCCTTCCTCACTGACATCCACCTGTCTGGGTGAGTACTTATGATATACGCCTGAGCTGGAGGGACATCAGCTCAGTTACAAATCAATGATGCATGTTCTCTTGCTTACTCAGAATGAATGACTTAGTTTAATTATTGGAATGTTAAATCCCTCGTTTGGCTACCAACATTTGTCTCCTTTAGAAAATTACAAATAAAAATTAAGAGAGAAAACTGCAAACAAGAAAAAAAGTGGAAATTCTTTGCTGTAGATTTTAGTCCAACTTCACATAGCTAGAGAAATATAAGTGCCTGTTCTCCTATATAGTCTTGGCTACTAAATTCATTTTTTAGGCTTCTATAAAAGGCTGTAAAATTTGTACAGCCTTCCCAGAGCAAGCAGGTCTCAAGTCAACCCTGAATGACACAAGATCTATTTGATCAATTTTCCTTGCCTTTTTTTTGCCATCTATATGTGATACTGACCCTCAAAGGCCCACTTACTGAATAATGTGTTATTAAATAATTGACTTCTTTAATTTTAGAGAACAATGCTTTTAAGTACTTTTCCTCATTTCTCCACTATTCTTATCTTCATTTTACTCTAGAAATGTTTTGAGGGTGCCCACAAGTTTTCTTTATAATTTTTTCTGAAATGGCATAAAATTCTATATCAAATTAATTTGCTTTTACTCATTGGACAACAAATTATTATTCTGTCCACTAACCATATGTCAGGAACTGGACAAATGGCTGTATATATTTACAATACACTATTCACTTAATCACCACAATAACTTTCTCATACAGACTTCACTCTATCCATTCAAGCAAGATGTGAACAACAACAAATCACATCTCTTTTTCCATTGTCACAAACAATAAGTAATAAAGTCAGGATTTGACCCTATGTACTTGAGCTTGTTGACATCATACTCTATCTTGAAAGCCTGCATAGACTGTCATTCTCATTTAGTCAGAAAGTGGTATGGATCAGGCTGTGCACTAATCATTTAGTAAGTATTTAGTAAGTATTCCAGATGGCCTCATTGAAATTTAGAGATGCTAAATAACTGTCTGAAATTGTCTCATGGTCTATGAGTAGCAAAGATAGAGTTTAGAGTCAGTTCTATCTTCTCCAACTGTACAAATGATCGCCATGTGTTTCTATCTCTAGAAGAGTTTGGCAGTTTGCAGAGTGACTAGAAGGCTGGAAGCTCCCTCATTGCACTGTGGCCACTTACACTTAACTGGTATGCTCAAAGCCTTTCAATGATGCTGGATTTTTAATATGTAGAAGACAATATATTTTTGGCAGCCATGAGAACCCTTGTCTTACACTTAAATTTCTTCAAAGTACCTCTGGGTTGCCAATGGATAAAATTCCTCACCTATAACAATGAGCTATTGTTAATGAGTGTATTACTTTGGAGAATTTCTGGGGTGAGATAGAGATGCTCTTATGGGCTTTCATTCCTAGTGAAAGTGAACAGTCTATAAACACTTATCCTAAGTTGTTGAGCTTTCATTTTATTGTAGAATGTAACAAACCATGCCTTGATTAGACACTGGGAAGAATTTGGATCATCAGTCAGTATCAGTAAAGGACTGGCCTCAAGAAAGATGTGCTTTCAATTTTGTTAATCAAACATTTTAAATGGATAAATGTTGTAAATATCTTATATTAATAAAGCTGTTTTTCAAAAGGAAAATAAAGAAGGATGCACTTTTACTCTGGTCAGTTATCAACTAGTATCAAAATGCCTAAACCCCAATCATCATGAATAGGCACCCCTTTAAACTCATGCTATTAATTGAAGGTAGATGTTCTTAGCTCTCCACTGGGAAGCTTAACATCAGTAGCTTTAGATGTGGCTCTCTGTGACTCTTAGTACTCATGCCCTCCTTCTCTTGAGTGTGGTCTTAATTTCATGACTTACTTGGTTTTTTGTTTTTGTTTTTCTTGTTCCAGTACTGAGGTTTGAAGCTTTTTGCTCAAGGGTATGACTAACTCCTGAGCCAAAATTCCACTTCTGACTTTATGGTGGTTAATTGGACATTAGAAGCTCAAGGACTTTCCTGCCTCGGTTGGCTTTGAATCACAATCCTCAAATCTCAACCACCTGAGTACCTAGTATTACAGGCATGAGCAACTGGAGCTTGGTTTCGATTTTGTTCTGAAAAGATTGATGATCCTACATTTATATGTTTATATGTAAATGAGATTATTTAGCTAATGAACTTAGTGGCCTAGCTAAAAGTTTTTCCAAAGAAGTTGTAGAGTTGCAGCCTGGCTTCTCACAGTTTACAGTACAATCTGAGAGAAATAAAAACATGAAACACAGATTTAAACAATAACGAACAATAACTTAATTATTTCAAAAATTCTCCACTTCCCTAAACAGACAAACATTCTAAAATTAAGAAATGGTACTGAGATACTGAGATCCAGGTGCTAGTGGCTTACATCTGTAATTCTAGCTACTCCAGAAGGCTGAGGTTTGAGGATCACAGTTCAAAACCAGCCCAGCTAGGAAAATCCATGTGACTCTTAACCATCAAAAGGCTAAAAGCAGAGCTGTGGCTCAAGTGTTACAACACTTCCTTGAAGGAAAAAACTTAAGGGACAGACACAGAATTCAGGCCTAGCACTACATGCAGGTATGTGTGTGTGTATGTGCGCATGTGTGTGTGTGTGTGTGTGGTGTACACACACAAAATAATTGCACTGAACACTGTCAGCAAAACATTGCATAAAGATAAAACTTGGCCAAGTAGAACAAAGCTGATGGTGTATTTGCACACTTTTCAGACATCAGACAAATCAGATTAATTTCAGCTACACAATGGGATGATGATGTGTCCCACAAATCTTCCAACAAGCTCAGGGTCTTAGGAGGCTTAATAGCAATGTCTTCAACAAGCTAAGCAGGAATTCAGTACACAGAGCGAATTTTCTTAAACACATTTACAGTTGTGAATTTGTTTTGTTTTAGTGGGACAAGCCCCAGTAGAGTACATAGAAAGCTCGCAAAGCTTTTAGCAGATCCATTGTCAGTACAACTGAAGTAGACAATGAGATCACATACTGAAAAGATTTGTCTCCCCTCAGATTTTACTGTGGGTAACAGATGAAGGAATAGCTCATGTACAGGCATGGGCCTCCCTTGATGGAAAGGGGACTGTGAAAAAGGATAGAAGAACTCAAAGCACGGGGCTAAGAAACAGGCAGGATTATTTTCAAGACTTAAAGGCTTACTGAGGAATTTGCTTTTGTCCAGCTGGCTTCTCCAGAATTGTACAGACTAGTGATACTTTCTGTGACCATCATCTCTCTCCTTTTTGTTGAAAATTATTATTTTGTGACTGTTTCACCACTTTGTGTCTTGCTGTATTGGCCAGGTAAGTTGTACATGTGCCTTTCCAGACTAAAGATGGATAAGCAGTGTACCTAAACACAAAACAAAACAAAAAAACATTATATGAGGATCTTCAGTCACACATGAAGATTCATTTCAAAGAGAATCCTCTGAGATTTGAAATGATGCTGTGATGAGCAAGATTTCTGGTGGTCTCCTTAGAAGGAAGAAGCATTGCACAGGAAGGGACATACATAGTTGAAGAGATGTAGCCTGGTCAGGAAGTGTCTAACACTGCTTTCCATTATCCATCTCTTGTTCTGATATTTATGATCTTTTCCACTTGAATGTAGCCTGGACCAAGTACTTGCTTCTGTCACATAAAATAGGCAAAATGACAGAGTGTTGTTTCCATGATTAGGTGCTAAAAGACAGTGACACTCCTCTCTATATACCTGTCTTGCTGATGGGCTCCTGCCCTGTGATATGCTTGCTCTTGATGAGACAAGCTGCATGCCATGTTATGAAATTGCTCAGTAGAGATGCTGATGTCACAAGGAACCAAGGGAAATCTCTGGCAAACAACATGTGAGGAGCTAAGGTTTATAGAGTAACTCAGAAGGATTTGAATTCTTGCTAACAACTGCGTGTGAGCTACGATGATATTCTTCCCAAGCATGTCTTTGAGAACTCAGCTGAAAGGAAGGACTTTGATCTAGAATCACTGAGAAATAATAAAATATGTATTCTTTTAAGCTGCTAAGTCTTGGGGCAATTTTCTACACAACAATAGATAGAAATCACCTTACTTCCACCCTGCCCAATGAGTTATACTGAAACATAGGATATACAGAAATTCTTGTTTTTCACATTCCCAGGTGAACAACGTCTCCTCTGAGTTTTGAAGTCCATATTTATGAACTAGGTACTCATCTCTTTAATTCTTTGTTCTTTAGAGAGAAGACACCACTCTATAATCTTCAGAAACATAATTTTCCTGTTAAGGGGATGTCATTGCCTTCTCCTTGTGGGTTTTAATTGAGCTTTAAATAAGGTTCACAGTAGATTCGCTTGTCTTTGTGCTTCTATTTTTGGGGGGCGTCTTTTGTGGGGCTTGAACTCAGGGCCTGGACACTGTACAGGAGTTTTGGTGCACCAGGCTAGTACTCTGCCACTTTGAGCTCCACTTCTGGTTTTGGGGTGGTTAATTGGAGATAGGAGTCTCCCAGACTTTTCTGCCCAGACTGGATTTGAACTGCAATCCTCAGGTCTCAGCATCATGAGTAGCATGAGCCACCAGTGTCCCACCTCTGTGTGTGTGTGTGTGTGTGTGTGTGTGTGTGTGTGTGTTTGTGTATGTGTATGTGTATATATACATTCTGTATATATATTCTACCAGCAGTTTTATTAATTTTTACGATTATAAAATAAAAAGATATGTCAATTGATGATAATTTTTGCATCTTTGATTGAACATTGGTGGTGATAATCCTAATTACTCAGGAGGCTGAGATCTGAGGATCACTGTTCAAATCCAACCCAAGCAAAAATGTTTGTGAGAAACTGATCTCAATTATGCACCAAAAAGCTAGAAGTGGAGCTGTGGCTCAAGTGGCATAGCACCAGCTGTGAGCAAAAAAGCCAAGTGAGAATATGAGGCTCTGAGTTCAAGCCCCAGAATCAGCATACAAATATAATAATAATAATAATAATAATAGTAATAATAATAAATAGCAGTAATTACATCTTTGGTATTCGTTTCCATTTAAAGAATGCTTTGTTTATGTCAGATGCTATGTGAGCACTTTATGTGAGCTGTATTATATGAAAGTTAGAATATCTACTATTAATAACTTGACCTAAAATTCTGTTTTCCAATTTGAAGATGAAGAAATAGAAATTTTAGAGTTTATTCAGGCCACTCACATTCCCACAGAGTAAGATACAAAACTGGGATCTTAACCTGAATCTAGATTATCAGTCTGCAGAGACCAACATAACATATTGAAAAGTCTAGAGCAAATCTAAATAATGTCAACACCATAAATCTTACCATTAGAAATAATGCCTTTAAACATATTGACTTGACTTATTTTCTTGCTTCTTTACCCATGTACATATATAATATGCACATATTTTACAGGGAAAAAAGGTCTAGATTTTGCATTGAAAATTGTATTATGAATTTTTTTCATATGCCATACTTTTAAAAACATGATTTCTAATTGACATAAAAGATTCCAGCTTGTATCTTAGTCTTTATCATTTTATTGTTTGATATGTCTTAATTTATTCAAGAAATAATACTGCAGTATTCTTGACTGTAAAGATTTATGTTCAAGAATGTAATGTTGAACATAATTTCATGCTTATTTTCTTAGCATAAATTTTTGGAAGTAGAGACACAAATGTACGTATTTTTAGGATACTTGATATGTATCAGGATACTAAGTTTTTATAGTAAAAGAAACTTTGTTATCACAAATAAGGACTTTTAACTTGACATTCTTTCTTTGTTGTTTTGCTTTGTGTGTGCTATTTCTTCTTTTCTTTATTTACCTTTAAATAATTGAACAATGCAACAACTCAGTTTATGAGTGCAATACATCATTGTCTCCCTTCCTCCTGACTCCCTATGCCTCCTCTTATCTGATTGCATTTTCACATATGCACACTGAGTAATGTGGCTCTATGTTCCCACCCTTCCTCTCTCTCTCCTTGGCCTTACCTGCTGACTATATATTCCAGCTTCTGAGTAAGGAAAATTGTTTTTACAAAGATTAAACACAAAACAAAATTCCTGAGGGCCCTGGCAGCTCCCCGGTTGCGAGGTGTGTGGGGCTGAGCACCGGCCTGGGTGCTGCTGTGCATCCTGTGTATGGCACTGGGTTCTGGGGCCTCCCATGGATCCCCCTCTCCCCAGACCCGGGTCTGGGTAGAGCCTGTGCCCTTGCCCCACACGTCTCCAGGCCGCAGTTCTCGGATCCAGCCTGGGTGAGGCGGGGCCCCCCATGAGCAGAGGTGTGGAAGCATAGCTTGTCTTCGTTTCCTGGACAGGAGACTTCAGCTCAAGGCAATAATGAAGTCCAGTGAGAACCTGGTAATTGTTGGACAGGTGGTGAGAGAATGGAAGAGCAATGTCGAAGAGGTCTCAGAGCCCTAGGCTTCACAGGGTGTGGAATGCGCCCATGAAGGATGCTCCTCCAGTGATCTCTCCTCTGCTTCTGAAGCCAGGGGAATGAGGCATGGGCCTGAGATGGTAGCGCCATTGGTGGCAGCTGGTGTTCTTCAACACCAGGGAAGAGAAACAGTGGATGATGGAATAGAAGTGTGTGACAGCATCGGTGTCGGTAGACTTTACGGCTGGCATGGCAGATCTTCCAGCTTGCTGCCCAAAAGGCGGCAGGTGTGGGTTCCTGTCCCCTGGCAGTTATGCGGCCCTAGGCAGTGGGTGGCATCGTCTTTGGATGTGAGAAGAACCAGGGATGTGCGTCCTGTCACACACTGACTCTTCCTCTCTTGTCTTCTCCCCACACCCTACTTTGACTGAAAACTATCTGTACCAGGCCCAAGTCTTCAGATGTTTCAGTGCTTGAACTTAGGCTTTACTTTTGTGATCCAAAAGAGTTCAAATATTTGTTGATAAAGTGGCATCTTAACAGTTACTCTTGGAAGCTATACTTCATGAGAAACCCATCTTTCCTAAGAATAATCTTGAGATAATTAAAGTTTTTACTTTTTCCCCATACAAGTAGTATTCTATTTACATTTATGTGTAATATTTAATACCTTTCAAATTTTAAAATGAAATATTTAATTGCATGTATGAAAATGACTGCCTTTTATCAGAGAGGGAATGAATGTATTTGTGATGTATGAGGTGAATTAGAACGGTGTTCCCAGAAAGGAAGGGGCAAAGAGAAGAGATCAGTGATGTAGGCAAGAACTCAGAATACTGAGTGGAGAGCCTGAGGATCCCAGAAGGCAACAGGTTCAGAGGAAGTTTATAAAAATACTGAATGTTGCACAATATCAAAGCTATAAATAAGATGGGTTTGGTGTCACACTTCTGCAATCCCAGCTACTTAGGAGGCTGACAAAAACCAGCCTGTGTTGCATAGTACTCTTACCTAAAAAAAAAAAAAAATGAGCAGAGAAAAAACAGAAAACAGTGCAAAAGAAAGATACCACTAGACATGGCACTAGTGGTGTCTCTGCTAATGTTCTAGGATAACCAAAATCAGAAACATATTCATCCTTAATTAGGAAGTATTTAGAGAGGACAGCATTAGTTTTAGAAGTGTCGGAAACTAAAAAAAAAAAAATATGATCACTATTAAGCAGAAAGTATAATCTTTTTAAGAAACAGGCTTAAAAAAAACCTTCTGAACCTCAAATGGTCAAATGAAATAGGTTTATAGAAAAGTGACACATTAATGTCTAACCTTTATTGGTGAAATTGTGAGAATTTGGCTGATATTTCTATGCTATTGAGCCAGATATATTGGTACACATTTTTAATCCCAGCTACTTGGGAGGTGAGTGTTGGATTTTAACAATCTAAAGCTAGCTTAGCATAGGTATGTGTTTGATATCTATTTGTTAAACTAAACAGATGAGACTTTACTGACAAAGAAATTGGAAAATTATTAGATAGTGGGTAACAATTTAACCATAAATACCTTTACAAATGCTTTAGCTATGCACCTGAGCAACTTCAATTTCTTTTAATTACTTTATGTCATTGTAACTTTATAATATTTATTTATTGGGATTAAGAAAAAACTACTGATCTCCTGTAAATTATTTATGTCAAAACAAATAGTTTCTGGACAAGGCTACATGAAGACAAACATTCTTTCAAACATACATAGAATGTGAATGTAAGTGGATGAGTGTGCACAGATTTGTAGTATGTATTATCTGTATCTATACATCTAAACATCAGTGCTTTCTTTGTCAAAAGTCAGGTAAATATTATATTGCTCCATGTTATCTTCATGTCTTGTATTTTTTCTATCACCTTATAATAAATTAGAAAAAAACCTAATCTACAGCTCCTTAAACAATTTGTTTGTACTTTCAAACCTACAGTATTATTATTTAGTTTTCCAATTAAAAATTTATGTCATGTCAAAATAATTTTAGGTTTTATTTTTTCTGAGAGGAAAAATGACTTCCATTTTCAGTATTATTTCTAAATTTATTTTTACTCTATGTTTATTGGGAGGGGAAGAAGAGGAAGGCAAATGGTGATGATGTATAAAACGAGAGCAGAGCAAAATAGAGGAAAAAACCAGTTAGCAAGAGAGAACATGGAATCATTGAAGTGTGAAAATCAAAGACTTAACATTATATTTTAAAGATAATTTTATAAACAAAATTTGCAAAAAAAAGGTTATATTCAAGTCATAAAATTCAGTCCAGAAGTGGGTTAGTGTAGTAATCCATAAAACAAAACAGAAGTTGAGACAAATCACAAGTAAACAGACTTCAGGAATGTAGGGTAATAGAAAAGCATTTAACCAATATTTAGCAAACAGGACCAACAATGTGTACTGTCTCCCTTCTTAGACAGGAAGCAAAACAGAAGTCCAAGTCAACTGACAAGTATCTGGCTAGTCAAACCTGGATGGCAGCGTCTCAACAGGTGAAAAAACATTAGCTCCCCAGGAGAGCCACAGGGAGACATGGAGAGGTGGGTCAGTAGTCAAAGTTTGGAGTTAGAGGTTTAGACAGTACTCCATAGTAACTGAGGCTGCTACTCTAACCTGTTTTATTATTTATAGAATGTGGGAAATAATGCTTCATTCATGAAAAGAACAAATAAGATAATATGTATGAAGTTTTTCAGCTTAGTGCCTGGAGCATAGTAAACACAAAATAATGAGAGCTGTCTTAGTATGCATAATAAAAAGGTTGGGATAATCAACACTATATCATCTTTAACTGTTATTAAGAAAGATGAGCCTTAAAAATGCATCAGGTTGCTATCTCAATGATGAGAATCTAGGTGACCTTGTAAAGAGCAGTTTCTATGGAGATGTAATTGCTGTTGGGAGAATGGAAGGCTGTTTCAAAGTATGCCAAGATCATAATGCAGCAAATACAAGCTAAAACAAGAAGGTTGGAGGTAAAACAAGAAATGGGAGAACATAATCGGTGATCCATCCTTCTAGTAAGGAGAATAATTCTCCCCTAAAAGTGTCCGTTTATAATCTCAGAAACCTGCATTTTGCAAATATGATTAAAATTGGGAGATATCTGGCATTATCCAGGTGGGCTTAATGTAATGACACAAGTCTCTCCAAGGGGAAGACAGGAGTCAGTGTCAGAGGAGATACATTCATGGAAGAAAAGGTCATAGGAGGCATCCCTGAGCCTAGGAAATGAGCAAAAGCAGAGCTGACCTTAGATACTCTGAGAGGGCTATCACTCTGCAACCACTTCAATTGTGACAGTTACGTTGTTTGATACCACTGTTCTGTGTCCCTTTGTTAAAGCAGCCATGGGGACGAGCACAGTCTGGGCCATGGTTTGAATGCACAGTGACCCTCGGTGGTCTTTGCACTGGGAGGTTGTTCTCGGATTGGCCATGCTGGCAGGAGGAACCTTTAAGAGACTCAGGTGAGTGGGAGGTCCTTGGGACATAGTTGTGAGGCTGTCTTCACAAAGGCCATCCATCTCTTACTGATGTCTGTTTAGTGACCATAGAAGAACTCTTACATCTTCCTGCTGTGACTCTACCATCTAAGACAGGGCCACTGCCAGACCTGGGTGTGCTCTTTAAACAGAAAGCCTCTAAAATGATCAGCTGAAAATCTGTCTTTTCTTTGTAAAGTTACCCCACCTGAGGTATTTCTCCATAGTCCACAGAACCCACGAGTACAGTCTTTAATCCAATGGGCTGTGCTGGGTTCTGGGCAAAGCTCAGGTTAGAAACTGCTGGTAGCATTCTTCCTGTGAATAACTGTCTAGCTCATCTCCAAGTGCCCAGCTCCATGGCTGGGAGAAAGCCGAAAACCAGGCTGATACACAGTGTGTGCACAATAATGAATACCAAGTCAGCCTATTCCTGCTGCCATAATGAAACATGTAGATTTGGTAATTCTCAAGGCAGAAATGTTCAAGGTCGAGGTGGGAGGAAATTTAGTATTTGGGGGGAACTGTGTCTTCAGATTGGGCTGCTGTGTGGCAAAAGGAAGGACAAGGCAGCTGCCTAAAGCCTAACACAAGCCCACATTGGGCAGAGCTCTCACAGTGCCTAAACACACCCACCTTGTAGCCTTACCTTGAGGTCTAAATTCTAACATTGAAATTTTGGAGTCAAACCATAGAACTGGATGAACTAATAATTTAAAGTACTTAAAAGCTCTAAAAATGCACATTGATCTCAGTGTTTTCTATCTTTCCATCGTCTTCAGGGGACCCTTTTCTTTGCTTTTCCTTTCTTTTTGTGCCAGTATTGGGGCTTGAACTCACAGCCTGAGTGCTATCCCTGAGCCTCTTTGTACTCAAGGCTAGCACTCTACCACTTGAGCCACAGCTCCACTTCTGGCTTTTCCTGAATACTTTATTGGAGATAAGGGTCTTATGGACTTTCCTACCCAGGCTGGCTTCGAACTGTGATCCTAAGATCTCAGCTTCTTGAATAGCTAGAATTGCAGACATGAGCCACCAGTGCCCTGCTAGGAGCCATATTTCTGTACATTTCTTCTTTTATTTTTTTCCTTTTGGCCAGTCCTGGGGCTTGGCCTCAGGGCCTGAGCACTGTCCTTGGCTTCTTTTTGCTCAAGGCTAGCACTCTGCCACTTGAGCCACAGCGCCACTTCTGGCCATTTTCTGTATATGGGGGAATTGAACCCAGGGCCTCAAGTATACATGGCAAGCACTCTCGCCACTAGCCCATACCCCGAGCCCCTAGGAGCCATATTTCTAAGCCTGTTTTGTTTTCTCTGACAACTTCTTTCATTGTACATGCTTTGCATGTAACATCAACTGTAGCTGATGGATGGTAGTTCATTTCTGCAGCACTTTAAACCTTCTCACCTTTATTTTTCCCTTATATGAAAAGTTGATCTGAACAATTCAATCTCTTGAAATGAATGAAAATTTAGAAGCTTTCTATGAAGACTGAAGCATCTCTGGAATTTGTCATTATGTTTTCACAAATTTCCTTAGTGGGAGCTAACAGTAGTGATGCAAAGAAATTTCTCTACAATGTACATGTTGTAGCTCACACAGCTCCTGCTCAAAAGGAAAGTCCCTAGGGCTGAAAATCTGGCCTTCTGAGACTTTACTTCTTGCATCCCTGGCATTGTTTGAAAGCAACAGCCACCTCTAATCCCACATTCAACGTATACATTGTTAACCATGAAGTCCACTGAAAAAACTCCTTCCCAAAGAGAAGGGTATGGCATGGATGCATTCCTTCAGACCCTACATTTTCTTCCTTGAGACTTGAAATGTGAACTTGTGACACGATCTGCTTCCTTTCCACGACCCCCAGGCTACCTTGATTCATTGGATGCTATGGAAATTGCTCCCATGTCTGAGGAGCTCTGCTTGGAGGATGACTTTTCCTCAAATACTACATCCAATATGTGAAAAGACTACATTTTTTAAAAGTGCACTCAGGGATTGACACTTGCTGTATTGTCCTAACATTTGAGTTATATGTTCCCAGCCTCTTTATTTTCCATATTAGATATCCCATTTTTTCCTTGGGGCCAGTCTTGAACCTCAATTCTTTGACTCTCACATAGCTTAAATTACAATAATGTCCCATCATGTGCAAATTATTTCTTTGTTAAAAATATGTTTTTATTTTTAAATATAAATTTTGTTGCAAAGGTGATGTTCAAAGGGGTTACAGATACATAAGTCAGGCAATGAGCACATTTTATTTTAAATGGTGTCACGTCCTCCCTCATCTCTCTCAATTTTCCCCCTCCTGATCACAGTACTTCCAAAGTTGTAAACTCCATTTCCAATATGGTATTTCATAAGTATCACTGTTGAATTGGTTTGCACTTTGTCCCACCATATCTGTGCTTCCTTCTCCTTCCTTAAATCAAATAAACTTATATACCAGACAAAGGATACCGAAATAAAAAACAGTGACATCAGGGAACAAAACAAAGGAAAAGAAATAAATAAATAAGAAATAACTGCAAACAGTACAATATAAAACCCTCTGGTTTCCATTTCTTGGAGTTCATTTTGATAAGCCGCATTTTATATGGTCATATGCACATAGCTATTGAGTCATTGTTATCCTCTTGTAAGAACATCCTGGGCATATTCTAGTTATTGCAAATGAGGAAAACTATGCAGCTTATGTTTTTTTGGATCTGGCTTACTTCACTTAATATAATTATTTCCAAGTCTTTCCATTTCCTTATCATTTTTTTCTGATGGAAGCATAGAACTCTATTGTGTATATTTATATTTACCTTATTTTCTTGCACCATTTATCTACTGAGAGGCACCTGAGTTGATTCCATGCATTAGCTTTGGTGAACATCGTGGTGCTGATGGCTTTACTGCAGGCTGATTTGTGGTCATTTTGGTTAATTCCCAGGAGTGTAATGGTTAGGTCATAAAGTAGCTCTGTTTAGTCTTTTGAGGAACCCCCATACTACTTTTCAGAGTGGTTGAACAAGTTTACATTTCCACCAACAGTGAAGCAGCATTCCCTTTTGGAATCTGCCAGTACCTATTATTGTTTGTTTTCTGAGGTGAGGTGAAATCTCAATGTTGTTTTGATTTGCATTTCTTTTTTGTTTTTGGCCAGTCCTGGGCCTTGAACTCAGGGCCTAAGCACTGTCCCTGGCTTTTTTTGGCTCAAGGCTAGCACTCTACCACTTGTGCCACAGTGCCACTTCTGGCCATTTTTTGTCTATGTGGTGCTGAGGAATTGAACCCAGGGCTTCATGTATTTGAAGCAAGCACTCTTGCCACTAGGCCATATTCCCAGCCCCAATTTGCATTTCGTTTATAGCCAGAAATGTTGAAAATTTCTTCATATGTCTATTGGCTATTCTTATTATTATTATTTGGAAAAATATCTCTTTAAGTTCCTAGCCCACTTATTAATGAGGCTGGGTTGTTGTTTTTTTTTTTTTTTTTTTATTTGATTTGGGTTTTAATTTTTTGAACCCAAGTATATTTTAGATATGAGGCCCTTGTCTGATGCGTAGCTAGTGTAGACCTTCTCCCTACCTGTGGGCTTTCTGTTTATCTAGCAAGCTATGTCCTTTGCTATGCAGAATCTCTTCAGTTTGAGGCCATCCCATTTATCCAGCCTTTCTTTGATTTGTTGTATTTCTGAATCTTTACTAAGGCTCCCTAGAGTTTTCCCTGCCATTTCTTTACTATTTACATTGAAGTCTTTGGTCAATTTGGAACTGATCTGGTGCAGTGCTAGGCTAGATTTCCACATCTCCTTTGTGGGGAGACCAAACCTTTTATTCCCTTATGTGTTCCTTATCATTCTCTCCCTTGGCTGCCTGACCTGCGGGCGATCCTAGGTAGAATGGGGCCACAGGTAGCCTCAGCCGTGTGTGGCTGCAAGAATGCCCTCCCCCTCCCTGTACTTGCCAAGGAAGACAGGTACGCCTGGGCTCTCAGAGAAGCTTCAAGAGCTTTCTGTTTATTCAAGGGAGGGGCAATCAAACTTATAGCAGTAATGAGGAGGGAAGGAGAGGGACTGACCAGGTGGTAACAGTAGGCTAATGAGCATGTCTGTCCAAGAGCAGCGCCATAGGACCTCCCCCACGGGCTAATGTCATTTCCCACAGAACCGCCCTCTGGGCGCCTGACTGTGCCACTTGACACACTTGCTCACAGCCTAGAGGCAGGGGCTGGTTTGGCTGCCTCTTCCGGTTTCGGACCGGAAGGAGGTGGGAGTGAATAGCAGCCAGCGGTCCCAGATCTTAAAGGCATAGCCATCCCCTACAGTGCAGGGTGATAATTAAGGATCTAACTTCAGTTTTCTACACATGTGTAGCCAATTCTTCTAGCACCATTTGTTGAAGAGGCTTTCTTCCATGCTGTGTTTCTGGCTCCCTTATCAAAGATTAGGTGGCCATAAGTGTCTGAATTTCTGGGCCTTTGATTCTGTCCCATTGGTCCTCAGGCCCACTCTTGTGCCAATACCAAGCTGTTTTTTTTTTTTTTTTTGGCCAGTCCTGGGCCTTGGACTCAGGGCCTGAGCACTGTCCCTGGCTTCTTCCCGCTCAAGGCTAGCACTCTGCCACTTGAGCCACAGCGCCGCTTCTGGCCGTTTTCTGTAAATGTGGTACTCGGGAATCGAACCCAGGGCCTCGTGTATCCGAGGCAGGCACTCTTGCCACTAGGCCATATCCCCAGCCCCTCAAGCTGTTTTTTTTGTTTGTTTGTTTGCTTTGTTTTGTTTTTTGTTTTATAACTATGGCTTTGTAATGGACTTTGAAATTTGGTATTGTTATTCTTCTAGCAGTGTTGTTTCTGCTAAGGATTGTTTTGCTATTTGGCATCTTCTATTATTCCATATGAATGTTTGGATTGCTTCTTCTATATCATTAAAGAATTTGTTGAGATTTGATGGATATTGCATTGAATTTTTAAATAGATAGCTTTGAGTAGTATTGCCAAATTCTTGGTTTAGTTTGGGTATATCAATATTTGCTAGAAATTCTTTCATTTCTTCCAGATGATCCAATTCATTAGCATAAAGGTTTGCAGAGTCTTTCTTTATAATGTTCTGGATCTTGTTTATTTATTGCATGATGTTCCTATTCTGATCTCTAATTTTAGTAATTAGGTGTTTTCTTTTTTTGGTCAGAGCTGCTAAGGGTCTGTCAGTTGTGCTAATATTTTCAAAGAACCAACTGATTGTTTTGTTGATCCTTGCTATGGTTTTTGTGGACTCTAATTTATTTAATTTGGATTTTATTTTAATTATTTTTTTCATCTACTCAATTGAGGTTTGGCTTGTTGCTCGATTTCAAGGAGTACAGTATTAAATTATCAATTTGCAATTTCTCCAACTGGTTATTGTAGTTCTAGTGCAAGTGTCTCTCTTCTGACTTGCTCTTCCACTCCCAAGCCTTCATCATTCCAGGGCTGAGGGACTTGGGCACCATCAAAATGGGCTACTAAACTACATAATTTTAAATTGCTTTTCACATTGCCTTTCCCAGAAAAATCTCAATAAAACCAATGACACAACCCTACAGTCCTTTTCTCTTGCCTTCTGACCACCTTGGTGTCTTGCCCACTAGACATTGGCATGCCACGCCATGTCTCCTGTCTCTAAATAAAATAAACTTAGTTATTGAAACCTATCTCCTGTCCTTCTGAAAATGTGGCACTGTCCTAGCCTGAGCAGAGGGCACAGGAAACAGAGAAAATTCGCCAGTTACTAGAATCATTTTCTCATTGGGGAAATAAATAAACATGCCACATGACAGGTGAAGATAGATATCACAAGAATAAAGACAATAGGGCAATGTGATGGGAATGAGGCTTATTTTATGGACAGTGGGAGGGGCCCAGAATAAGAAAAGCCTCTTCCTCCAGGGGTGAGATCTGACATTGGAGCAGAGTTTTCAAAGAAATGCCTTTCTAATATTGCAAAACACTCTCTGACCCCTGCTCCACTTTCTGTAAATCTGAAGATAGAACAAACACTTGCCAGATGAGAGAGGGAGGGTAAAGACAGACCCTGGGTCAGAAAGCCATATGATCCAACTGGAAGCCTAATTTGTGTTTCCAAAGCATGTTGAGAAAAGTATCAAGAAGGAATCCTCACCCTGGGAGCCTTTGATGAATCACTAGGAGCTAATTGTCGTGGAGAATCTCCAAAGTATAACATCCTATTTGGAATCTGGGTAGATTACACAAGAGCCATGGATTGCATTTGAAGCAAAACTATCAGCCAATCTGATCTCACTCACTGGTCTGTACTTTGTTCTAGTTTTCCAGTCCCAAGATGAATTGCCTGATGGTTCTATTGTCAAAATGACAGCGTGAAAAGAGAAGCAGGTGGGTTGTAATAATAATGTGCTACATGTGTAGAAGGTCAGAGAAGTAACAGATTAACATTCCAGAGAAAGATTTCCCTGGGGGTATCTCTTGAAAGTACTAAAGGCCAAAGATCAGGACACTGATACTGCATCTGGCATCGGTGGTGAAATCATATGTGTTTTGCTCTGAGGACAGTTATGTTCCTTTCAATTAGATGATGAAATCTCTACAAACAATGAAAAAAACAACCACAGAAATAGGCTTCCATGCAACTGAATGGAAATGGGCTTGTGCAAAAATAGGAGTTGCTTACTTCAGATTAATGAAATAAAATGGAACATATTCTCTTGAGACGCAGACTAAAATAATTGTCCACCCTTAGAGATTTGAGCCTAACAATATAGCATGATATTTCTTCATTGATTTTTAAAGCAAATCCTGATGCTTTGGCAACATTTTTGAGTGGAGATTTGAGGATTATGGGATGGAGGGGTCAGGTGTCTCTTCTTAACTGCCATCGATTTTGATTTCTAGCCATCCAGGTGGAGGAGGGGAGGACACTCAGGGTCTGCAGGTAAATGGAACTGGCTTAAACTGGATTCCCTAACTTACTTCTGTGGAATAATAAACCTTAATTTTAGAATGAAGAAAATATTCATATGCCAGACATTTTATGGGGAAGATTAGAAAAAAAGCATGTTTATGAAACATATCATAAGCCATGACTGACGTTGACGTTCACAGTTTTATTAGTTTCATCATTAATATTCAAACTGCCTCCCTGCACCCCTCTTACCCCTGTGGTGGAGAAATCTTGGGTGATTTTAGATACTGGAAGAGAAAACAGCAAGTTCTGTTAGTATTTCTAACCCCCAACATCCTTAAAACTATGCAAGGAAGATGTCTTCCTGCTTAAACATCATCAGTGTGTTTGTGATCAAAAACAAGACCTGAACAAACAAGGGGATGTTAAGCAGGAAATTTAAGGGAAATTGTAAAACACATCAAGTAATTTACAATGTACAAAGAAATAGCATGAATAACAATTTATTTTGGAGCCATTGTTAAAATACCTGTATCTTGTGCATGGGCTTTAATCCTGGTCCTAGCTGGATATTCTGAAAGTTGCTTGACCTCCCTGGGCTTTTCTTCCTTCTGTGTTAAATAGGCAAATAATAGTACCTGCATCACGAGTACTATTTAACATAGGCATTAAAGGAGATTGTCAGGAGTTCACACCAAGGCTACTGTTGGTGATGGTCCACAACTTAAATTGTCATGAGCATTCCAAGCATGGAAGTTTTTAGGGCCATTTTTACAGAATTGATCAGATGGAAAGGTTCATTTTGATTTATCATTTTATTACTAATGTGAGCTTAATTTTTATTGTGTTAATCATGGACTCAATAAGTAGGTTATAAGGCAGATTTAGACTGAGCTAGTTTGAACTGGAACCATTTCAAGAAAACCAGTTGTGGGGCTGGGAATATGGCCTAGTGGCAAGAGTGCTTGCCTCATATACATGAAGCCCTGGGTTCGATTCCTCAGCACCACATATTTATATAAAAAGACCAGAAGTGGTGGTGTGGCTCAAGTAGCGGAGTGCTAGCCTTGAGCAAAAAGAAGCAAGGGACAGTGCTCAGGCCCTGAGTCCAAGCCCCAGGATGGCAAAAAGAAAAGAAAAGAAAAGAAAACCAGTTGTCTCTCTTCGCAATAAGGTGTTATGTTATCAGCCTTGGAGACCATCAGAGAGGTCCCTGAACACAGTCACTACCAGTCCCCATAAAAGCCAGAACTGACAGCTCTATTATTCAAAACAAGAGTAGCTGGGAAGACAGCCCTCCTGAAAATGGTTATGATTTGAGGATTTCAAAGAAAAATTCCATGGAGATAGAACATCTCAGCCTCAGCGTGCAAAGTACAAATCTCCTTTCAAAATAAAAGTTTGACCTCTTTGATGACTTGGATAGACTGTGTTTTGATAAGTGTTGGAAACCTCAGGCAGAGCATGCAATCTTTCAGAGGTGTCAACTCGTCTGCTCTGGACAATTATCACTCAATGGTTTTTCAATCAACAATAAAATCGAGATGGAAGAGACAGTGTGACCTGGCTGATAAGAGGAGGTAGTGGAGGGTTCACAGCGATTACTAGAGGAGCATGCAGTCTGATAGACACGAAAGGGAAGGATTCATAGATTCAATAGCTGCTTGATGAATTTCAACAAAAGGAAAGCCCTGGAGGACATTGGCAGAAAGAAACGGGAGAAAACATAAATGTCTGTGAGAAAGAGTAAAATGGCCTTTTCCTGTTTCCTAAGAGACTGAGTCTCTGTACTGTACAATGTGACGTTTCTTAAAAAAGCTTCTGGAAAGGCACATTCTTACCAAAAGTCAAAGCAGAGCCACGAATCATTTATAGGAGACAAAAACCAATAAGTGGTGTCAGCAGAGAGGAATATATTTTACTTTGTTCTGCCATGAGGAATGACGGTGGGTTGTGAGGGAGGGAATATAAAGTAACATAAGTTGTCTGTTCATGAAAGAGCTTGAAATTATAAAATGTAAAACTAATATATGTCATGCACACTAAGGAACAGATGGGGTATTTTTATGACTTCAAGCAGAACACCATGCCACCTCTCCATACCCTATGTGATTCTGTAGGCATGTTAAGTGCATCCTGGTATTTATTTTGTTTGTTTATTTGGATTCAAAGATTTCTCTGGCATCCTTGTAAAAGAAGTGTTGAACATTGAAATGTGTTATTTTCATGAGTGTCCAGTCCAGGTTCTGCCATAGGATAAAATATCCAGTGTGCCTATGTACTTGGGCAGAGAGCAATCTTTGATCTTTAGGAAGGATAAGGGGAAGAGTCAATTGAAAGCTTTCAGGAGTGTTTGCCACATGGTCTGTCTAGAACCCAAGTATAAAAATGTAGTATTTTATGAGGTTGTCAGCAGTGGAGATCTCCTTATATGGCAGATGGGGATAAGTAAGTCAAACAGCTTTTAGATGATAGTTTATGCACTAGATATTAGAGATGTTATATTTATTGATCCATATTAATAGCACAACACACTGGTAAAAGGCAGGTGGTGGAGCTCAGTGCCAAATCTCCTACCATAAGCAATAATTTATTTTATTCATCTCATTTTGGATGCTTAACTACAACCCCATGCATGCCACTCAATCAGTACAAAGCGCTTAGATTGCTTGAAATGGTTCATCATTATACTTGTTGGGTATTTATGCTTTTCACATAGCCCATTTTTTTCAATGATTATTTGTGGGCTGGACTCCTGTGGTAGAGAATTGACTGGAAATTGGTTGAGGCCTTGGCAGAGCAAGTGGTTAGTGATTTGCAGTGCACATGCGACTGTAAATGGGCAGACAAAGTTGCGAGGGGGTCTGGGACTAAGGATTGATAAAGTCGTGTTACCCTGAGATGGATTCTTACTGCAAGACATGAGCAGAGAATTCCTCCAAATGCATTCTCTCCATTCAAGGAAGAAGACTCCATTTTCCTTGGAAGGCTTAGGAATTTTGTGAGGGTTAGCCTCAGCCTTCATACAGCAGTTTGTCAACTGTCAGTAGCATGAAAATCCCAAAGCGGAGTGCATGAATGTGTCCTGAAGAGTGCCCAGTTGTTTTGAGTTGAAAAGAAGAAACATCACATGTTGCATTTCAAAGAAAGACACAGTTTCATGCTCAACACCACAAAGATAATTTGGTTTTCTGTTCTTAGGGGGGAAAGGGCAAAAAAGAAAAATCCTTTTTTCCTTTGAAGAAAGAGCAAGCTATGTGAAATGAAGTTTTTTGTGTGTGAAATGAATTTTAACCAGATTCTTCCAATATCTATCAGCACACAGCATTTCATAGAGTAGATAATAAGAGTCTCCAGAAAATGACAGAAATGAGAGCAAGGGGGCTCTGGAGTCAAGTGCAGTGTTTCCAGGGCCCAGGTCAGAAAGGGCTTTGGATGGCTTTTGGGGATATGAGAAAAAAGGAAGCTAGGTGAGTGGAAAACTAATTTCCTGAGGTGTGGAATTTTTACAAATTAAGAGTACATTGCACTAGGAATTTGCTTAGGGTAGAGATTAATACTCCCTTTCGAAGATGGCCATCTACCCATAAGGAAAGTGGTATGATACAAAGAAGAGTGAATGAGTGAAATATGTAACTCATTACTCATGGAAGTATTTAAATGTCATTAGTGAGCTTTATGAAGACTTTCTCCACTAAGTGAGACAAAGAATTGTTTTCAGATAGATATAGAAAGAAACTAAGACTGTAACAGATAAGAAAGGATGATGTGCCCTCCTGAAGGCAGGGCATGAAAGGACTTAGAGGCAGTGAATATCTGTCGAGTGCAGCGAAGACAGTGACTGAAAAATAAGCAATGATAGCACCACAAGGGCCCTGTGAAAGGTTTTGTTGTAGGAATCCATCTTAAGATGACTTTAGATTGCTTTTATGACACCAGAGGATTTTTAAAGAAAAATGTCTTAGCCATAGCTCATAGAAATTAAAAAAGGAAAGAAAAGAAAGCACACATGCAATTTAGTGTATAGTATAGAGGCTCTTTTCTGGGTACTGGGAAGAGAAATCAGAAAGCCAGAAGCAAGCACAAGGAACATTTCTAACATGAGGCTTTCTCTGGGTACATTTTCCAGTAAAAGGAACAAGGGCTAGAAATAATATTGTACTGAGAGTTCTTGTCAGAACATCAATCATTTCTGTATTTCCGTGTGGTTTATTTTGTCCGTACTGTCTCTTGTTAATATTTAGCTGTGCAGAAACAAATTTCTATGAAGGGAGGGAAGGTGAAGAGGGCATCCAAGTACATGGGACTAAAGTGCAAATGGGGACACCCTCCACCAGTTCATTTGCTTTCCTGGGCCTCTCACCACATGAATGCACCAGGTTCATCCCAGATCCTGCTACATCTTGACATCCTACAATGTAAACGTTCTTCACATTAGTCCTATGCTCAAACTAGCACGAATAACATCAGACAGAGTTCAACTGGCATTCCCAGAGAGTGTCTTGTTTTATTTCCTATTAATCTTGGAACAGAACTGCTGCGTGTTAAGGTAACTGTTGAGGACATAGCTGCTTCAATAATAATTATTGTGGAAGAAAAATTTAATTTGTTCTAAAATTGTATGTTAATCTCTCATACTAGATAAAGGAAAGTGAATGGGTATAGCAATTCTGGGTCCAGATTTTGCTGTCTTAGGCTCTGGGTAACATTTTTTTCTATTACTTCTTTTCTCTAGTGACAATACTAAGACTTAAATCAGGGCCTGAGCATTGTTCTTAGCTTTTTTTGTTGTTGTTGTTTTTCTTTTTTTGCTCAAGGATGGCACTCTCCACTTAATCCATACCTTCACTTCTGGCTTTTTGGTGATTAATTGAAAATAAAAGTGCCACAGACTTTCCTAACTTAATTGGCTTCAAATCATGATCCTCAGATCTCAGCCTCCTGAATAGCTAGGACTGTGGGTATGAGGTACCTGTGCCTGGCTTCTATCTATTAGTTCTAAGTGAAGAGAGGTTTGGAATTAAATGATTTCCTAGATGACTTTGTAGTCCACTTTTCTTGATTATTGAAAAATTGAGTGGGAATGGAAAAAATACCTTTGGTTTCACATCCATTGACACCTGAGTTTGGATCACATCTCCACAATACCTTACTATTCCATGCTCATCAGCTTGACTCTCTCTGAACCACTCTTAGACATTAGGATTCTTCCAAGCATAAGAAGCATAGGAAGTGACAGAAGACATACAAAATTCTATCAAGAAAATGTTTGTGGCTATTCCAGTGCTTTCTCTGGTCTACACTGTACTCCAGGCTTATGGTCCAGTAGCAATCTTTATGGTTATATACAACCAGCTGTCTGTAAAGCATCATCATAATGTTCATCATCCAGCAACAGCCTTCTGGTTCTTGTGTTGACATATGAGCTTAAGTTGAAGCTCTTTTCAAATCCTTTCAGGACTTTAAGATCCTTAGAGAAACTCTCTGCCACCTGGTTCACAGCCAGAGAAAATAAACCAAAGAGATGTGTCTCCATCTTAGCAGGAATCCACAGAAGCCAAGACTGACTCCTGACTAAACCAAGAAAAGGAAATGCTTCCCTTGAAGTGTTTCTAGGTGGTTACCATGGGCCTATGACGTTTTTTCATCCAATTATGTGACAGATACTCTAACAGCAATGTTGACTGGGAGAAGAACATAGTCTCTAAAGGAAAAAAAACAATATAATGGAAAATACTTTTCTTTTTCTTTGACATTCCTTGGGTGTGGTACTCTGGGCGCAAACTGCCCCTGAGCTTTTGTGCTGAAGGCTAGTGCTCTACTTCTTGAGCCAGAGCTCTACTTCCAGCTCATTTTGGTTGTGAACTGGAGATAAGAGTCCTGTGGACATTTCTGCCCAGGCTGGCTTTGAATTGTGGTCCTCAGATCTGATGCCTGATGCTTAGTGAAAATACATTTTCTGATGCCTGGTGAAAATACATTTTAATAGCTAATCCATATGTATATCACATATTTTTATATATCTTTAGGGAAGAAATAAAAATATACCAATTTCTGCCTGCAGAAGTAAAAGAATATATAAAATAATGCCTGGTACTAATTCTATATTTCCATAAACTGTGCTAACATATGCATTGATAGTTTAAAACCTTAGGCATAGAAGAAAACATTTGAGATCATTTAGTTTAACAATATCATCTTTGGAAAAGAAAATTGCTTTAATAGTAGCTGCCTTTGCTGGGAGCTGAAAGCTCATACTGTAATCCTAATTACTGTAATCCTAATTATAAGAGGCTCAAATCTGAGGATCAAAGTTCAGAGTTAGCCTGGGCAAGAAAATCCATGATATGCTCATCTCCAATTAATTACAATTAACCACTGATGTGGTATAGTGCCACCCTTGAGTGCAAAAGCTAAGAGACAGCATGCAGGCCATGAGTTCAAACTCCAGTACTAGCACACACCAAAAATAGTTGCTTTAATCTCTCATACACTTTAGTGTGCTTCAGACTCAGTATTCTATAATTTTATATCTATATAATTTTCAGAAAGATTGGTTTTCCACAAGAATGTAAGAGAGTGATGTCAGCATTCATCCTGTGCCTTTTCAAAGTTGCTACATGCGGACCACAAATTTTTGTTGTGTGGCTAGGACCCTCCAAGATAACCAATGATAAAATTTAAGAGGCTTTTAGATTGGAAGTATGCTTTTATGGACAGATTATTCTTGAGTATCATTTGACTTCTCTATCACTTGGACAGGATAATTCTATTGTTCAGATGATGAAACCTGTACCAGATGATGAAACCTGTACTCAAAGTTAAAACTTTCACACTATTTTTCTCCATTGATTTGTGCTGTTTTCTAGTAAAATAGTGTCTGTGAAAAGGACATTTAGAAACTATACATTTTATTTGGAGAAGCAAAGAACATTGTGCTTTGTGGGACAAATTGACATGCTGTAGTGGGCAGATAAACAAGAGCCAAGAAATAACAATATTGCACACTTGCAATATTGTACACTTTTCTAGCACCACAATTAAATACAGAATACAATAACAGTGTTTAAACATATATCCCATATAAATTTAACCTGTAGGAAGCTTAAGACTCTGTTCTCAGTGAGTCACAGGCCTATCTGCAGCTATTCTTAGCTTCTAGAGTTTGTAAAGTATGGCTAAACTTTCTCAGCACACAGTATTCAGACTGTGAAAAACAGACCACAGACTCTTCTGGCTTCACTGCGCCAAACAAAAGAAGTTATCATGCTCTATTGGGCCATCTGAAAGTGGAGAGAATAAACTTTGAATGATTCCATTGTCCTGTATGGCATATTTGCTCTTGATTTTTCAAATTCCTGAATATATTTGTGAATATAGTGTAGAAAGTGTGTCCTTATCCTATTACATATAGTTACCCCACATTTTAATCAGAACTTTGTTATTATGTAACCATATGGAACCATAATATATGAAGAAGGAAAGAGACTGATTTGCTTGAAATCAATGAAAATTCTTGTAAAAGTGTTAATGATCAAAATTATACATTATCTTGAAATAGATCAAAAAACTCAACTCTACATCTACAATCAGAGATTAAAGATTAAAGATTTAGAGTAAGTGGTATTTTTCAAAATCTACCCATCTTTTAAATATTTTCAGGTGTCAGAGTTATTTATTTAAACAAAAAACATGGTTTCAAGCACTAGTGGCACATGCCTTTAATGTTAGTTACTCAGGAGACTGTGATCTGAGGATTATGGTTCAAAACCAGCCTGGGTAGGAAAGATTGTGAGATTCTTAGATGCAATTAACACCAAGAGTGGAGCTTTGGTTCAATTGTTAGAGTACCAGCAACAAAGCTAAGGGACAGTACCCAAATCCTGAGTTCAAGCTCTTGTACTGATACACACACACACACACACACACACATGCACACACACACATACACACACACACACACACACACACTGGTTTGTATTTGTAACATTTCATTCATTTATTTGTAATGCTTACATTAGATTGATATAATAACATTTTCTGAAATGTAATTATCTTACTGACTTGGAGAATCTTTTTGCCTATTACCTGAGAAGAATAATTTTTAATAGTGTCTGTCACAAATTATCTTGGTTGGGCAATGAATTATCTCATCAATTTGTCAAAAGATGAGATGCATTCACAGAATATGTGAGAATATGAGAAAATACTGACAGTTGTATCCACCATCCAATGGCCAGGCATGAGGGAAAGCTGGGTTTCAGTTATAACACACAGCCCTCTAGAGAACAAACGGCGAACTTTCTAGAGTCCTCATATGAACTATTAGGAGAAACAGAATGAAACCAAGGAAAGTGATAGGATATAAAAGTGGCAAGAGGACTATTAGAAAAGACTGAAAAATGTTGGAAAGATGATGTGTTATTGAAGGTTGGGGAAATGGCCACTACAGTTACATAAGAGTAAAACTAAGACAGAATGATTGTCCCCAGGAATTTGGAAGACGGACTGCACCTGTTAGTAAGATGATCCCCACAAAGAATGTTGATCATCGAAGAACAAGTTATTTTTTCAAAAAAAAAAAAGTAAAAAGAGAGACTAGAAACTCCTGAGTTGAAAGGAAAAATAATTCCACTATTTTTCACTTTCATTTCCTCCATTGTGAAAAGATTGTTAATGTGAAACACTTCCATAGCATGAGTCAGATTAATCATATGGCTATGATTTTCTTTTCTCTTTCTTTTTTTTTTTTTTTTTTTTTTTGGCCAGTCCTGGGGCTTGGACTCAGGGCCTGAGCACTGTCCCTGGCTTCTTCTTGCTCAAGGCTAGCACTCTGCCACTTGAGCCACAGCGCCACTTCTGGCCATTTTCTGTATATGTGGTGCTGGGGAATCAAACCTAGGGCCTCATGTATACGAGGCAAGCACTCTAGCCACTAGGCCATATCCCCAGCCCCTATGATTTTCTCATGATCTAAAATATTTAAGATTTAAGGCAGTGTGAGGCAGCCGTTCTACCTTACATTTTAAAGAATTTTAAAAATTCACAAGGGCTTTGTCCAAGAGCAACATGACATGCTAATAATAAAGGCATGTCTAGTAGAATTGAATGTGTGGTTTTTGCCAATCCATTCAGAGACAGAAAACAAGAGAAATTTTACTTATTACTATTGAGATTAACTCAATAGTACTGAGATTCTTCAAATTTCAAAGGTCTTCTTGGATTCTACTAGGCAAGAAGTAAGTTGAGAAAGCTGTTCAAATGATCATCATTGACTTTTTCTTAGGGGAAACTGACAAATTTATTCTAACCTTATATGGAATGCAAAATATTCACAAAGATATTGAAGAACTCAGATATGACTGAATCAAAATTAAATCTTCTAATTATTAAACATTTCTTACAGATAATGAGAATGATCATATATACATACATTACAGAGTCTGCGAGACTTTAAACAATTATGAATTAGATCATTGGTCATAAAGCCTTTTAAGAAGTATTTGGAAACTTTTAATAAATTATTCTTTCTAGAACTCTGACCTCTGACCTCCTATTTTGGGGAATACAGTTGGACTCTGGATTCATTCTCTCTCTCTAGAACATTTCTAAGTAGTAAGCCAGAGCCATTATAGGACTCAACTTTGGTCCTTGAACTATGGTTCTATCCTGACTATTATCTACAATCTTCAAACAGTTGTGATGTCTTTTTTGTTTTTGTTGTTTGTTTTTGTTTGCTTAAGATGGTAGAGTAAGTTTGATTTCTTATTTCACTATTTGAGCTGGAAATGGAATCTTTTCTTAAATTTATATAGTTATTGGCAAGATGTCTTTTGTCATTCTAATACTTGTTTCTTTGTAAGTCATGTCATTTTCCCTCTGATGACTCAAGATCTTCAAAAACTAGACAATAATTTGCTTTGTGATTGTTTTCCTTACATCCATTTGGCTTATTGTTAACTGATCTTTTGCTTTGGCAAGTTCATTGTTTTTGACAAATGAGTAATTATGTCTTAAAACATTTTTCATATCACCTTACTTTCTTCTAAGTAACAACTGACTTGTACATTAGAATATTTGCCATTGTCCATTAGTCTTGACACTCTGATAACTTTTGTTCCATCATGTTTACTTTGTGTATTTCATTTTGAATGGTTTGCAATGACTTTCAAATTACTCTTCTACAGTATCTAATCTGTTGTTGGACATATTGTATGTGTTAAGCACGTATATCCAGTCTATTTTTTATTTTACTTATTCTATATGTTTTTTACTTTTATACCATTTTACTTACACTCTCTCTATATTTTCCATATATACATACATCCAGTCTATTTTCTATTTTACTTATTGAAATTTTAATCTTGAATTGGGTTTTAAAAACCTTACAAAGTGGGGCTGGGGATATAGCCTAGTGGCAAGAGTGCCTGCCTCGGATACACGAGGCCCTAGGTTCGATTCCCCAGCACCACATATACAGAAAACGGCCAGAAGCGGCGCTGTGGCTCAAGTGGCAGAGTGCTAGCCTTGAGCGGGAAGAAGCCAGGGACAGTGCTCAGGCCCTGAGTCCAAGGCCCAGGACTGGCCAAAAGAAAAAAACATGTGATAACAATATATAAGCTATTCAGTCTAGTTCAGAGAAATAACATGATGGATTTGGTTGTTTTAGTGTTTTGGTATTGTCTATTGTCTTGGTCAAATGGATATTTACCTCAATTCTCTGTAATGATGACTTCTCTGCTTTGTGTTTGTATTCTTCTAATCAGAGATGTCAGTCTATCAATTTCAATTCTTAGAGTTTAGGCTAGGATGGTGATAGGAATCATATATATGAAGCTAAAATTTTCATGAGAGCTAAGATATCAGGTGACTCATGCCTCTAATCTCGGCTACTTAGGAAGCTGAGACTGAGGGTTGTGTTTCAAAGCTAACTTGGACAGAATAGTTTGCTAGACTCATCTTTTCAAAAAACAGAAGGGCTGGAGGCAAGGCTAAGTGATTGAGTACCAGTCCAAAAAACATAAGGCTGAGTTTAAATAAACAAGAAAATAAAAATAGTTACGATAGGTGACCTCTTCGAGAATTTGCAACATATTTAGAAAGTTGTCTGTCATGCCTGTAATCCAAGCTACTCAGGAGGCTGAGATCTGAGGATTGTGGTTCAAAGACAGACAGGGTTAAAAAGTTTGTGAGATTCTTATCTCCAATTAGCCACCAGCAAAAAAGCTCAGGAACAATGCCCAGGTCCTGAGTTTAAGTGCCATGCTGACAAAACATTTTTAAAAAGCTATCCATACTACATAAATTTGTTCTTTTTTGTATAAACCATGGGAATAAAGAAAAGATCAAGTGTCCCTAATAAAGATGACTACACTAGTGAGCTAGCACATAGCTCACAATTTACTTTATTTTCCAGTATTTCTTTTCTAGTTTAGCTAGTATTTATTAACTGTTATTGCCTTCCTTCATACAGCCATTTCTTCAAATTCAAAACTGTATGTTTTGACCATAGAATAGACAGCTAATTCTTCCTTAAAGCAATTGAAGTTTACTGTCAATGAAGGCACATTTTAAATAAATCACTATTGGTGCTGTTGACCATATTTCCTTGACCTTTTATTAACTTGTAGAAGGCAAAAAGTAATAATATAAAATAATATAATTAAATATGAAAATAACCTTGTTCCTTACAAATGAATTTCTAGTTTTTTTATTACAAAATAAACTACAATGATGTAGCTATTCTCCAGATCTACAGATAAAGAAACAACATAGCTATTAAACACAGATAATTTATCTTGGTTTAAATATTACATGCACTCTGTGATTTCCGAAAAAAACAAAAATGAAAACAAGATCAGAAGTTCCTAGTGGTTAGGTTAATTTACAGACTTCTCGTGTCTTTATTAGTTGGAGCCACTGATTAATCTTTCTTTACAAAAGTTTTTGTGTGTGATCTCAATTAGGCATTTTAATTTTCACATTGACAACCAGCCAGAAAGAATCTATTACAAATGATCAAAGTATATACTTCATTAGCTAGTTTCTTCAAATGACAAGTAGGACAGTTTTGTGATGGAGAAAACTCGATATAAGCTTTAATCTCCATAACTGGATGATCTGCCCACCATGTCACCTTAGTTGAAATGCATTTTGTTCTTAATGTTTTCACTAAGTTTTTTTCTTTAAATCCTTTGTCAAGTTGAGAGATGTGTGAGATAGCATACATTAGTAATGGTGTAATAATTGCTCTATGGGTAGAGAATTGTTTTGTGTTCCTAATATCTGACCCTAAACGTTCTTTCATAAATTTAAAAAAGTGAAAGCAGGAGAAAGAAAGAAAAAAAATCAAGGTTTGCCTTTTGACCATTTTAATATTCAAGAGCTAGGGATCATTAGTGAATTTAACAATATCACACAAAGATATGAATAATACTCAGCATTGTCTAGGGCTAGGAGCACCTGATGAGGGTTTCAGTAACGTACAAAATAAAAGAACAGCTGAGATGACCTGGTAAGCAATCCACCTAAAGTATTTGAAACAAGAATGAACTTTCCTTTTCCATTTAAGGTGCATAGAATGTGAAATGTCTCCATATTTCTAAAACAAGTCTTATTTAGCTCCAAGAGCATGCAGTTAAGATGAGAGAAAAGATTAGTATTTGATGACTCCTTTATTCTGCTTCATAGTATGACACCAGTATGTCATGGAAGAATGTGAATGAAAATGGCAAAGAAGCCTCTGTTGGATGTTCTCATTGATTATTGCTAAGTTGTGCACTGTGGGAACATTTTTAATTCTCATAAGGGCAAGTAAATTACACTAGGCTCATCCATAAAGACCTGTGACTTTCGTTGTTTCCAGAGATTTGAATGAATGCATGGGTTTTTCTACTCATCACTACGCACCTGATCATACAACTCTTGGGACCAATTATCTTCTTCCTAACAAGGCTATGCAACTCACCTTCTCTCTGTAGTTAGCCCTTTCCTTTTCTCTGCCTACAGGATGTCTAGCCATTTTTATTCTGGCGGAAAAATCCATTTTGATTTTCTCAGTCTACCCAGGATCTTGAAAAACAAAGCTTTCTGTACCTTAATAAAATTACCATTTTTTAAAACACAAATTCTAACTTTCCTTTCTAGCAAAGAAGACCAAAGAATTTATGAACCACAGGCTGTGTATTTCCTGGATGAAAAACTCCACTTATAATTATTTGAAAAAAACGAAAGCATACACATACAAGGCACTCTGAGTTTATTTTTTTTTCTTCTATCATTAACTCGACTTCATGTATATTACAGGGCATTTGACTGAGTAAAAACTCCAGGTAGAGGAAAGCATAGTAGAAATCAATGAACCTGGAACATGGAAAAAGGTTAAGAGTTGAAGTGGAGGGCAGACCATGCTACTATAGGTAGAGAGTAACTGAGAGGTCAATTCTATTCTTAGGGCCCCTCTCAATGCCGAGTGGGGCTTATATCTTCCTATTTGTGTCTCCTTCTGCTGCTGGCATGAATGAACCCACGTGGGTGTGTCTAGCCATTCTCCTTTCCCCATAGCTGTAGTAATAGCTCCTCTAAGATTGGTTGAGATGGCTCCAGAGTAGCTAGGACTACAGATTCGAGCCACTACAACCACCTTTTCCTCAGATTCCTTTGCAAGGATAACAACAACAACACTGACAACTATCTTTTACTGAGAACTTGACATGAGCTGTGACACTATATAAAGCTGTATATTTCCTTTAATTGCCGTAAGACTGAGATAAGTTTTATTTATTTTTTATTTATTTATTTTTTTGCAATTTTATAGCTTTATTTGACACTCATTGGCTAGTTCTCGTCCACATTGACTGTCTGTAGATTTTTGAACGTGGTGACCAGGACATAGGTCACCAGAGTATAGACCTTGTTTGGTGAGTCTTCATCTTCATTGCGTTTCCTGGACAGGCGCACACGGATCCAATAGAGGACATTCCTTATTCCTTTGGCCCAGACAGCTTTGTTGAGCCTGGTATCGATGCGCACATCTGAAGTCCCCATCTCCTTCATGGCGAACTTCCGGATATCTTTGAGTGTACAAGGGGCCCGCTTCTTAAAGCCTACTCCATGGATGCGCTTGTGAATGTTGATGGTGTATTCTCGGGTCACCACCTCGTTGATGGCAGAACGGCCCTTCTTCTCACCACCCTTCTTTGCGGGAGCCATTCTGCCGGGCCCAAGCTCTTTATTTATTTATTTATTTTTGTTACTGAGGTTTTGAGTAAAAAATACTGAAACTCAAACTGACTACATACTAACCATAATGGGCTCAGAATCGGCTAAGTTCCTCAGAAGCTTAATCAATGACTTTTCAAATCTCTCCATCCTTTCTCTACAATGTTTATCTCACTTTAAGACTCATCATTCACCCTGTGGGCAAGGAACATCTGCCCTCAGCAATGAGCCTTCATCATTCCTTGTCCACATTCCAACAGAACCAGTCTCTATGTACCTTTTGACCTTAGTTAACTCAGGCTTGTCTGTTCAGGAAGCCATCAATGGCAAGCAGTAGTGGAGTCACTGAAAGTATAATGATGTTGGAGAGCCAGCTGCAGTGAGCATAAACATAATGCAGCTGAAGTGCTCTGAAGTGATTTACCTAGGATCACTTGGCTCTGGGAGAAAAATTGTTCTCCCTGCTTCAAAGGGCATGCCATTAGCCTTTGTAATGTAACAATTGGACACTTTTTGGATTCTTAGAACCACTGCTCTTGAGACCCTTCACAAATGATTCACTTGGGTATAATGATAAGTAATCCACTCATACCCCTTGAAAATGTCTCTGAATCTTCAACTGACTTATAATATTCCTGATTCTAAATGTTGTTGACATGTCCAGTACAATTATTAATCTTCAGAAGACCATATATAGTCTACTAGGTCACAATTATTTTGTGCCAGTTCTGGGATTTGAACTCAGGGTACTGCCTGGGTACTGTTCCGTAGAGCTTCTTTTGCTCAAAGCTAGCATTCCACCACTTTAGCCAGAGTGCCACTTCTGTTTTTTTTCTGAGGAGATAGTGTCTCAGGGACTTTTTTTGCTTGGACTGGCTTAGAATCATGATCCTTGTATTTCAGCCTCCTGAGTAACTAGGGTTACAGCCATGAGCTGCCAGCAGCCAGGTCACATTTTTAAATTGACCATGTAGCATAGTTGACTACAATAGGTAGAGTAGTGCCCGATGTAGTAAAGGAATTTTGGCTGGGGATATTTAATTAACCAAAGTGCCTAAGAATGTTTCAAGATATTAACCCTCTTATTTTCCAATAAAATATGATTTTTGTGGAGAAAAATGAATAGTTCAAACTTCTGTCATTTTATCACACTGACCAAAAAATCTAATACTTTTCAGTTTTTCACAATGAAAATGTTACCACAGTACTCAGTGATTAGTTTGATAAAAGAAGTTGAAATACATCCGAATTTTTGATCTACTCTAACCAAGCCACTTATATTTTTCATGGAAAGTGACCAAAACTCTTAGTCAAAAACTATGTTTATTTTGTGGTATTGTTTCAACAGAGAATACACATCTTAATGGTTACAAAGCTTCAAATATGACTAAAATTTTCATTTGCTTGTTAATCTTACACTTTTGAAAAGATTATAACTAAGGAATGATTTTTGCTACATGTTGTGTTTCTCTAAGAATGAGTGTGCTGTATTTTCTCCAAGGAAGTTTAGGAAATTTGTGGTTACACTCTTACCAAACACAACTTAGCACTGTTAAGCATATAGTTAAAGTGAAAAGATGATTAAGAATGTTCTACACAAATTGCTGGAGAATAATTTTTGGTCCAAGTTTTCTATCAATCAACAAGTAATCAATGTTCTTCCAGTTCAATTCTAGGAAGGAGTTCGTATAAAGAAAGCAGATTGAAGAAACCTGACCCAAATTTAGATACTCATATATACGTCAAACATAAGAAACAGATCTATTTTTAATGCATAAAAGCTTTATCATATCTTACTAATCCTATATATGATATCTTTAGTATGAAAAAATACTAGACTTTTCTTATACAATTTTCATAATTTTCTTGACTAACCTGGGAAATTTCTTCAAAAAACATCGTGTAGTCATTATACCAAGTATGCAAATTGTGATTCAAATTAGATTTACAATAAATCTATAAATTAAGTTTGTAGTTTATTATCAATGTGATTATGTTGATTTTCTAATTAAACTTGTTTTAGTTTATTTACACATTTGATAACAATTCAAATCATTCATATAGGCCTTCCATTTATACAAAATTTGTTCTAACCATATTACAGTTACTAGTGTTTTGAATTAAAATGTTGCTATTCCTATTTTGAGATGAGTTTAACTAGTAAGAATCTGTTCAATTGCAATGTGTGTGTGTGTGTGTGTGTGTGTGTGTGTGTGTTCTTTATGTGAACAGGCATAGATATCCATCTACATCCACCTGAATATTTTATATTGATGCATTTAATTTATTTTTTTATTTCCTTTATTGTCAAAGTGAAGAACAGAGGGGTTACAGTTTCATATGTAAAGCAGTGAGTTCATTTCTTGTTCAACTTGTTACCTCCTCCTTCATTCCCTCCCCCCCCCATTCCCTTCTTCACCTGTCCCGCTCCCCCCATGAGATGTACAGTTGGTTTACATCAAATGGTTTTGTAAGTATTGCTTTTGGAATCATTTGTCTTTTTATCCTTTGTCTCTTGATTTTGATATTTCCTTTCCTTCCCTAGTTCTAATACATGTACATACAGTATCCAGGGTACTTAGATGAGATACAGTAATAGCAGGAGTACAACCACAGGAAGGGAATACAAGAGAAACAAAAAAAGGTATGGTTTCACTTGGCATGTTGAAAATAATTACAACAATGATATAACATTTGTTTCCAAAATGTGGAGTTCATTTCACTTATGTATTCATAAGGGCATAACTATTGGGCTCTTGTGATCCTCCGCTATGAGTAACCTAAACATGTACTAATTATTCCCTATGAAGGAAACCATAGAGTCCATGTTTCTTTGGGTCTGGCTCACTTCACTTAGTATAATTTTTGACGAGTCCTTCTATTTCCTTACTAATGGGGCAATGTCATTCTTTCTGATAGAGGCATAAAATTCCATTTTGTATATGTGCCACATTTTCCTGATCCATTCGTCTACTGAGAGGCATGTGGGTTGGTCCATATTTTCGCAATGACAAATTGTGCTACGATGAACATTGTTGTGCTGGTGGCTTTAGTGTGGTCTTGGTTGTAATCTTTTTGGTAGCTGCTCAAAAGTGGGGCTGCTGGGTCACAGGGGAGCTCTATGTTTAGCCTTCACAGGAACCCCCATACTGCTTTCCAGAGTGGTTGAACAAGTTTACATTCCCACCAAAAATGTAGTAGGGTTCTCTTTTAGCCACATCCCTTACAGCATTTGTTATTATTAGTTTTCCGAATAATGGACATTATTAATGGGGTGAGATGGAATCTCAATGGTGTTTTGATTTGCATTACTTTTATGGCCAGTGATGTAGAACACTTCTTCATGTGTCTCTTGGCCATTCTCATGTCCTCTTTGGAGAAGTCGCTTTTTAGGTCTTTAGGTCCCACTTGTTGAGGGAGCTGTGTGTTCTTTGAGGTTTTGGAGAAATTTAATTTTTTGAGTTCTGCATATATTTTTGATATGAGTCTTTGTCCTTTTTATGGCCGCTAAAGATCTTTTCCCAATTGTGGGCTTTCTGTTTGTTTGTCTTGCAAACCATGTTGTTTACCCTACAGAAGCTCTGCAGTTTGATGCTGTCCCATTTGTCCAAACTGTCTTTGATTTGTTGTATTTCTGGGACCTTGCTATGTAAGTTTCATCCTGTGCCAAGGAGCCCAAGTGTTCCTCTTACTCCTTCTTGGAGTGTTTTCAGGGTGTCTGTTTTTGTTTTGAGGGCTTTGATCCATTTGGAATTGATTTTGGTGCGTGGTGATATATAAGGATCTAGCTTTAATTTGTTGCAGGTGTTGGACCAGTTTTATCAGCACCATTTGTTGAAGAGGCTATCTTTCTTTCATCCTATGTTTTCAGCTCCTTTATCAAAGATTAAGTATGCATAGTTGTGTATGATAATTTCTGGGTCTTCATTTCTGTTCCATTGGTCTTCAGGCCTGTTCCTTTGCCAATACCAAACTGTTTTTATTAGTATAGCTTTGTAATACAGCTTGAAGTTTGGTATTACAATTCCTACAGCACTGTTCTTTCTACTTAGGATTGTTTTCGCTATTCCAGATCTTTTATTGTTCCATATGAATTTCTGAATTGCTTCCTCTATTTCATTAAAGCATGGTGTGAGGATATTAGTGGGTATTGCATTGAATTTGTAGATAGCCTTTAGTAATATTGGCATTTTGACAATATTAATCCTCCCAATCCAGGATCACAGGAGATTTTTCCATTTCCTTAGTTCTGCCTTAATTTCATTTTTCATGTTTTTAAAGTTCTCATAGTAGAGGTCTTTCACTTCTTTGGTTAAGGTTATTCTTAGATATTTTATGTATATTGAGGCTATTGCAAAAGGAGTTGCCTTCCTGATTTTGGCCTCCATCTTCTGGTCATTGGCATATAGAAAAGTCATTGATTTTTGAGGGTTTATTTTATATCCTGCTACTGTGCCAAAATTTTGGATCAGGTCAAGGAGCTTGGGAGTAGAGTGTACAGGGTTCTTTAGATCATGTCATCTGCAAAGAGAGAGAGAGTTTGACTTTGTCTTTTCCAATTTGGATCCTATTTATGTCTTCCTCTTGCCTTATTGCTCTGGATAGGAATTCTACCAATATGTTGAAGAGGAGAGGAGAGTGCAGAGAAACTTGTCTTCTTCCTGATTTTAGAGGAAATGGCTTTAGCTTTTCCCCATTAAGAGTAAGGTTCACAGTGGGTTTGTCATAGACAGCCTGAATTATATTCTGGAATGTTGCCTGGAATCCTAGTTTCTCCAAAGCTTTTATCATAAATCAATGCTGGATTTTATCAAATGCTTTTTCTGCATCTAGCGAAATAATCATGTGATTGTTGACCTTGCTCCATTTGATGTGGTGGATTATGTTGTTTGACTTGCATGTATTGAACCAGGTTTGCATACCAGGAGTGAATCCAGTTTGGTCATCGTGTATGATTTTTTTGATGACCTGTTGAAGGCCAGAAATTGTTGAGAATTTTTGATGCATTTTATTTTATTAATACTTTTTATTTATTGTAAAGGTGATGAACAGGGAGAGAGATTACAGCTACAAAAGTAAGGTAATGAGTATATTTCTTTTTAAACACTGTTCCCCTCTCCCTCATTTCCTCATGCTTCCCACTTCCCACTTCCCTCCTCCCCCCTGTTGTACAGTTCATTTCCAATATAGTGTCTCATGAGTATCATTGTTGCATTAGTTCATCTTTGTCCTGCTGTTTCTGTGACTCCCTTTCCCTTCCACAGATCAGATACACTTAGACATACAAAAGGAACAGAAAAAAAGCAGAAAGCAAAAAAAAAAAAAAAAAAAAAAAAGAAAAAGAAATATTTGTATACAGGACATAAAATGAACCTCTTGTTTCCAATTCCTGGAGTTATTGATGCATTTTAATAACTAAATATTTAGTAATTATAAAGAGAGTAAAGATAAGATAACAAAAATAAATGGATTAAAAAACATTGTTTTTTCAAATATAAGAAAATAAATAGGTAAGATTACTACTGCATAAAAGCACTGTAGTACTTTACTGTGACTTAGGACCTTCTTGAGATTTTATGTTTATTGAAAAGTTGGGAAGAGGTGAAACATGCAAGGAACAGTGAATGGTCTGACAAAGGCAAAGCATGGTAGTTACTCTGCTTCACCTGAAGCAAGAATTGCTTGTTAAGTCTTCTTTGGTTCTTTGGTATGCTGTGTTTTAAGTGCTATACAACACAGGCACATACAAAATATTTATTTCTAACAGAATGCTTTCCTGATCCTGTTTGCAAGAAATAATTTCAAGAAGCCACATAAAAATTTATCATTCAAATTCAAATTATCTTTAGCAGATTATATCATGATTCCATTAATGTCAAAACAATAAAGTAGAATTTCCTTTTTTTTCTTATTTATTGTCAAAGTGATGTACAGAGAGTTTACAGCTTCACAAGTTAGGACTTAGGTACATTTCTTGTATGGTTTGTAACCTCCTCCCTCATTCCCCTCTCACCCCTCCCTCTTTCCCTATCCCGCAATGGGTTGTTCAGTTGGTTTACACCAAATGGTTTTGCAAGTATTTCTTTTGTAGCCGTTTGTCTTTTATCCTTTGTCTCTTGATTTTGATACTCCCTTTCACTTTCGTAGTTATAATACCAGTATATACGGTATCCAGTATATTCAGAGGAGATAAAGTGATAGTGCAGTTACAACCACAGGAAGGGGATACAAGAGGATCATCAACAATAGAAGCTACTGTTTCACATGGCATGTTGAAATAATTACAACAGTGATATATCACTCGTTTCCATAACATGGAGTTCATTTTAGTTAGCATCATCTTAGGCGTTCATAAGGGCATAGCTATTAGGTACTTGGGATCCTCTGCTGTGACTAGCCTAAACCTGTGCTAATTATTCCCTATGAGGGAGACCATAGAGTCCATGTTTCTTTTGGCTCACTTCACTTAGTATAATTTTTTCCAAGTCCTTCCATTTCATTACAAATGGGGCAATGCCATTCTTTTTGATAGAGGCATGAAATTCCATTGTGCATATGTACTACATTTTCGTGATCCATTCGTCTACTGAGGAGCATCTGGGTTGGTTCCATTTTTTAGCTATGACAAATTGTGTTGTGATAAACATTGTTGTGCTGGTGGCTTTAGTGTGTTCTTGCTTGTGGTCTTTTTGGTAGATACCCAAAAGTGGGGCTGCTCTATGAAAAAGAGGTGAGCCTTTGTTTAGCCTTCTGAGGAATCTCCATACCGTTTTCCAGAGTGGCTGAACCAGTTTACATTCCCACCAACAATGAAGTAGAGTTCTCTTTTGGCCACATCCCCTCCAAGGTTTATTATTGTTAGCTCTCTTGATAAAGGACATTATTACTGGGGTGAGGTGGAGTCTCAATGTTGTTTTGGTTTGCATTTCTTTTATGGCCAGTGATGTAGAGCACTTTTTCATATGTCTCTTGGCCATTCTCATTTCCTCAGCAGAGAAGTCTCTTTGTAAGACTTTAGCCCACTTGTTGAGGGGGCTGTTGGTTCTTTGAGGTTTTGTTTTGGAATAATTTAATTTCTTGATTTCTGCATATATTTTTGATATAAGCCCTTTTTCTGTTGTAAAGATCTTATCCCAATCTGTGGGCTTTCTGTTTATCTTGCAAGCCATGTCATTTGCCCTGCAGAAGCTCTGCAGTTTGATGCAGTCCCATTTGTCCATCCTTTCTTTGATTTGTTGCATTTATGGACCTTTGTTAAGGAAGTTTCGTCCTGTGCCAAGGAGCCCAAGTGTTTCTCCTATTACTTCATGTAGTGTTTTCGGGGTATCTGTTTGTATTTCGAGGCCTTTGATCCATTTGGAATTGATTTTGGTGCGTGGTGATATATAAGGATCTAGTTTTAATTTGTTGCAGGTGTTGAACCAGTTTTACCAGCACCATTTGTTGAAGTGGCTTTCTTTCTTCCATCCTATTTTTTTTAACTCCTTTATTAAAGATTAACTAGGTATAGATCTGTGGGTTCATTTTTGGGTCTTTAGATCTGTTCCATTGGTCTTTAGGCCTGTTCCTGTGCTAATACCAAGCTGTTTTATTACTATAGCTTTGTAATACAGCTTGAAGTTTAGTATTACAATTCCTCCAGCACTGTTCTTTCTACTTAGGATTGTTTTATCTATTCCAGGTCTTTTATTGTTCCATATGAATTTTTGGATTGCTTCCTCTATTTCATTAAAGAATGGTATTGGGTTATTAATGGGTATTGCATTGAATTTGTAGATAGTCTTCGGCAATATTGGCATTTGGACTATATTACCATGAGCATGGGAGGTTTTTCCATTTCTTTAGTTCTGCCTTAATTTCATTTTTCATGTTTTTAACGTTCTTCTCATAGAGGTCTTTCCTCTCTTTGGTTAAGGTTATTCCTAGGTATTTTATCTTTTTTGAGGCTTTTGCAAAAGGAGTTGCTTTCCTGGTTTCGACCTTGGTCTTTGGGTCATTAGCATATTTTTTTATATATCCTGCAACTTTGCCAAAGTTTTGGATCTGCTCTAGTAGCTTGCGAGTAGAGTCTATGGGGTTTTTTAGGTATAGGATCATGTCATCTGCGAAGAGAGAAAGTTTAACTTCATCTTTTCCTATTTGGATCTCCATTATATTTTCTTCTTGCCTAATTGCTCTGGCTAGGATTCTAGTACTATGTTGAAGAGAAAGGGAGAAAGTGGACATCCCTGTCTTGCTCCTGATTTTAAAGGGAATGGCTTTAGCTTTTCACCATTTAGAATTATGCTTGCTGTTGGTTTGTCATAGACTGCCTTTATCATATTCAGGAATGTTCCCTGGAATCCCATTTTTCCAGGGCTTTTATCATAAATTGGTGCTAGATTTTATCGAATGACTTTTCTACATCTAGAGATATACCATGTGATTCTTTGCCTTGCTCTGTTTGATGTGGTGGATTACATTAATTGACTTGGTTATATTGAACCAACTTTGCATCCCTGGGCTGAATCCAGTTTGATCATGGTGTATGATGTTTTTGATGACCTGTTGATTCGATTGGACAGAATTTTGTTGAGAATTTTTGCTTCAGTGTTCATCAGGGAAATTGGTCTATAGTTCTCTTTCCATGATGAGTCCCTGCCTGGTTTTGGCATAAGGGTCATGCTGGCATCAGAGAATGTGTTTGGTAGTAAACTTTCTCTTTCAATTTGATTGAATAGTTTGAGAAATATTGGTGTGAATTCTGTTTTGAAGGCCTTTTAGAATTCTGCTGGGAATCCATCTGGACCTGGGCTCTTCTTGGATGGGAGATCTCTTATTGCCATTTCAATTTCAATGCTGGATATGGGTCTGTTTAGAAGTTTGAAATCTTTATGGTTGAGTTTTGGGATGTCAATTATTTCTAGGAAATCGTCCATTTTTTCCAGGTTCTTGAATTTGTTGGCATAAAGTTTTGCAAAATAGTCCCACTTTATTTTCTGAATTTTTGTTATTTCTGTGGTGATGTTACCTGTTTTATCTCTGATCTTGTTTATTTCTGTGTGCTGCCTTCGTTTTTTTGTCGTATTTGCTAGGTGTCTGTCTACCTTGTTAATTTTTTTCAAAGAACCAAGTCTTTGTTTTGTTGACTCTTTAGATGGCTTTTTTGTCTCTAAGTCATTTAATTCTGATTTGATTTTAATTATTTGTTTCAGTCTATTGGCTTGGGGTTTGGCTTTAGAATTTCCTTTAGTGCCCTATGAATTACATGGTGTATTGTTCCTTCTCCTAAATAACTCTGAACAGTGATGTGTTGATAAATGCTTCATATTTCTCATTGAAGCTTACTTGTTAGAAAGAATGGGAACTCACTGGTTGTGTGAGTTAAGGAATAAAAATGTAAGGAATTTGTCTCTACTGAGCAGAATGGAATTAATTCTTAAATAAGACTCTTGAGTAAATGAAAATAAAATTTCTATTTTTTAATCTTTTTTCATTCCTTCTTTGTCATATTCCATAAGTAAACTACATTGTTGGTTTTTCATATTTGTTATTTCTCTTCTTTATGCTTTGAGACAGTTGAATACTATGTTTTCCTTTTTTTGCATTTTTTTCTTCTTTATTGTCAAAGTGATATACTGAGGGTACAGTTTCACATGTAAAGCAATTACATTAATTATCCAACTTGTTACCTCCTCCCTCATTTCTTTCTCCATTATTTTCCTTTTCTTTACCCATTTCATTCTATTCATCTTTGAATACAACTGACAAATCATTTTTTTCTACACATGATCATATACGTTATATAACTTTTAAAAACTATTGATTAAACTATTTTGTGATGTTTAAAAAGTCAATTCAATATTTGACAATGCATATTTATTTAAATAAAGGTGATTTTAAGTGTTAAGTGTTGTATTCAGTAGATTCATCTGTGTGTGTGTGTGTGTGTGTGTGTGTGTGTGTGTATTACTGGCATTTGAACTCAGGGTCTTATGTTTGTTAAACAGGTGCTCTACTGTTGAGCCATACATCTAGCCCCAAATGATAGACTTTTAGTGTTTGTTTCCTTTCCATTATACATGATCTGAAAAAGTTTAAACTTAACACAAAAACAAGTAACTTTCTGTAACCTTAAGAAACTTGTTAAGAAAAGGTGAGGTTGATGGAGAATAGATAAGGTTAAAAATATCGACTTGTGCCAGAAATAAACAGTTCATAGTCTAATGAAAGTCAAGACAAAATTTAAAATATTTAATCAGTCCATGTTTAGAGATATCAATCATTTTTTGGCTGTCTCATGACTATGAATGATATGAAACTTTTTGTGGTTTTGCTTTGTGTTTCCTCAATGATTTGATGTTGAGCACAGGATCTGGAGAGAAATTTCTACAGTAAGGGTATGTCTGACAAAACTATTTTTTTGTTAAATTTTTGTTGTGAAACTGAGGTACAGAGAGGTTACACTTTCATACTTTAGGCATTGGATACATTTTTGTACTGTTTGTTACCTCCCCCATTCCCTTTTCCCTCCTCCTTTCCCTTTCCCCCCATGAGTTGTTCAGTTCATTTATACCAAACAGTTTTGCAAGTATTGCTTTTGTACTCTTTGTCTTTTTTTACCCTGTGTCTCTCGATTTTGGTATTCTCTTTCTATTTCCTAGTTCTAATACCAGTATACATGGTTTCCAATGTACTCCAATAAGATACACAGATAGTGCAGGTACAACCATAGGAAGGGGTTACAAGAGGATCATAAATAATAGAATCTACAGTTTCACATCGCATGTTGAAAGTAATTACAAGAATGACATGACATTCATTTCCATAACATGCAGTTCATTTCACTTAGCATCATATATGTGTTCATAAGGGACTATTGGGCTGTTGTGATCCTCTGCTGTGACTAGCTTAAACCTGAGCTAATTATTCCCTATGAGGGAGAACATAGAGTCCATGCAAAACTATTTTTTACATGTCTAAAGAGAACAATAAAATCTGTGGAAAATGAAGAAATGAATGAGGTATAAGGGAGTGTGGGAAGTCTGAAGGAATCCATTTGTGCATGTGGAGAAAGAGCACAAAACATGCTCTCCTCAACCCACCTTGTACAACTAATAAAACAAAAACAAAAGCCAAGCTGGTGAAGGAGCTCAAATAGTAGAAGGGTAGCCATGCATGTTAAGTGAAGTGGTTTAATAGAGAGAGAGAGAGACAGAGAGAGACAGACAGAGAGAGACAGAGACAGAGAGAGAGACAGAGACAGAGGAAGAGACAGAGACAGAGACAGACAGGTGAAGGGAGAGGGAGTGAGAGAGAGAGACAGAGTCTGTGTGAGGACGTCTAGAATTTATGTCTTTTCATTGACTTATTGCTAGAAATGGGCCAAAGCATACTATCTAGATTGTTGTCTCTTTGTAAAAAGTTTTAAGATCAAGTATGAAAATGTCTTAAATTGTCCTTGTAGTGCTTTAGATTCACATCATTACTAGTATAAAATATTTTTTATAAAGAAGAGAGCAATTTCCCATCAAGTGGGATGGAGATCTGAACTTTGACAGCATCTACGGATCTGTCAGTGTCTCACAGACAAAACATCAGCCTTCACCATTGCTGGAGTTATCACCATATTTTATTATCCAGTGAAAAGGCTTCAGTATCAATAGAGAGTTTCAAGTTTTATTGTACGTACTTTCTATCCCTGAAGATATATTTTGTCCTAATCTCTCCTTTCAATTGTCCATAATTGGAAAAGCTGACTGCCATGTATTTATTAAGGACCCAAATAAAACAAGTCTGTTAGTCTCCTCTCTACCCTCAGGTACTGTGCGGAAGTTTGAGCTCTGTTGACAGATATAGACACACACACACACACACACACACACACGCACACACACACACACAACCTAAATTGCCTTGAGGTAGTTTCAGCTGTTTAATACTATCCTAATATGCTAATCAAAAATCTCTTTTTTCCCCCCTTTTGAGCTGGTCCCTGGGCTTTTTTACTTAAAGCTAGTACTCTACCACTTGGGCCATGGCTCCACTTCTGGCCTTTTGGTGGTTTATTGAAGATAGAGTCTCAAGAACTTTCCTGCCTGTGCTGACTTCAAACTGCAACCCTCAGATCTTAACCTCCAGAGTAACTAGGATTACAGACATGGGCCACCACTGCTTAGCCTCTTCAGAGACAATATTATATTAGTAATTAATAACAAATCTGTTTTTAAAAATCATGTAATCTGCACAAACATACTTTGAGAATATATAGTGTGGATGACATTAGAGTTTTTCTAAGTGGACCAGACTGTGTTAAATATCAGAACTTAAACATTCTACTTTCCTACTTAGCCTCTTGGCTGGGGTCTACTACTATAAGGTGGACAGTGCGCTTAGTCTTTGCTTCTTCATCACACACTAAGAAGGCGTGAGGGCATTGAGGGACCAGTTTTCTCACTGTGCTTGTTTTCTGTTCCCTGGAAGAATGTTAGAATTAATGTCACTAAAGTACTCTGAATGCTTTCAAGCACACACTATGTAAACCTAAGTTGTCATTACCATAGAGATTTTCTATATTAAAGATTATTTTCATAATTCAAAAATAGTAATAATAGGCAGAATAGGCATATTTTGTAGCAGTCTTATGCTGTATAGATAAGGGTAAGCTAATGAATCACAAAGCCACCATCTGTTTCTAAACAAAAAAATCCTGACAAACTGAAAAATGGACTAACTTTAATATTAGATATAATGGTAGCCTCACACAGGAGTCTGCATGCAATTTTCAAATGTGGAAAGAAAAATACAATTTGTAGAACACTTGCTAGATACAATAGTCCACAGAAATCAATGTTATACCATGGGATTGTATTCATAATCATGACTCCATGCTATCTTGTAGTAAAAGAGAAAATCTCTTATGCAATTATATAAAATAAGCATAGCTTGTGATCAAGTGCATAAAAATGTATCTATTCTCTTTGAGGACAAAATCATGAGACTCTGCAAGCACAGTGGGGCCATGAAGAAAGCACTTCTCTATATGCCTGGTGAATATTTCAAGGAGAAAAATCAAATCTCAACTGGCATATCCATTATAAAGGCAACTTAAAGAGAAGCTAAAGAAGCAGGACTTTTAAAATTATAGAAAAAGTGAAAAGCAATTTCCAAATAGTGTTTCTGCTTCTTTCACATCAAGACCTACAATATTCAGTGGCTTATTGAACATAGAGATAATCATTGCTTAGCTTTGGAGTGGATAATGTAGAAACAGTATGTTTTCAAACTATTATTCTCAAAGCTGCATTTTAGTTTCAGAGACCTTAATATTATCTTAACCTACAAAAATGTGCTAGATCAAAGGTCTCTAGGTTAGTCTTGTACATTCTTAGTGATATGATGGTGTTTGAGGAAACCTCATGTATGAATATGAATATTTACTTGTTAGTATGTACTGTAATTTTTAACTAGTGTCTAAAGGTAGACACTGGGTAGACTGGGATTATAGCAATCTCTAATTACAACCAGTATGTTTTTAATAGTCTTCTTAAAAATTTTAGTCTTGTTGACTGCTTTTACTCTTTGTCTGAGAACTTTGGCTGATGTTGAACTTGTTTGAGAAGTATGGGCGGCAGCTTTGACAGTTCCTAGTAGTTCACTTGTGTGTGCATGACAAGTATAGATGTTAGTCTGGTTTTTCAGCCAGAACTTTTTAAATCCTCTTTCTCCTCCTCCTTTTTTTTTTTTTTTTTTTTTTTTTTTTGGTCCCGATGCTTGAACACAGGGTCTGGGCATTGTTCTTGAGCTCCTGAGTTATTTTGTTTAAGGCTAGCACTCTACCACTTGAGCCACAACTCTACTTACTGCTGTTTTGGTAGTTTATTGTAGATAAGAGTTTCACTGACTTTCCTGCCTAGGCTGGCTTCAAAACACTATCTTCAGATTTCAGCCTCTTGAGTAGCTAGGATTACAGACATGAGCCACCGAGCCGGTCTACCTGTACTTTCTAGGGAAGAGTGGTCTTTAACTAAGGTGGATGATACAGTGAAGACCTCCTTAATCAGATGCACAAAAACTGCCAATCCTTGTCTAAATATTTGCACAGCATATGGGACAGATGTCAGGATGCCATGTGAACTTGGCAAGAGACCCTATCTGTATACAAGAGGAAAGAATTCTAGTACTTTGGTTTTCTCTTCCATCTCGCTCATCATCTGAGTTGTAGGTTTAAATGACTCATTTTTGAAAATGCTAAAACAGAACATGATTGAACAAGAGTCCTGCTACTAATTTTCAGATACATCACACTGAGTAAAAATCAAGAAATGATAAAACAGCAACATGTTTCAAATTGCATTAATTTTTAGTGATATTTGTTTGCAAAGACTAGACATTTTGTTTCTTAGAAGAGAGGGAAGCAGATTCAAGTGTGGTATGGAAAAGTAATTCCTAGTACATATAATCAGAGAAAACACATACCAATGAGTTCAGGAAATTGCTCAGGAAGCTTCATAGAGAGGTGGTAAAATAGAAGTTGGAAACTCATGGGAGGTTAGAGATACCTTAATGATGGGTGGCCATTGAGACTCATGTTGTCCAGCACCTTGGAATAAAAGTGAAGGAAAGCCAGATACCACCTTGACATATCACTAATAGGATCAAGTTATTTTCTGTTGGCACATTGAGTTTCAATGACTCAATAACATTGGCTTCTCCCTTCTCTGATTCAGGAAATAAGTCCACCTGCTCTAAAACTGTGGGCTCTTGTGTGTGTCCTCAGGCTCCTTTCCCATCAAGACCCCAATCTTAGCATCTCCCTGCCTTCTCAGGTGGCTTCAACGCTTCCTCACAGCATACATTCAAGTATGTCTGGGTTTTGCTGTCTTAGAAAATGTTTTCTTAAAGTGTAAAAAAATAAAAAATTAAATAAAAAAGGAAAATGTTTTCTTGACCCAGTTGTCCTCTCTCTAGCAACTGCTATTGGTTTATTTTTTCTTCCTTTATTTATCCTTTATCTTGTGAAAGGTTTCAAATAAGCAGCTTTCCCCTGCCTCCATTTTCCTTGGAATCGGCTTCTGTTCTCATCACTTACAGAAAAATAAATTCCCACTGTCTGCATCAGTTATTATTGTGTCCTTTCTGTGATTGGAGGAGTCTTATCACCACATACCTTCCTTCTTCCTCCATTTTCTTCTTAGTGTGGATTTCGTCACTTTCCACCCCTAGGCTGTATATTTCCATTCATAGTCCCGATGTTCTCTACTTGAAGACAGAGCTCTTAACTCTCTAACCTCAACTTTTAAGTTTCTCATCTTCTACATACCACTTAAACGATTCATTATTCACTCCAATTTAAGACACTCACCAAGTGAATGAATGAATGAGTAGATGGATGAATGAACATATATTCTATGCTCCATCAAGAAATATCCTTGTTGTTTTGTCAAAACTAGTTAATGCCTATCTTTTTTTATCTTGACAAATTGCAGCCAATAATAAATAAAGGATACCAAGCCACTGTAAAATAACAAAATGTACCAGGATCTTGGAATTTGTGTTAATAGATCAGAAAAACTATAAACTGGAGCTTGTGATTTTCAGTCATAGATTGTGACAAGTAGCTTTACAGAGTTAGATTCTGCAGAGGAGTTTGTCTTGTTTTTATTTTGTTTTTAGTGGTACTAGGGTTTGAACTCAGGCCCTCATAACTTCCTACTTAGGCAATTTCCCAATTGAACTGCACTTGATTAGATTCTAATGAACATTAAAAATGAAATTATTCTTTAAGTGTGCTTTCTTTCATTTCATTCCAAAGCACAGTAATTATGAAAAATGAGCATAAGATCGCAGAGAAGAATTGCAAAAAATAGAACATGGTATTTAATGCTTAAAAGTTATGAAATATGGGCATTTTCTGGTAAATTATATTCCTTTCCTTTCCCACCTACTGTTAATTTGGCCAGTTTTGTTCTTGGGTTGCTGGAAGTCTGGCATTTATTGAAGGCTTTCAACTAACAAGCAAAGATATTTAAGTTTTTCTCTCAGAGTGACATTCCATAGTTTCTCTTTGCCAACTGCTTGCCAATCCTGTGCAGTGGAGATGAACTCAGAGTCATGAATAAGGAGGTGATTATATGGTTATTGTGCTGACACCGCTGTGCCCTTCCAGAGAAAATCCAGCATGCCCGCAGTTCCCTCTTCTCCTGCCATATCAAATCTCTGAGTTTTGATTTGGCTGACTTACTACTGAGTGAAAATTATGTAAACCTTTCTACGTTCTCTCAACAACCTGTGCTCATAGTAAGTCACTCTAGCAGAATGTGACAGCTGTTGACAAGCCTTCTTTTCTGGTTAGAGGCTAGCCAACTAGTCTGGAGCTGAGCATCAGTAATTTCATAAATGGTATTACTCCATATAACAATAAAGTAAGTAAATATCATACAGGACATAGCTTTATAAAATTCAATTATAT